>NC_142507.1:32447500-32751500 GCF_057876585.1 Rhinolophus sinicus
TAGTTGTGGTGGCCGGAAGTCTGAGATCAAGTTGTCGGCAGGGCTGATTTCTTCCAAGGCCTCTCTCCTTGTTTTGCACACAGCTGCATTCTCAGTGTGTCCTCACATGGCCTTTTCGGTGCCCATCTGTGGTGTCTTTCCCTCCTCTTATAAGGACACCAGTCAGATTGGATTAGGGCCCACCCTAATGACCTCGTTTTAACTTAATTGCCTTTTTAAAGACCCTGTCTCCAAATACAGTCACATTCTGAGGTACTGGGCTGAGGACTTCAATATATGAACTGCGGGGGGACACAGTTCAGCCTCCAACAGTGGGCATCCCTATATTTGCTGTCAGTGGGGGACAGAATGGCAGGGCTTGTATCTGGAGCCTTGAGATTAGGGTCCACTCTGAAAGACCCCCCCTTACTCCCCATGCCTGGGGCCACAGGGACTGAGATCATGTAGGGAGGGGGCATGAGTGGGGACAGTATATTGTTTTTCCTCGAATCTTGAGGATCTGGCCAGCTCCTGACCTTGTACACTAAGCCCAGTGTGCTTCATTACAGTCTGGGCTATTTGTTCCACTCGCGTGATGAGAAGCAGAGCCTGGGACGGGTGTATGGCTATTTCCCGCCAAACAGCCAAAGCTCATTTACCATTTCTGGAGACAAGGTATGGCAACCCTTCCCTCCCCAAGAGAGTGAACACCACAGAGAACATTTTCTTAACTGTACTTCATTGATTTATTGTATTTCACAGGCAATGGGGAAACTGGGTACTTCCTTGTCAAGTGGCCATGTAATGGTGAATGGCAGCCAGACACACGTGCTGCTGGTTGGGGCCCCAACTCACGGTAGGTCCTGAGCCATGAAACTGCTTTTAGTCATGTGGCTCCTTGATCACGTTGTATTGGGGGAAAAGTTATGAGATCTGGAGCCAGACAGACCTGAGTTTGCATATTTTCTTTACTCATTAACAGCCAACTCTGTAACCTTGGGGTCTTAACCTCTCTGAATGTCAGTATCATCATCTGCATAACACAGATAACATCCACCGCAACTCACACAGGAAAGTGACTGTGTTTTTAAACTTCTCTCCCAGTTTGGAGCTAGAGGGGAGCTCAGCAAATTTTATAAATCAGTTCACCAGAAAGGTCCACACTGAGATGTTAACACACCTTTGTTCTGTTTACTTTATAGGAAAGAAACTTAAAAAAAAAAAACAGTAACAAAAATCTACTCCAAAAAAAAAAAAATCTACTCCCTCCAAGATTATAAAAGCGAATCATGCTTACCGTAGAAACTTGAAATACAAGTATATAGAAGAAAAATCTCCCCTTACCCAGATATCTAAAAAATTGAAGCTCACACTATATGTAATTTTCATACAATTTTTTTACTTATATCTTGAATGTGTTTTCATGTTATTCTTCCAAAAAATGATTCTTGACATCTGTATCACATTTTTTTCCATATGCACATACCAACAGTTACTAACATCATCCTGTTGCTGGAAATATAGGTTTCCAGTTTTTCACTGTTGTGAATAAGGTATTATTGAACTTGCATGTATATAAATCTTTGACTGCTTTTCTGATTAGTTTTTTTGATAGATTCCTGGAGTGGAACATCTGGACTAGAGCATCTAATCTTTTTTTATAGGCTCTTATTATATATCATCAAATTATTTTCGGGAAGATTTTGGGGGGTTGTAATTAGGTTTTTTTTTAACATTATATAACTTCTGTTTCAAGACTATGTTTGCATTCAGTTTTGCAATCTTATCTGTGACATGAGAATTCACTGAATGTTCCTGACAAGACATTACAATGATTAGGGAGAATCTGTTATGTTGATTAGCTATTACTCCACATTTTTTAAAATCCGAAGTCTAATTGACAATACAACATTCGTTTCAAGAATACAACATATTTGGTATTTATATATACTGCAAGATGATTATCAGTTAACATCATCAGCATACATAATTACAAAGTATTTTTTCTTGTGATGAGAACTTTTAAGATTTACTCTCTTAGCAACTCTTAAATATGCAATACAGGATTAACTATAGTCACCATGCTGTATATTACATCTCATGACTTATAACTGCAAGTTTGTACATTTTGACCCCCTTCACCCATTTCATCCACCTCCCTCCCCCACCCATGGCAACCACCAATCTGTTCTCTGTATCTGAGTCTAGGATTGTTTTTTTGGTTTATTTTAGATTCCACATGTGAGATCATACGATATTTGTCTGTCTGATGTGTTTCACTTAGCATAGACACTCAAGGTCCATCCATGTTGTTGCAAATGGCAAGTTTCCATTCTTTTATATGGCTGAATACTATTCCATTGTGTGTGTATCATGTTTATTCATTCATTGATGGACACTACAGTCGTTTTGTTTTCATGTCTTGGCTATTGTAAATGCTGCTGCAATGAACACAGGGATGCATGTATCTTTTCAAGTTAGTGTTTTTGTTTTCTTCAGATAAATACCCAGGAGTGGAATTGCTGGGTCATAGGGTAGTTCTATTTTTAATTTTTTGAGGAACCTCCATACTGTTTTCCATAGTGGCTGCACCAATTTATATTCCTGCTAACAGTGCACAAAGATTCCCTTTTCTCCACATCCTCTCCCAACACTTGTTTGTTAATTTATTGATGATAGCCCTTTGGACAGGTGTGAGGTGATATCTCATTGTGGTTCTTATTTGCATTTCTCTGATTAGTGACGTTGAGCATCTTTTCATATGTCTATTGGCCATCGTATGTCTTTGGAAAAATGTCTATTCAGCTCCTCTGCCCATTTTTAAATTTTTCTTTCTTGTTTTTTTGCTATTGAGTTGTAAATTCTTTATATATTTTGGATTATAACCTATCAGATGTATGATTTGCAATTACCTTCTCCCACTCAGTAGGCTGCCTTTTAATTTTCCTTTGCTGTGCAGCAGCTTTGTAGTTTGATATAGTCCCACTTATTTTTGCTTTAGTTGCCTTTTTTTGGTGTCAGATCCAAAAAATCATCAAACCAATGTCAAGGAACTTGCTGTCTGTTTTCTAGGAGTTTTATGATTTCAGGTCTTATATTCAAGTCTTTAATCCATTTTGAGTTAATTTTGATGTATGGTGTAAGACTGTGGTCCAGTTTCATTCTTTTGCATGTGGCTGCCCTATTTCCCAGCACCATTTATTAAAGAGACTGTCCTTTCCCCCTTAGTATATTCTTGGCTCCTTTGTTACAAATTAATTGACCCTATATGTGTGGGTTTATTTCTGGGCTCTCTATTCTGTTCCATTGACCTATGTGTCTGTTTTATGCCAATACCATATTGTTCTGATTCCTATAGCTCAGACAGATTGTTTCATACAATATGGGCAAGATTTGTATAGTGAGCAGAAATGGACTGGGCAATACAGTGGTTACATTTTTTATTGCATGATTCAGGACACAACATTATGACAACAAAAACTTGCTGATTTAGCTTTGGACTAGGTTTTTTTTTCCCCTTTATAGAGTCTAGCTAGTGATTTCTAAACTCCTACAACACACATTGATCTTATTTTTCTCACCACTTTTTACTAGAGTGCTATGAATTAGAGCTTCCCAAAATGATACGTAACATATGTATAAGTTAACCTTGAGATAATTATAAATTCACGTGTTGTAAGAAATAAGGGAGATCCATATTACATTTTATCTAGTTTTCCTCAGAGATCTTGCGAACCACAACGTCACAGGTTATCGACATGGATACAACCCACAAATCCTGGTGAGATTTTCACTTGTATTTCACCCACATAATTTGTGGGGCACAGTACAAAATAAACATGTGAAGCCCTTTGTTTAAAAGTTACTCAGAATTTCAGGTTGGTGATAGGAGAGCATTAAGCAGCCCAAGGCCTGAGCGCCGGCCTTGTGTGACTGCATACACTCCTTCTGGGCACTGGACAACTTCCTAAACCTGGAAAGAGATTAGATACTTCTACCCTCATTTCTAATCCACATTGATGTTCTTGTGGTACCTACACTTTGTCCTAACTCCTGAAATCCCAGTTTTGCAAAGATAGGACATCTTGAAAGGCATGTCAGGATCTAGTGTTGAAACTGTGAGCTGCCTCCTGCAGGTAGTTCATGTGGCATCAGGGAGATGTCAGCGTGTGACCTTTAAACTTCAAAATTATCTGCAGTGCCCCTGAGTTCACCGAAGTGCTGCGATGGATGTGCAGTGGGAATCACAGCTGTTGTAGAGGTTAACCTTCAATTTGAAGAACTGGATCTCCTTTCAGGGCAACCCAAGGGTGGTAATCTGGACTTTGCATATGTCAGTCAGGCATGCCCCTCTGTCCTGTCTCTGGCTCAGCAGAATCTAGTTCAGATTGTGGCCACTAAACACAATGAACAGTTTAAATATTTACTGGGGATTTGAGAGTGCTGGCTAATAACTATAATGTACTCTCAGTATGAAAAAGGTAATGACAAAGTGATGGCAAGAGCCTTAAAAATACTCATTCGCTTGGATGCTATATTCAGAACTGTGGGGAAGGATATGTATCAGTTATTAGTAGCAAAACGTGCATTTGGAGTGAGAAGTAGACTGGTGAATCAGACAGATTATCAAATACACGCCTCCTAAAAACTGGATTGGAGAATGTGGTCTAGATGGGCAGGCTTGCACTTCTAATCAACCTTCAGGCTTTCTAATTCTTGTCCCGAGTGACTTTGGGAATCTTTCTCTGAGGAGAGGTTGGGTCTGCGTGGCAGATGGACAGGTGTCAAGGCCCAGCAGCAGCAGAAATGTGGACTGACGCCTGCATGTGGAAGGCAGACGTAGCCGTGGCCCATGTATGCTCCCGCCGAGGCAGAACCAGCACCAATGTGCTCGTCCTGCAGGCATGCAGAGCCAGAGGGAGAAGACACATCTCCTCCTCCCTGTGGCAGGATGCAGCAGGGGTAAACAGAGCTCCATGTGTTACTATTATTTTGTCACTCAAGGAGTGCAGGTTCCCTAAAGGAAACGTAAGAAGGGAATAAAGGTTTTCTTTCAACTTTTCTTGATACTTTGGGCTTTTACCCGGAATATTAATGATTGTACTTTATTAAAACACTGTTGCTGTGGAGGTTATTGTATTAGGTCAGGTTGTTTACCCTTATGTTAAAGAGCCTCAGATTGCTGAGCTTTTTAAAGTACCCTTTCTTGTCTTCTGTTTTTCTCTGTAGCTTTTATTTCTAACTGCTATCGCTGGCTCTGCTTTGAGCTCTGTTACTTCTAGTTGACAATCGGCTATAAAAGGCATAAGGTTGTCCATGAACAAAGTACTGGTTTTACCAATGGTACTAAGATACTGATGCGAGAGCATCACATTGCCTGGCACACAGTAAACCTTGCAGAGGACCAACCCCAACCCATAGATGCTACTCATTTCTGAAATCAAGGCTATGTTCCATATGATTAAATGTATAGAGAAAAACATAGCTTTGTTTTGACATTGTTCAAAATTCATTTATTCAGAAAACACTTATGTCATCTTTGTAATGCACCAAGCGATGCACTGTTTTGTGCTAACTGGCTAGGTCCCATCACTTAACAGAAGTGACAGTATGATGCACGGACACAAGTGAATGAATACAAAGCAGTGCTGCCTTGCAATGGAACTATGCAGGCAGTAGGCAGTGTGGCATGGGAGCAAGTGCGAGCGGCAACTACTCTGGACTAGGGAGGTAAGGAAAGGCTTCCCAGAGGAGGGGACAGCAGCCAAATTCCGCAGGAATTGGCCGGCAGAGGGATGAGAACAGGAAGTGAGGGGTGTAAGAAAAGGGTGTCCATTTCAGACAGGCGGCACATACTCAGCGCCCCAGGTTTAAGAAATAGAATGGGCTGTGGTTTAAATTTCTGATGGGTGAGGGCGAAGTGGCCCCAAACAACACTGGAGCCATAAGTAGGAGCCAGATTCTGTAAGGTCTTGTGGGTCTATGTAAGTAAGGCCTGGCCAAGAATTTGGACTTTACATAAAGGGCTGCATGAGGTCGGACAAGTAAGTTTGCAAACTCATCCTAGTAAAAGTGCTACATACCTCATTGCTGAGTATCACTAAGGTCACCTTCGAAGTGCTCCCCTTGGGAAGGTATGCACTGACACCAGTGCCTAGCCCACCCTTCAAAGCAATTTTGGAACTCTTTTTCTGGAATGGCCATCAGAGCTGTCCTCATATTACCCTTGATGTCCTGAATGTCATCACAATGTCTTCCTTCAGTATTTCCTTTATCTTTGGTAAGGAAAGAAGTCACTGGGGGCCCAATCAGGTGACTACAGAGGGTGCTCCAATACAGTTATTTGTTTACTGGATAAAAACTCCCTCACAGCCAGTGCCGTGTGAGCTGGTGCATTGTCATGATACAAGAGTCATGAATTGCTGGCGAATAGTTCAGGTCGTCTAGCTTTTCCACCCAGCCTTTTCAGCACTTCCAAATAGTAAACTTGGTCAACTGTTTGTCCAGTTGGTACAAATTCATAATGAATAATCCCTGATATCAAAAAAAGTTAGCAACATCATGGCAACAAGTTCGTGAACTTAACTGTCATCTTCATAAGTCAGAAGAGTGACACAGTTTGCAATATAAAAAAAGATGGTTGTGTGAAGGAAGTACTAGAGGGTAAGACTGGATTCGAACACCTATTTGATGGGATTTCACTAAGCTGATCCAGGGTTTGGGTCTGTGCCCAAGCTAGCTGTACCGTCCTAACAACCAGAGTTGACCGGCACTAAAACCATCTGTCCTGTATGACTCTGAGTGATGTCACTTGTGGGATAGAAGCATGAAGAATTTTACTCAGTGTTCTACATCCTATCATTCTTGTGATGGCAGCAGGAACTATACTGTGATTTCAGATGACGTGTCTAAAATGGGATTCCTGACCATGACCTTGCACCAAGGTGGAGCCGCTCAGATGTATGAACTGACACTCGATTCGCAGCCTTCTCTGCTCAGCACCTTCAGTGGAGACCGCCGCTTCTCTCGATTTGGAGGCGTTCTACACTTGAGTGACCTGGATGACGATGGCTTTGGTAGGAAAGGAACAGTGCCTCTGGCCAAAAAGAACTGAGTCCCTTTCCCTAGACTGTCCTCTAATTGGGTCATCTAGGCTCTGCCCTCATAGCTGACAGCACAGTGGCTCAAGGGCCTTTAGATAGATTTTGTGGCAGATAAAACCAGAGACAGTGTACAAGAGTGAGTTGTACTTCTTGAAGGTGGTAATGTGAGAGTCACATCAATTATTGACGAAGGATGAAATAGGAAACAAAAGCCTTTGACTGTAAGGATGAAATCACACACTAATATTATTTGTGGGAGGTTGGGTTAGGATCTGGCAGTGGAATAATGCAAAAGATGATAATGAGGAGTTAGACACTTCCTTCTGCTGGTTTCATTGTTCACAGATGAACTCATCATGGCAGCTCCCCTGAGGATAGCAGATATAACCTCTGGGCTGATTGGGGGAGAAGATGGCCGTGTTTATGTATATAATGGCGCAAACACCACCTTTGGCGACATGACAAGCAAGTGTAACTCATGGATGTCTCCATGTCCAGAAGAAAAGGTAGTGTTCTCGTACAAAATTGGGAAAGGACAGCTATTTGCTGATACCTTGTTAAATCATGTCCTATTAAATCATGTCCACTGTAAAATTCCTACAATTTTTACCGCAACTCCAGAGTCCTGGGGTCATGACACAGTCCCTTGGCTATGTTTTACAGGCACAAGCTGCCTGCATTCCTGCACCTCTGCAGCATTTGCCCCTATAGCTAACATCCAGTTAGACCTGGTGTCACATTAGTCCTTGGTCACACTTGCCACTGCTTGGCTAGGAGCCCACAGCAGAAGAAAACAGGCTATGGCAGTTTCATTAACTCCCACTATTACCTGTTTCACTGCTTTGTTTCCTGGGCCTAAAACACTTGGCCATTATTATTTTCAAATTAAAAAATTGTTTTTTAACTTGCAAAATTAATGAAAGTTATTGTAAAAATTTTAGGAAATACAAAACAGTACAAAGAAAATTAATCATCTATTTAGAATTCCACTCTGCAGAGATAATGCCTGTTAACCTTTTGATGTGTATGTCCTTCTAGAACTTTTTCTAAGAACTTAAAATATATCTAATCCACATCAAAGCTATTAAGTAACTATTATGCCCATTTACAGAATAAAAAAAAAGAAAAAGGTCAGAAAGAAAGTTGTTCCAGGTCACACTGCTAGGAAATGGCAAAGCAGGGACTTGAACCAAGAGCTGATGCTAACACACTCTTAACCATTACACTATGTAGGTACATATTTATAACAACTGTGATCATACTGTATATGATTTCATATACAGTTTTACAACTTGATTTTGTTTTACCTATCAAAATAACAAGGACATTTTTCTATGCTGTCCTACATTCTTACATATTTACCAGCTGCCTAGTACTTTATCTGTAGATAAGCCATAGTTTAACAATTATTTAAATGACTATCAGTCACTTAGTCCACTTCCAATTTTCACTGTTATAAACATTTTTTTACATGCTTTTCTGAGCTCAATTCTTGTAAGGGGAATTTCAAAAGGTATGCCATTTTAAAGGATTCTTGAAAAATGTACAAATATGAGTGTAAGGGTGCAATGAAAATTGGTTAAAAACCCCCACATGAACAGTAATAACATTGTCTCCCTTTCTCACCATTTTCTTTCAGGCCCAATACGTACTGATTTCTCCTGAAGTAAGTACCTCCTGAAGGAATGAAGAAAAGGAAAGCAACAAAAAATGCCCTTTCCTCTTATTTTTAACATGAAATATTATGGTATGTCTTCAAAGGCCATTAATAGACAGAAACTGTTTTACAGGCAAACTCAAGGTTTGGGAGCTCTATGATCACTGTGAGGTCAAAGGACAAGGTGAGTCCCAAGAATGTACTTCTAATATTTGTTCTAAGGCTGGATTTGGGGATGACATATCATTTTGTTCACACTTCAGGTTTTCTTTTTATTTGAAAAATAGAGAAACACAAAAAAATTACATTCACATATACTCCCATCACTTTTTTGAAAAAAAGTTCCCCAATTTCACCGTCTGCAGCAGGGCTGGCAAATCACAGCTGTGGGCTGACTCTAGTTGGCTGCCTGTTTTTGTACATGTCACCCATGAACTAAAAATGATTACTACATGTTTAAGTGGTCAGAAAAAAACAGACAGGAGACTACTGAAGGTTCATGCCACATGAACTTTCTATGAAGTTGGAATGTGAGTGTCTGAAATTTGACGGGGACATAGCCAGGCACGCTCACGTCTTCACGGTTACTACTGTACTACAGCAGGTAAGGAGCTGCTCCAGACACTGCTGTCCCACAGACTGCAAAGTATTTGTCATCTCAGCCCTTCACAGAAAGTTTGCTTACCCTTGCCATATCGGATAACCATTGCTAATATTTTGGTGTGTTTTCTTCTGGGCTGAGTTTTTGTATGATTTTAGACAGACAAACATCTAAACACACATCCACACTTCTTGTCACTGTTGCACTTTCATATACTCTATGCTGCCTCTTCCCAGACAGGTACATATAGAGCTATCTGATTCTTTGTAGTGCTGCATAGTACTTGATTGTCTGGGCACCATCTTTTATTTCCTCAGTTCACAGTCTCATAGACATTTACTTAGTTATTTCCACTTAGGTGAAATTCTTAGAAGACTGCTAAATCAAAGGCAGTGCACATTTTGAATTTTGATACAGAAGATAAAAGGGTTTTATCTTAAGATATACCTCTAAACCACTGATTTCATTGATTTATTTGAATGGATATGATATTGTACAGAACTGTGTGAGGCTGTAAGATATAAAGAAAGACTAAGTCTCTGCCCTTGAGAAAAAATAAGATTTATACACATGGGAAGTTAAATAAAATGCAGGTCAGTATAGGAGTAAGTGCTAAAGAGCAGTGTGAACGATAAATATCAACTGTAGGATGAAGGGCTAGGGAAGCCGGCAGAAATCTTAAGGGCACGTAGACAGGTCTGTACGCTGTGGTAGGTACTGTCACTCAGCTAATGAGAACTGTGTTGAAATTGCCCACTAGTGACCCTAGCTTTAACCCATTTATAAGCAAGCCAGATAACAAAAGTTTAGGTTTAACCAACAACAAAAAGAGATGGATTACTGTTTGTGGGAGGATTCTCAAAAGGTCTGGTCATAGGAATGCTTTATATCATAAGCTTGGCTTGCATTTAACATTTTACTCATTTTCTAAAAATTAGACATTATTAGGAACCTATGTATTTTCTAAAAAGCATATTCATATAACCATTATTTATACTAACATAGGAGTGTGGTATCTAAAAGTAATTTATATTTGATTCCTTTCTGTACAACACCGCAAATTCACCTTCCTAATGGTCAATATTAAAATTCCTTTACTTTCCCAACACATACCTGGGATTGGAGACACTGAAGCACTCTGAGTGTAAAGATAAATCAGATCAATATATTTAAACAACAGGCACAGACAATATGAGGATGACCACTTAGCCTTTAATGAGATGAGTAAATTTTACTTTTCTATGAAATGTGAGCAGTAAGAAATGAAACTGATAGTGAACTAGAATTAGGAGGGCTCAGTGCTGACTTAAGCAGTGCGGCCACTGGCTTTCTGAAACCTCGTGTGGGGCCACCTTTAGTCAGCTCCAGAGCTCTGACAGGACAGGGGTACTGCGTGTGTGTTATGAGCATTGTCACCTTGGCACCAGAGAGGCAGACAAACCAACCTGAGACTCGGTCCCTGTCCCCGGCACTTACAGATTTGGTGTAAATGTTTAACACATGGGGTCTAGCCAACAAGGTCTTATTCATCTTTCTATCTCCAGGCTCCTGGACTAAAGCAGGAACTCAGTAGATGTTATGATGAGTTAATGAATTCTGTCTGTCTTCTACAGAACCACGTTGTCATTGCTGCTGGAAGGAGTTCTTTGGGAGCCCGACTCTCTGGGGCGCTTCACATCTACAGCCTTGGCTCAGATTAAAGATTTTGCTCCCTTTTTCTAATCTGCCCCACCCTCTCTTGTGCTGAGTCATCTCCAGGGTGAGAATTCTGAAGGACAGAGTGGCACATCCAGTGGAGCCTTGGTAGAGCCTCTTAGATAGAGGTGAGGCTCCTGGGGTAAGGACATACACTAACAGTTGACTATCTGGAAATACGATACAGGAAATTATGACGATGTCAGAAGTACGTGAAATCGCAGGCACTCTGGTTATTCATGCCCCCTTCCAAGGTTTACCTCCTTTGCACCTAAACCTTCTTTCCTAACTTATTGCCTCTGCTTAAACTTGCTGTCCAGCCTCTTTCCTCTTTCACAGGAATACCTATGTCTTTCTGATGACTAGAAAAGCCTCTCTGTGGTTCTTAGGAAAACCTCTGTACACTATTCCTCCTAAATATGCCCTTTTAAAATTGTTGACCCATTCCAATCAGAGTGAAACAAAGTATGTAATATACAGGAAAAACAAAACAAAACTGGAGGAACAGTACAGTGAGAAAGGTATGGGGGAGAGGGATAGCCTCACAACTCTAAAGTCCCTTGTAAATGATTTGGTCCTTTCTTAATGAGGATAATTGCACTTTCAGTGTTTCATATAGTGAAGGGCAAATATAAGAACTAAAACTTACCTATCACTTGCTTTTGTAGAGAAGGCTGCTCTAACAGACGATGAACCTAGTGACTCTCCACTAGTTTTAAGTGATCCCAAGAGGGCCTTCGTGACATTAGGATGCCACAAGTTGTGCTGACAGCACTAGAGTAGAAAGGAGAAACCTGCCCAGAGCCAAAGGCTACTTACAGTAAGGATCAAGTGAGGGACCAAGGAGAGGGAAGCGACTTTGGCTTCCTGTGCTAGTCCTGGTAGAGTGGGTGTCACCGGCCAGTCCTGCAGTGTGGCACATTTAAGGGAAAGGAGTGTACCTACCATGGTGTCTCAGCTTCACTAAAAATTTGCAGGCATTATTATCTGTAAACTAACTAGTTGATTCTGTATTAATCAGGGAAGAATCTTTTTTTCTGACACTAGTGAAATGTATAAAACGAGAAAGCAAATGACAAGAGCCCTTTTCTTCTCAGCTTCTCTAAGGGCAGATTAGAGACTGGTCAAGGGAAACAGGAATCCAGCTGAAGAGTAAAATTAAATTAGAGATCAAGGAAAAGCTAGAGTAGAAATTGAGAGCACTGGGTGAGTATCTGTAGGAAAACAAAGTAAACAGGAACATACCTAGATAGCACCTCTGGACCACTCCTGGAACTGTCTCATCTTTCTTAAGGAGGTATGCTAACTGCATGGCTCTCTTTGGCACAGCAAAAAGCACACAAGCCCCATTTGTTTAGTTTGGGCAACAATTACTGACAGCTCAACCTAGATGAAGAACTATTTTTAATTAAAAGGAAGTTTACTTTTAAGGGACCATAAAATACTCAGCTGTTTTCATTTATGAGTTGAGAAGTCTGGGTGTAGAACAAACTGAAGATACTGCATTTTAGTAAAGGTCTGTTTCTCTCAGTACTGGATCTTTTTCATCAGAAAGATGCATTCTTTTATCCTGCCATTACTATATAAAATGGCTGTTACCATATTTCGCTAAATGAGAGGGCCTTATTTAAACGTGATCGTTATTTACCTGAGGATTAATTGTTCTCAATAATTGAACATACCAGCCAGCGAACAGCAGGTGGGGAAGGCTAAAATTTATAAAGCTGGAAGCAAGTTTTTCATATAGTACAGTTAACCATATTAACCTTATATTCAAAAATAATGTAAGTTGTACTCCTACTGTTAAAAGTTAACCTACGAGTATATGACAAATATGTAAAAACCTGGCATACAGAAAAAAACGAACACATGACAGTCTATATTATCCCAATAGATTGTTTTTCACTCCATTAAGTATTAACTCTAGTTCTACGTACTGATTCTGAAATGCTTAACAAAAATGGAAATCCCTTGTAGAGTTTTACTCTCTAACACAAATCAGAATTTATACAATTTAACTCGAAATTACCTTTATTTCAAGATATCAGAACACATTCATATTTGCAATTTTTGTCTTTCTATTATCTATGTGACAATTTTCTTCAAAGCTAAAAGATCAGAATTGTTCGATGCCTCTGTATAACAGACCTAACAGACTAAATATGATTTGAAATGAGTTTGGGAATAAACTTAGGTCTCCTGAGTTCCCTGTTCCATGCACCGTCTGTTAGATCACCTCCAAAGGTATTACTAAAGTAAAGTAAATCCCAAGTTTAATATTACAATTCCAAAAACCAAAGCTGTGTACAGCTCTTGGAATAACTCACCAAAATAAATAGCTTTTTAGTGATGTTTAGTGGTTATCAGTCTGTTTATCAAGAATAAACCAAGTGTTAATAGCATCCTAAAATGACATCTGCTCTGCCATATTTTCTTAGACACCTTCCAAAGACAAAGACAGTCTGTTAAGAGTCCTTGCACTTGTACATGGTAAGCAGTGGGTATGACTGCTTGCTTACTTATGTAACTGAGTGCTTGGTATTCTATCACCTTATGTTCCAAGAACAGTTTATGTGCTCAGTCTATTTTAATTTAAAATTTAAAACTGCTGAACTTTGTATTTTTTTGGCACAGGCTGTTATATTATTTAAGAGAACCTTAATATGAGATGCATCCTGCTATCACCAAAACAGAGGTAGCTAACATTTAAAATCATACTTGATTTAACCACCTTTGAGAATTTTATAAACTATCAGTAAATCCCCTTTATCAGACTTCTGAGGTAGTTACATTTAATTTCCCTTTTATTGATGAGACAGGACTCATCAAAAAAACAACAAAAAATTATTTCACCCAAGCACACAAACTAACACAAGATGGAAAAAAAGACCAAAACTCTATCCTATGCCCAATCTTAGTCAAATCAAATTTTGCTCTCTGGGTTCCAATTCTTTGTCACATGTAAGTAGTATTTATTACCTGATAATGCCAAAAATAGCAACAGAGTGCTCTGAGGTGTGCCAAGGAAGAGTGCCTTGTGAAATCTAAGTATTATCAAACAGATGTACAATGCCAGAGTGCTGTATAGTCACATGCCAACAACTACACCATAAAGCGTGCTCCTGACCACGGTGAGTTGCCACATGGGCCACTTAGTGCTCTAAGAAAAGCCCAGTCTGTGCTGTGCCATCTTTCCTCTAATGGCTTCTCATAATCACACATGAAAGTGGGGAAAACTTCACTTGTAACTTCATCTGTTGTCCTTCAAATCAGCTAGTAGAATAGCATTTTTATTCCTCTCACCAAACCACTTGGTAAATGGACCCCTGAACTTCCTCATATGACATCATATTATGATATCAGGTGCCCCACCACATCACCAGGGTATGTGTATTTATGCTTTTATCACGACTACATTTGTAGTGCAAGGGCTGCTCTGGGCCCTCTGGAATCTTCCATGAATGCTACTTTTAGAGGCAAGTATAACTGTAATGTCCTATTGCATAACTGCCTTTTTCCTCCAGAAACTATTAAAAAAGATAGTTCAGATGTGAAGGAGGATAGCAGCTTTTAGTCTTGCACATATCAGCTATTTGGTTGTGAAACCAAGGGATCACAGAACTAGAGTTTATGACCCTCCTGTTTAAGGAAGCCTATCTGCCAGCCTCTGAGGAGCGGGCATACAGAGTATAACTGAGCTACACACATTTTCCTGTCTGCGGTTGGAGTGACACAATTATCTAATCTAAAAATCCGGGAATAACCAAAGAAGCTATAAAACAGTAACAGAATGGAAATACTTTCTTTCAACTCTACTTCCTAAAGCTTTAATTATAGCCAAGCAAAGAAAAACTAGTTTCAGGGGTCAAGAAAGTGAAGTCTTGATTAATTGGAATCTATCTAAAGCTGATGTTAAATGATCATTTCCTTCTTTTTATCCAGCCTCTATACAAAGGGGGCAAATATAAGAAAATAAGGCCATGTCAAAAAATGATTTAAAGCACAAACTTCCAGAGTTTGTTTTAAGGCTAATATATATTTTGCTAGCTTTTCAGTCACCTGAGTAAGGAAATTCTCAAGAACGTGATTCTCTGTCCTAGAAACTATAGCTACCTGATCTCATAACTGGGTTTGTCAAGCTTCCAGGCTTCGTTCGACATGAAATTGCACTTTTCTTCAATTTGTATAAGATAACATCTTTACAGTAATCTATTCTTGTGTTAATAACTCCATGCTCATATGTCTATAAAAACAGCTGTTTAAGTTAGTAGGAAATAGAAGTTTGGCTTTTTACAAAGCAAGCACTTTAGTTCTTAGAATTCTGAAACTGTAATTAAGTTCTAGTATTATACTGCCATATTTTTATCATCAGACAATATAAGTATTAGTGATTTTTTTTTTTCAAGTCTCTGACTCTATAAAAGAAAATAATGAACAGTATCAGAAGTTTCCTGTGATACCATAAAAAAATTCAGTTTTCACCAAGTTGTTACTAACGGTTTGTTAGGACACCCCTGCTTGATCCAAGTCCATCCAGCCTGAAGTTGTGTTTCATTTCTATTCTTCTATCTGCCTGAAGGGTCTTTTTAGGTAAAGAGGCCATCTAAATAAAGCAGGAAGAGAAAATAATTTTAGTTTGTGTCCTTCTTAAAAGAAAAGTCACTAGTAAAATGATATATTATGTAATTACTAACTGAGGGAAAGACTGCAAAGCCACATGTCAGAATTTTAAGTACTTATTCCAGTGGTGTAAACTACAAGTAGAAAGATAAGAAAATAAGGTAAACTATATCTTTTCTTAATGAGAACACTGTAAATGTTTTTTACATTTTAATTTTGGTTATGATAAAAATTGCACCAGAATTACTAACATCTGTCTAGATGTATAATCCTTGTCACAGTGTTCCACACAAAATAATTATTTCTAACTTATTTAGTATTCCAGGCACTGGGCTAACAAGTGTTTTACAGATCTTACTTAACTCTCCCGTTAACACCACCGTGTTTCCCCAAAAGCAAGACCTAGCCGGACAAACAGCTCTAATGCGTCTTTTGGACCAAACATTAACCTAAGACCAGTCTTATATTATGTTAGATAAGACCTGTTCTTATATTATAGTAAAATAAGACTGGGCTTTATATTAATGTTTGCTCCAAAAGACACATTAGAGCTGACTGTCCGGTTAGGTCTTACTTTCAGGAAAACACGGTAAGCAGGTAGTACTGACTTAACTGACAGATAGGAAAACTGACGGAGGTTTAGAAAAATTAAATAAGTTACGCAGGGTCACAAAGCCTGCAATGACTTAAGCTCAGAGTGTATGACTTTAGAGCCCATGGTTGTGACCACTCTAACTACTGCTGTGACCCCGACCCTTCATACCATAGGAGGCAAAGGAGCTTCTAGCTGTCGTCCAAGGAAAGACAGCAAACGCCTCCAGATTAGGCCACTTCCCATAAACATAATACCCGTAATCAGCCAAAACACTCTATGGTCCTAAAAGAGAACAAAGTTAATTTTAATCACAAAAGGCTAGGTTCTTACCAATAAAATTTCCTGAACTATTATTGCCACAGAGTTTAAAAGGAGCCTTTTATTATTCCTACAGCTCTTTCCTATAGAGAGGAACTAAGAACAAGTATCTCAATAGCACACAAAGACCAAGAATCAGAAAAGAAACATGACTTTAAAAGGTTGAAATATTTTTTAATCATCTATAAGCCAAATAATTGTTTTTACTTTGCGTTTCCATCCAGCCTTTGTTTACATGCACACAAATTTAATAGTTGTATAGGACATACAACTTAATTTTTTGCTTACAGCAAGAGTCCCCAAACTGAGCTGACGTACCCTGGGCATCACAGTGACATCTGTGGAATGCCATGAGAACTGCTGCTCTTAAGTTCTAACCGTTTAACTGCATAAAAAAACCATTAGGTAACATAAACTGTATATGATAGAAGAAACTTTGGTCTAGAGATGCTGTGAAAAGATTACTAAGACACTAAAAGCATCATGGACCAATCAAGTTTGGTATACATCTCACAGTATACATCTTCCCTCACTGTCATTTTCAAAATTATATTTCTACAGTATATTTTAAGGGCATGTATTAATGTACAGAATCACAGAATTTATATTTAATCTCCCACAGGAAAGGAATCCTATCTACAGCTATGCCATTAGTTGGTTATCAAACATGGCTTGGTTAGCTCCAAGTGACTAGGCTCTCACTTGCTAAAGGTGGTCTGTGACACAAATGATCAGTTACCAGATGGAAATTCTTGTCACATAGTAAGTAGAAATCTGCCTTCTTTTAACATGAAGTTAGATGTTATACATAAGATATTAGGAAGACAAGTGCTAACATGAGGTAACTGTTTTTGAACACACTTCCAGTTATCCAGAAAGAGGGCCCTAATGCAGTAAGTGAAAATTCTGTTTAAATGAGATGTAGCTGTGATAAACTTGAAAGGTAAGCAAGTTTAAACTAAGCTCAAAATTCCATGTCTCGTTAAAATGCACAGCACAGTGTGGGTGTGAGACCTCTAGGAAATTCAGGGAGAGGACAGTGTCTGAGAGTTAGAAATTTAACGCTCTTTCTGCCTTGGGTGTGCCCTGCAATACTGAGTATTTAAGTACCTACTTTTCAAACACTGGTGCTCTTCATCTTCTCCACCATTTAGTCTATTTACGCACTTAGAAATCGGATTCCTAGAGTATCTTGATGTGCCAAAGGCTAAAAAAAGCTCTGAAAACTGATGGGGACATGTCGAAAGTACTCAGAACCAAGTATAAAAGGGACAATTTGAGCTTGAAAATAAATAACACTAATAAGGCCAGATTAATAAGGACTCATTTACTAAAATAAGGCCCCATGAGTCCATACTGATATAAATGAATGAATAATGGGTAGGAAAGGAAATGCTCTACTTTACAACTACTAAATACAGGAGTGATGGAATTAGAAAATCACTGTTTGGTAACCAATATAGTAATACTTGATTCAGGCATGAATTGTTTTTTGGATCAATTAGGGGATTCTAAACATAGAGGATAAAAATTTGATGAATAACAGGATTTTTACATAGTCTTCCAGTATCTCCCTACAAGATACTTAATTCCATAGGGAAAACACGGGTAATTTTACAGGAGAGAAAGTTGGCAGACACCACCTTAACGATTGAAGTTAATGTCACCAGTAAGGGAATACACTCTCATCATGAGTCTCCTGATGGGATTCAATGTAAAGAACACACTGACATACCAGATGTGACTAGAACCAGAACCAGCATGACCAGAACCTAGTATAGAAGAAAGAGCATCAAGGTTAAATAACTGAACTGTAGTCTTTGTGAATGTCAAGGCCATGAAAGAAAGACAGAAACACTGGTCCCGATTAAATGACAACTACATGCAACACATAAGCCAAGATTGTCTGAGATAAACAGCACTCCTGAGACGAGGCACAATCTGAACAAGGGTCTAGAGACTAGAAAACAGTATTGTTTGAATGTTAATTTCTTGATTTTGACAACTGTACTGTGGATATGTAAGAGAACGTCCAAGTTTCTAGGAAATATATACTGAAATATCTACAGGTAAAGGGGCATCACATTTGTTGCTTATTCTCAAAAGATTTAGGGAAAAAGCATGTATATATACTGATAGAATGATAGGGCAAATGTGATAAATGTTGGTGTCTTAAGAATCTGGGCGAAAGCTGTATCGTGAAGACTTCTTTGACTCTTCTTGGAATAGTCTGAATTTATCTTAAAAAGAGAAGGTCCAAGATGGCAGATTAAGTAAATGCTATACCTACTGCATCCTAGGATCACATCAAAATCACAAATAAATTATAGAACAATCAATCAGAAGACTAGCTGAATAAAAACCCTGTAACTCAAGATATAAAGAGGCCACATCGAGACAGGTAGGAGGGCACAGATGCGCAAACCCAGCCAGGGCACAGGGCTGACCCCAAACCCACAGACAGTGGCTGAACACGGGGAAGGACACCTCAGAGGCAGAGGTTGCCCTAGAAGAAGGAGGGGCCCACACCAGGCTCACTAGCCCAGGGGTCCTGTATCAGAAAGAGAACTTCCCACAACATCTGGCAGTGAAAATCAGCGAGGACACTAATCTGTCTGCCTGTCCTGGTGAGACAGAAGGTGGCTGGAAACCCAGCTGCCCTCTTATAGAGCCCACACACAGACCCACTCGCTTGCAAACACTCACCTGGTCTCTGCTAGAGAGGCGGCAGCTCGAGAGGCCCAGGGATGTGTCGGGAAAGACTGAATAGTGTGGCTTCAGAGGCAAGAGTTGGAAGGACAGAAGCCATTCTTGTCCTCGTGGAGGGCCTGACACACACGTAGCCTACAGGAGGATGCCATCTTTTCAGTGTTGAGCCCTCCCCCAAATGGCCAAGTCTGGGACCGCACTGGTCGGGGGAATCCACATGTGTGCACCACTAGGGTGACGCCCTGGGTCCCTGCCCTCCTGCACAGCTGGTGCTACATCACCCGCGACACTCTTGACTGCTGGACTGCTGGCCCTGCCCCACAGGCTGCGCAAGCCTTTTTGCAATGGTAGACAGATATGGTGGTCAAGGAAACATTTGCTCGTGGGCAGTGACCCAAGACCTGCACTGCGGTGTCTCTTGAGTAGCTCTCAGGAAACTGCGAGTTTGAGGCGGGCAGTGGTTGGCCACGGGATTCTCAGGGCATTTTTGCGGGGAGGTTGCGGGCCTGCCACTGGTAGCCAAGACTGCAATTGACTTTGTAGAAACCGTGAACCATACCCCTTAGCTCCCTGGAACCTTCCCCCGCCCACCTAGAGCTGCATTGCCAGGGGCACTCTCAGTGCCTGGGTGGACAGCCCGCTCCACAAGCAGTGGAAGCCTTTTACAGCAGTAGATGGCCCGTGACAACCTGGGAAGCTTTTGGTGGTGGATAGTCACGCAAAACCTGTGCCACAGCCGCTCTTTGGCAGCTCTCAGGGATTTGCGAGCCTGAGGTGAGCTGTGGCTGGCTGAGGTGACATCAGGGCGCCAGACACTGGTGTAAGAACTGAATCTGCATTAATTTTCTAAAAACCAAGGACCATGTCTCATAACTCCCTGAAACTCTGTCCTACTAGTACTGTACTGTGAGGGACATTCAACACTGGGTCAACCGGCCTATCACGAGTACCTAAAGGTGGCTGTTTCAACAGCTGAGCCTTATGGGCAGCTGGCAGATGGCCCTGGGCCTTTTGCTAAGCTGTCCCAATACTGGTGGCAGCTGGCCACAATTCACAGCGAGGCCACCCCCACAAACATCTAGGTCCAGCACAAGCAGCAGCCAACCACGTATGGCTTTGTGGCTCCTACAAGGTAGCGGTGGGCAGGTAACAGGTGAGGCTGAAATTGGCCTGCATGGGAGCCCCACCCAAGAGACACCAGAAACAACACACCCAGAGGCTGCTTCGGACCACAGCAGAGCACAACTTGGTTAGCCCCACAAGAGGCCCACCTAAAGGGGGGCGGGGGTCTCAACAGGCACAAGAGCCTGCAGAGGTGAAGCCTCCTATGAGGGGTCAGCCCCCACACAAGTTCATACACGGTGGGCATAGCCAGTCATCACAGCCAGCCAGCCTGGGAGTCAATCCCAACAACTGACATGCCAGAAGTCATCAAAAATAGAGCAGAACACACACAAGACACTCAAGGGACACTCCTGGAACACACACACAGGAGATTAGGGAGACTGTACCATTGGACCATATAAGACTCATACTACAAGCGCTGACAATTAAGTTCGCGAACTCATCCTAGAAAAAGTGCTACACACCTCGCTGCTGAATATCACTGAGGTCATCTTCGAAGTACTTCCCTTGGGAAACTATGCACTGATGCTAGTGCCTAGTCCACCCTTCAAAGCAATTTTGGAACTCTTTTTCTGGAATGGCCATCAGAGTTGTCGTCATATGACCCTTGATGTCCTGAATGTCATAAAAATGTCTTCCTTTCAATATTTCCTTTATTTTCAGGTAAAGAAAGAAGTCATTGGGAACCAGATCAGGAGACTAGGGTGGGTGTTCCAATATTTGCTTACTGGCTAAAAACCCTCACAGACAGTGCCGTGTGAGCTGGTGCATTGTCATGATGTAAGAGCCATGAATTGTTGGTGAAAAGTTCGGGTCGTCTAACTTTTTCACGCAGCCTTTTCAGCACTTCCAAATAGTAAACTTGGTTAACTGTCTGTCCTGTTGGTACAAATTCATAATGAATAATCCCTCTGATATCAAAAAAGGTTAGCAACATCATTTTGACTTTTGATTTGAACTGATGGAACTTTAATATACCCATGTTGCATCACCAGTGATAACACGGCCCAAAACATCGTCTTGCCTCTCCAAAAGGTCTTGGCAAACTTCGACTCTGCTTTGCTTTTGTTCATCAGTGAGCTCCTTTAGGACCATTTTTGCACACACCTTTCTCATGCCAAGATGTTCAGT
Organism: Rhinolophus sinicus; assembly: GCF_057876585.1. Taxonomy (NCBI): domain Eukaryota; kingdom Metazoa; phylum Chordata; class Mammalia; order Chiroptera; family Rhinolophidae; genus Rhinolophus; species Rhinolophus sinicus. Next base: position 32,469,034 of record NC_142507.1, read on the forward strand.
TAAGATTTTTCTAACTGTTTCTCTATCGATGTTTACTTGGTCTGCTATCCTTCTCACAGTCAGCTGACGATTTTTGACGCACAATTCGATGAATTTTTGCAATGTTTTCATCAGTTCTGCTTGTTACTGGCTGCCCTGACCTCTCTTCATCAGTGACATGTTCTCTCCCCTCACGAAAATGTTTAATCCATTTGTACACTGCTGTTCTCTTCATGGCATTATCCCTATAAACATGGACTAACATGTCCTTGACTTCACTTCCATTCTTGCCAAGTTTAACAAGAAATTTAATGTTTGTTTGTTGCTCTCATTCAAGCTCAGACATTCTTGCGACAGAAAAACACGCGACAACAATAATGAACACCACTCAGCAAGACACCGCCACACGTCAACATGAACACAGTGTGAGACACTGATACACGGAGGTTAGGAAACTTTACCAAGCTGTTTGTACTGCTGCCAATGTAAGCGCAGTGGCAAGATCGTGAACTGTCACACCTTGTATATAAGGCCACCCAGCAAAGACTTAAAAACACAGGAGATCTACCTAATACATAGAAGCAAACACAGAGAGGCAGCCACAATCAGAAAACTAAGAAATATGCCCCAAATAAAAAAAAACAGGAGAAACCTCCACAAATAAAACTAAATGAAATGGAGGCTACCAACCTATCAGAGACACAGTTTAAAACACTAGTTATAAGAATGCTTAAGGAACTTAGTGAGAATTTCAACAAAGACATAGCCAACATAAAGAAGGACATAGAGACCATGAAAAAGAACCAGTCAGAAATAAAGAATACAATAACTGAAATGAAGAATACACTAGAAGGAATCAACAGATTAAATAAAGCAGAGGATCAAATCAGCAATTTAGAAGGCAAGGTGAGAGAAAACACCCAATTGGAACAACAACAACAAAAAGAACAAAAACCAATGACGACAGTTTAAGGGAACTGTGGGACAATACCAAGTGTCACAACACTTGCATCATAGAAGTACTACAAGAAGAGAGGGAGCAAGGGATCGAGAACCTATTTGAACAAATAATGACTGAAAACTTCCCTAACCTGGCAAAGGAAAATATACATACAAGCCAGGAAGTGCAGAGTCCCAAACAAGATGAACCCAAACAGGCCAACACCACAACATATCATAATTAAAATGGCAAAGGTTAAAGTCAAAGAGAGAATGCTAAACGCAAGAGAAAAACAACTAGTTACTTACAAGGGAGCTCCCATAAGACTGTCAGCTGATTTCTCAACAGAAACTTGGCAAGCCAGAAGGGAGCAGCAGGAACTATTCAAAGTCACGAACAAGAGCCTAAAACCAAGGCTACTTTACCCAGCAAGGTTATCACTTAAAATTGAAGGAGAGATAGTGAGCTTCTCAGTCAAGAAAAACTAAAGGAACTCATTACCACCAAGCCAGTATTACAAGAAATGTTAAAAAGGACTTCTTAAAGTGTAAGAAAGGACAAAACAAACGAAGATCAATACTATGAATAAAATGGCAATAACTATGTACCTATCAATAATCATTTTAAATGTAAATGGATTAAATGCTCCAATCAAGAGATACAGGATAGCTGAATAAGAAAACAAGACCCATGCATATTCTGTCTACAAGAGACCCGCCACAGATTGAAAGACACACACAGACTGAAAGTAAAGGGATGAAAAAAGGTATTTCACCCAAATGGAAAAGAGAAAAAAAAGGCGGGGGAGTAATACTTATAGTGGAGACTACAATAAGAAACGAAGACTACAATTGAGAAAAAGAAGGACATTACATAATAATAAAGGGATCAGTCCAACAAGAAGACATAATTCTAATAAACATCTATGCACCCAACACAGGAGCACCTAAATATACAAAGCAAATATTGACCAACATAAAGACAGAGTTCAACAGTAATATTAACACAATCACAGTAGGGAACTTTAACACCCCAGACACCAATCGACAAACCTCCCAGACAGAAAATTAACACAGAAACAATGGCCTTAAATGACACACTGGACCGGATGGATTTAATTGATATTTTTGGAGTATTTCACCACAAAGCAGCAGAATACACATTCTTTTGAAGTGCACACGGAACATTTTCCAATACAGATAACATATTAGGCCATAAAACAAGTCTCAATAAATTTAAGAAGATTGAAATCATGTGTCTTCTCTGACCACAGTGCTATGAAACTAGAAATCAATTACAAGAAAAAAATCTGAAAAACACACAAACACATGGAGACTAAATAACATGCTACTAAATAATGAATGGGTGAACAATGAGATCAGGGAAAATATCAAATCAAGATACCTTGAGACAATAAAAAAACCCACAATGATCCAAAATGTATGGGACACAGTGAAAGCAGTCCTAAGAGGGAAATTCATAGTAATGCAGGCTTGCCTAAAGAAACAAGAAGAATCTCAAATCAACAGTCACTAATCAACTGTCTATCTTTACACCTAAGGGAACTGGAAAAAGAACAGCAAACAAAGCCCAAAATGAGTACAAGGAAGGAAATAATAAAGATCAGAGCGGAAAGAAACAAAATAGGGACTAAAAAAAACAATATGAAAGATCAATGAAACCAAGGGCTGGTTTTTTTAAAAGTGACAAATGCGGGCAGCTGTGTGGCTTAGGCAGTTGGAACGCCGGTTCGAGTCCCACATGGGCCAGTAAGCTGTGCCCTCTGGAGCTAAGATGGTGAAAAATGGCTCGATCTGGAGCTGGGCAGCTGTGAGTGGCTGACGGCCGGCGAGAGCTGCTGTGGGGTGCTGTGTGCTGCTGTGAGTGGCTGGCAGCCAGTGTGAGTGGCCGGCAGCCAACTGCCTCAGCCAGGTACAGCACAATGCTCATAATACCAAAATGGGCCAGGGAGCTGTGTCCTCAACAACTAGACTGAGAACAACGACTTGAATCAGAGTTGTTATGGGGGAGGGAGGTGGGGTGACGGGGAAAACAAAATGACAAATCTTTAACCAGACTCATCAAGAAAAAAAGAGAGGACCTAAATAAAATCAAAAAGAAAGAGAAGTGAAAACTGACACTACAGAAATACAAAAATTTAAAGAAAATACTACGAGCAACTAAATGCCAAAAATTGGACAATATGGAAGAAATAAATTCCTAGAGGTATACAGTCTTTCAAGGCTGACTCAAGAAAAAACAAAATCTGAACAGACCGATTATTACCAATGAAAGCAAATCAGTAATCAACAAGCTCCCAATAAACAAAGTCCTGGACCAGATGACTTCACAGGTGGATTTCACCAAACATTAAAAGAAGAATTAGTCTCCTCAAACTATTCCAAAAAATCCAAGAGGAGGGAAAGTTCCCAAGCTCATGTTATGACGCAACTATTACCCTGATTCCAAAACCAGACGAAGACATTACAAAAAATAAAACTATAGGTCAATATCCCTAATGAACATAGATGCAAAAATCCTCAACAAAATATTAGCAAACCAAATTCAGCAATACATTAAAAATTTCATACAACACGATCAAGTGGGATTCATTCCAGGTATGCAAGGTTGATTCAATTAGTGTGATACACCACATAAGCAAAATAAAAAATAAAAATCATATGGTCATTATCAATAAGTGCAGAAAAAGCATTTGACAAAATCCAGCATCCATTTATGATAAAAAGTCTTAGCAAAGTGAGACTAGAGGAAACATATCTCAACATAATAAAGGCCATATATGACAAACCGACAGCTAACATCATACTCAATGGGGAAAAGCTAAAAGCATTCTCCTTAAGATCAGGAACAACAGAAGGATGCCCTTTTATTCCACATAGTACTGGGAGTTCTAGCCACAGCAATCAGACAAGAAAAAGAAATAAGATATCCAAATGGGAAAGAAGTAAAATTGTCATTATTTGCAGATGATGTGTATTGAGAACCCCAATGATTCCACCAAGAAACTATTAGAACTGATAAATGAATTCAGTAAAGCAGCAGGATACAAAATTAATATTCAGAAATCAGTTGTGTTTTTATACACCAATAATGAACTAGCAGAAAGAGAAATTAAAAAAAAATTCCATTTACAATTGCATTAAAAAAAAGAAAGAAAAACACCACTTAGGAATAAATTTAACCAAGGAAGTTAACTAAGAAAATTATAAGACATTCGAGAGAGAAATTAAAGAAGATACAAATAAATGGAAACATACACCAAGCTCATGGATAGGAATAATTAATATAGTTAAAATACCCATACCACCCAAAACAATCTGTAGATTCAATGCAATCCCTATCAAAATACCAATGGCATTTTTCATAGAACTAGAACAAACAATCCTAAAATTTATATGGTATCACAAAAGACCCTGAATAGCCACAGCAATCTTGAGAAATAAGAACAAACCTAGAGGTATCATGCTACCTGATATCAAATTATACTACAATCCTATAGTAATCAAAATAGCATGGTATTGGCATAAAAACAGACACATAGATCAATGGACCATAACAGAGTGCCCAGAAATAAATCCATGCCTATATGGTCATTTAATCTATGACAAAGGAAGCAAGAATTTATACTGGGGTAAAGACAGTGTATTTAATGCTGGGAAAACTGGCCAAATACATGCAAAAAATGTGAAACTGGACCACCTTCTTACACCATATAGAAGAATAAACTCAAAATGGATTACAGACTTAAATGTAAGACCCGAAACCATAAACCTCCTAGAAGAAAATATAGGAAGTAAACTCTTAGACATCACCCTTAGTAACATTTTTAGTGGTATGTACTCAGGCAAGAGAAACAAAAGAAAAAATAAACAAATGGGTCTACATCAAACTAAAGTTTTTTCACAGCCAAGGAAACCACCAACAATACAAAAAGACATCCTACTGAATGGGAGAAGATATTTGCCAATGACACATCTGATAAGGGGTTAATATCCAAAACTTGTAAAAAACTCACACAACACCAAAAAAACAAATAATCCAATTAACAAATGGGCAGAATACCTGAATAGACATTTTTCAAAAGAGAACATATAGCTGGCCAATAGACATATGGAAAGATGTGCAACGTCACTCATCATCAGAGAAATGCAAATAAAAACCACGATGAGATACCACCTCACTTGCACCAGAATGGCTAACACTAATTCAAAAAATATATGCACCCCTATGTTTATTGCAGTGCTAATCAGAAAACAAGTACTAGCGAGGATGTGGAGAAAAGGGAACCTCTGTGAACTTTTGGTGAGATTACAACTGCTACAGCCACTGTGGAAAACAGTATGGAGGTTCCTCAAAATTTAAAAATAGAACTACCTTATAACCCAGCAATTCCACTGCTGGGTATTTATCCAAAGAAATCCAAAACACTAATTCAAAAAATACATGCACCCCTATGTTTATTGCAGTGTTATTCACAATAGCCAAAATATGGAAACCAAAATACCCATCAATAAACGACTGGATAAAGAAACTGCAGTAAATTTATAAATGGAGCATTACTCTGCCATAAAAAAGAATGAAATCTTACATTTGCAATAACATGTATGGACATAGAAGATATTATACTAAGTGAAATAAGTCAGACGGAGAAAGGCAAATACCATATGATCCCACTTGTATGTGGTATCTAAAGAACAGACTAAATGAATCAGAAATAGACTCATAGATACAGAGAAGAAACTGATGGTTGCTAGAAGCGAGGGGCATTGGGGGATAGATAAGAAATGTGAAGGGATTAGAAAGTACAAACTGGTATTCACAAAATAGTCACAGGGATATAAAATACAGTATGGGGAATATAGTCAATAATGCTGTAAAGACTACGTAGGGTGTCAGATGGGTATTGGACTTAGATCGGGGGGATTATATAAATGCCTAACCACTGTGCTGTATACCTGAAATTAATATAAAATACTACTAAATGTCAACTACAATTATACACACACACACACACACACACACACACATATATATACACACACACACTGGGTGTGCCAAAAAATGTATATAAGTGGACACTTTGGGCAACGTTGCTCAAGCAGTAGTTCACTGTAATCAGAAGTGTCTGGACACTGATGGTAACCATTTTGAGCACGTCCTGTAATTGCAGACGTCAAATGTGACTTGTATTCATCTTTTGTTATTGGTGTATATGGAATATTTTAATTTTAATAGTTTTCCTTTCTAAAGATGTGCATACATTTTTTTTGGCACCCTCCGTGTATTTATGTGTACACACACACACACACACACACACAGTCACGGGATGTAAAGTACAGTATAGGAAATATAGTCATGGTATTGTAATAGCTACTGTGTTTCCCCGAAAATAAGACCTAGTCAGACAATCACCTTATTTTACTATAAGACCTGATCTTATATTAATTTTTGCTCCAAAAGACACATTAGAGCTGATTGTCCGGCTAGGTCTTATTTTTGGGGAAACACAATACGTACGAGGTCAGATGAGTAGTAAACTTGGGGTTATCACTTTGTGTGGGGGCGTAAATGTCTACTTATTATGTTGTTTTGTACACCTGAAACTAATAAAAAAAAAACAAACCACAAAAATATTTAAAAAAATAAAAAGTAAAAAAGAATGTTTTTCCTATCCTAGATTCACCATTGTAAATATTAACTATATATGAGCAGATTCTTTGACATTCATGGATTTAATAAACGTGATTCAGCTATTCTTCCAGAAACCATGAGCTGTGTAATTTGTAATTTGGACAATGCACTGATCTGAATCTTGTTCTGTGGAAACCAATCACCCAGTTACTACTAAGCAGGCCTAGCTCACTACCCACCACTCATATCTCATTATAACTAGGTTGCTCTGTATTTAGGATTGCATATCCTAAAACTAGAAAGGAATTTGTAAAATTTTTTTTTTTTTTTTTGTAAATAGGCATTAAATGAGAGAAAATATTAGAAAAAGTATAAAATGGAGTTACCTTGTAGAGTATATGTACATAAATATGGTTGTTAACCAAAATGATTTGGGAGAAAGACAGGAACTTGTACAGAGTTCTGTAGTCACAAATTGGGGAATTTGCATATGGGGAATTTGCATAGGTCTGGAAGTGCCTTCTGAGAACATCAAGGGTCAGTTTATGTTGCACAAGATATTTTGGTTACTTCTGAACTTTCTTTTTTTTTTTTTAAGATTTTTATTGGGGAAGGGGAACAGGACTTTATTGGGGAACAGTGTGTACTTCCAGGACTTTTTCCAAATCAAGTTGTTGTCCTTTCAATCTTAGTTGTGGAGGGCGCAGCTCAGCTCCAGGTCCAGTTGCCGTTTGCTGGTTGCAGGGGGCGCAGCCCACCATCCCTTGCGGGAGTCGAACCGGCAACCTTGTAGTTGAGAGGACGCGCTCCAACCAACTGAGCAATCCGGGAGGCAGCTTAGCTCAAGGTGCTGTGTTCAATCTTAGTTGCAGGGGGCAGAGCCCACCATCCCTTGCGGGACTCGAGGAGTTGAACTGGCAACCTTGTGGTTGAGAGCCCACTGGCCCATGTGGGAATCGAACCAGCAGCCTTCAGAGTTAGGAGCACAGAGTTCCAACCACCTGAGCCACCAGGCCAGCCCTGAACTTTCTAATAGTCTAGATTTGGGCTAAAAAAACCTCCAACAGATTCCTATCACACTTGAAAAGAAATCCAAATCCCTACCATGCTTTACCAAATCACCATGATCCAATACCAGTTGTCTGTCCTTCTGACTTCACTCCCTACCTCACACCACCTGACTTGCCCCCTTTTAACCACTGTGCCTTCTTGTGGGTCCTTGAACAAGCTCAGCTCATTCCTGCCTCAGACTTCACATGTGTGGTTCCCTATGCTTACAATACTCCCCCAACCTCTTCCCACTTTCTCTTTTCATTCAGGTCCCTCCTCTAGTGTCACCTTCTCAGAAAGACCTTTCTTGATAACCCTATCTCTAAAATGCTCCTCATCTCACCACCTCCTAACATTCCCCATCCCTTTATCTGGCTTTATTTTTCTTTACAGTACTTCTCACCTAACATACTGTTTATTCTCTCTCTCTTCCACTTTAATGTAACGTCCATAGTGCAGGGAATCACAGTTTATCCCTAGAGCTGAAAGCAGTGTATAGTATACAACAGTACCTAAAAAGCATGTTCGTAAGATGAATAAATGAACATATTAACTTATTTTTCTTTTACATCTTATAAGGAACATTAAAAATGAATAATACAGACTTTGCCTCAGGGAGCTTATGATCTTTTGCAGACTTTGAACAGCAATTGCAAATTTGAAGAACATGGCAAATGGGAAGCGTGGAATTATTTGAGCACATATAACGAGTGGAGTTAATTTTATTTGGCTGAGTTGAGGGTTCAATCAGTGAAAATTCTCCTTGGAAGTGACACATAAGTTGAGACCTGAGAGATAAGTTAACTGGGCAAATAAAGGTGGGAGCCAAGCAGAGATGTGTGGGGGTAGCATGAAGGAGAAGAAATACTGATGAAATAACCAACCCTGAGGGTAAGGTGGCTAGAGACAGAATAGAGAGATGGGCACAGCAGACTGGGCAAAGCCCTACAGGTCAAGGAGTTTGCATTTTTATCTTATGGGCAATCAAGAGCTACTGAATAGTTTTAGGCAGAAGAGTGACCATCCGATTTGCTTCTTTTAAAAATCAATTTTGAAAAGCAAACAGTGGTCCTGAGAGATGATGTGGCTTGGACTAGGGTGGCAGCCACAGAGACAGAGAACAGACCTATTAGATTAATCAGAATCCAGAGCCAGAGCCTGCTGACTGCAGATTCAGATTCATTTCTATATACCTGACAGTAAGAGATGTGCTGAAAATACAAGGCAACAATGACATGAAAAGCTCTGGCAATTCAGTGTCATGTTAATATGGAAAGGCAGAGGAGAAAAGTGGAAAGTGCAAGTCTTTGGGTTCAAATCCCGCCTCCATTATTTTCTAGTTCTGTGCCCTTGGGCAAATAACTTAAGTTTTCTGAGCTTCACTTTTCTCATCACAGTGTAACAATGTTTTGTCAAACTCTCCCTAGGTATAGTTATTCTTTGGGAAACATAAGGTAACCAACGTATATTTCTATCTGTGTTAGTACGGGGTCTACCAATACTGCTTGAGTTTTAAATGAATTAGAGTATTTTATTTCACTTGGGGAGTATACATGTAAAGACTTTTTAAAATTCATTTTAATTGATCTTCAAAATATTAGAAAAAAACCCTCTAAATTATTGAAATAATACATTCTCACCTCTTCAAGGGAAGATTCCAAATTCATTCCAAAAGCAACTCCCATTAGTCCAAACAGTGAGAGAGAGAAGGTTCCCATGGTCAACTGTAGGTTCAACCTCATCATCACATTGCGGTGGCTGGAGAGAACACCTAGTTAGATCAAAGGGCCAACGATACACAGCAAATCCACTAAATAATCTACTGAACACAACATGGATTAAATCTGTACCTTAAAACGAAAAAAAGACATACTTCCACGTAGTAGTTATAGATAATAATGATGGTGTAAGTTCTTCCAAAATGACAGTTACTTAAAAGCTTTATTACTTTATAATAACTATTTTATAAAGAAAACACTTACTGATTGTTTCATACAATGCTTTCTTACCTGTCCAGATTGATGAATATAATACTTTGTGAATCGTCGATTAGCACCCTAAGTTCCCGCGCGGCATTGGAAAGATCCTCAGCTAATCGGTAGTAGTTTTCCAGAAGCAACTCCATCTCTTCCGCATGGTCAATTCCAGTGCTGCTCTTTTCACTTCAATTATAAGAGTTAACGTAATTAACATGTTTTGGATATGTGCATCATACATTTAGTACCAAAAAACTTCCTGAAGTATTACATAATATTCAGCTACTAATGAAAACACTAGCCTTTGTCTTCTAGTGACTGAGGCAAATCTGCAAGTGGCTTTGTCACGGATCCTAAACACTGTACAGGCCACTCAAGGGCATAGGCCCCATCCCTATGCACAGTTAGCATCACTGTGTCCTACAGACCCAATTCAAGAGTTGTCTGTGCAAATACACACTACTATTTATAGGAAAATCCAGGTGTATGAATGCTGATGAATCAGTGCATATTAGTACAAATCAGGTAAAACAAAACCAAAACTAAAAATGAACATAAAGAGCATTTCCTTTCTGCAATCTATAGATTCAAGACAACCCCCATCAAAATACCAACTGCATTTTCCATAGAACTAGAACAAATCCTAAAATTCATATGAAACTACAAAAGACCCCAAATAACCATAGTAATCTTGAAAAAGAAGAACAAAGTTGGATGTATCACATGACCTGGTATCAAACTATCCTATAAGGCTATAGTAATCAAAATAGCATGATACTGGCATAAAACAGATACATAGCTCAATGGGACAAAAAGAGCCCAGAAATGAATCCACACCTATAAGGAAGCAAGAATATACAATGGGGTAAAGACAGTCTATTAAATAAACAGTGCTGGGAAAACTAGACAGACATATGCAAAAAATGAAACTGGACCACCTTATTACACCATATACAAGAATAAACTCAAAATGGGTTAAAGACTTAAATGTAAGACCCAAAACCATAAAACTTCTATAAGAAAACATAGGCAGTAAACTCTCTGACATTCTTCTTAATATTTTTTTCTGATCCATCTCCAAAGGCAAGGGAAATAAAAGAAAAAATAAACAAATGGGGCCACATCAAACTAAAAAGTTTTTGCACAGCAAAAGAAATCGTCAACAAAATGAAACACAACCTACTGAACAGGAGAAGATACTTGCCAATGATACATCTGATAAGGGGTTAATACCCAAAATTTAAAAAGAACTCATACAAAGACCCAGAAACGGAGAAAGCAGAGCGGAGGTCACACTATGGGGAAGACAGTTGGCATTCAAGGATGTGTTCACAGAATTCTCTCAGGAGTGGGAATGCCTGGACCCTGCTCAGAGGGCCTTGTTCTGGGATGTGATGTTGGAGAACTACAGGAACGTGCTCTCCCTGGGTAGCTCTCCTCCACATGATCAAGAAATTACAACCAACAACAACCAGTAATACAGGAGAAGTATTCTAAACAGTGAGTGATGTTTGGAAATCCTGAAAGACATATGAAAGAATTTAGGACAAAGACAGGTTCAAAGACTCATTCAATCACATCCCAGCAAGTGGCTGAGTTAGGATTTGCATCCATGTTGTCTGGCTGCAAAGACAAGCCTCTTAATAATGGTGCTACACTATCAACGCGGATTCTCTTCTTCAACTATTCAACATCTGTACTTAATTTTAGGAGTATCTCTTGTCATTTTAAAATGGGTTATCTGCATAGAAAATTGTGGTTATGGTAACCTTCTGTTATGTGTATACTGTTACTGCCTAGGCTAATATTAGCAATGAATATTTAATTAAGATAGAGACACACTGCGTACCACATAATCCTATAGGAAAGATTATTCAAGGTGAAGGTGGATTGATGGAGTCAAGAATGGTTTACTATTAGGATGGCTAAGGAAGACACATTTCCCTTTAGCCTGTAACAAGAGTAAAGTGATACCAACTACTGAGACAACTGCACAATGTGGTGGCTAGCTGAGCTATAGAACCGAAACATGAGTAAGAGATCAAACTTTTCAGGGTAGAAAATAAACTATTCTTAATTAAAGATCACATAATTATGTTTATTAATGGAGGGCTACTAAGGGAAACTATTAGAAATATGTAATAATTATTCAATACACTCAAAACACACATGTAACATTGAACTAAAAGCTATGGAAATACGCTCTTTAAATTGATACAGTAGATTTGTAGGCTAGGATTGAAACTGAATTTCAAAAATATAAATTAATTGAGATATAAAATACTAAAATAAAAACAACTCATGCCAAAAAAAGCAAACAATCCAATGAAAAACTGGGCAGAGGACCTGAACAGACATTTCTCCAAAGAGAACATACAGATGGCCAATGGACATATGGAAAGATGCTCAAGGTCACTAATCATCAGAGAAATGCAAATTAAAACCACAATGACATATCAGCTCAAACCTGTCAGAATGGCTATCATCAATAAATCAACAAACAACAAGTGTTGTTGAGGATGTGGAGAAATGGAAATCCTCGTGCACTGTTGGTGGGATTGCAGATTGGTGCAGCCACTACAGAACACAGTTAGGAGGTTCCTCAGAAAATTAAAAATAGGACTACCTTATGATCCAGCTATTCCACTTCTGGACATTTATTCAAAGAAAATAAAACAGTAATTCGAAAAGCTATGTGCACCACTATGTTCAATGCAGCATTATCTACAATAGCCAAGATATAAAACAATCCAAGTGCTCATCAATAGACGACTGGTTAAAGAAGAAGTGGTACATATATACTTGGCCATAAAAAATAAAATCTTACCACTCGCAACAACATGGATAGATCTAGAGGGTATTATGCTAAGTAAAGTAAGACAGACAAAGACAAATACCATGTGATCTTTCATTTATATGTGGAATCTAAAGAAAATAAACAAACAAAACAGAAAAACACTCGTAGATACACAGAACAAACTAATGGTTGCCAAATGAGATGGGGGTTGGGGGACTGGGTGACAAAGGTGAAGGGACTAAGGAGCACAAATTGGTAGTTACAAAATAGCCATGGGGATGTAAAGCACAGCACAGGAAATACAGTAAAAAATATTGTTAATAACTATGCATGGTGGCAGATGGGTACTAGACTTAATCAGGGGAATCAGTTCGTAAATTATATGAATGTCTAACCACTATGCTATATACCTGAAACTAATACAGTATTAAATGTCAACTGTATTTGAAAATTTTCAAAAAAAAAGAACATTTCCTTTCCAAGGTAAATACATGTCATTTTCATATATGAAGAAAATGTTTATGAATGATGTCAATACATAGTTATTTTGCCCCCTTTACCTATACAACTGCCCTAGGCAAGGGAGGAGAAGTGGGAATGAAGTACCTAGTAAGATAATTCTATTGTAAAGCCTATTAGAGGCAGACTGGCCTAATAAGCGAAGCAAACAAAAATTACAAGTGTGTTCAAATTTCTGTTACTATATCTTTCTGCTAGAATAGCCCTTTTTATCTTAATGTTTCCTTATTAGAATACAGATTAATTTCTCAAAATGCTTAAAAATCTGTACAGACTGTGAAAATTACAAGTGTCTATTAATTTCTGATATTGGTCTACAAAGAACAAAAATGAAATATTCTGAGTACCTAAAAAGTAAACAGCTGTGCCCAAATACAGAAAATGATTTCTAAATTTGTAAGAGATAAAGGTTTATAAGACGAGCATTTTAATATTACACTAAACTTAGAGAATATATGCCAATGTCTTACTCATCTTCCTTCACCCCGTGCTTTCCCTCCCTTGTGTGAATCTTTTTCTCTCTTTCACTGCACCCACTAGGTAAGTTATTTGGGCACGTGTGGGCCATTTTCAGTGGTCAGTCTTTTGTTTTAAATTTTACTGGGTAACAGTGTGTTTTTTTCTAGGACCCATCAGCTCCAAGTCAAGTTGTTGTCCTTCAATCTTGTTGTGGAGGGCGCAGCTCAGCTCCAAGTCCAGTCGCCATTTTTAATCTAGTTGCAGGAGGTGCTGCCCACCATCCCATGCAGGAATTGAACCGGCAACCTTGTTGTTAAGAGCATGCGCTCTAACCAACTGAGCCATCCGGCCGTCCACTGGCAGCTCAGCAAGCGCTCAGCTCCAAGTCATTGTCCTTCAATCTAGTTATGGAGGGTGCAGCTCATTGGCCCATGTGGGAATCGAACTGGCAACCCTGTTAAGAGCATGCACTCTAACCAACTGAGCTAACCGGCCGCCTGGTGGTGAGTCTCTTGAAGATAAAGGTGATGGTGTGTTTATCTTTATATTCATCACAGCCTAGCACAGTGCTGTATACACAGTATGCAGGCAATATGTTTATTACACTGAATTAGATGCAATACAACACAGGCAATAGTACAACTGAGGATGAAAAATGCCTATATTTGCTATTCCAGAAAAATGTTATGTTCTCTATAAAAAAATCATCCTAAGACAAAAGACTGATCCTAAGAGAGTAATAACAAAACATGACTGTACTTACAAGATGTGTGGGTCACTCCATTTAGTTAGACAGAGTTCCTCTAACAACTCTTCTTCATCCAAGATCTCCAAAATTGACTCTTTGAAAATTTTGATATCTGTTTCAAACTCTGAGAGACTGTAAGAGTATTGTACAGAAATGATCAATAACATAAACTTATAAAAACTTATCACTGTAAGAATAGTGCCTTCTTAGGGTATCTTATTAAGTAGATACATTCATGGTAAACATTGACTTATAAAAAAGTATTTTGATCTTTACCATGCAGATTAAGAATCAATTTCCAAACCAAAGCTACATTATAGAGCTGGACACAGCATTTCACATAAAATAGCTTTTCAGTAAACATTACTCTGTGTGCCCGTTTTAGCTCAATTTCCACTGAGGCTACTTTCCTACTTTGAAAGCACTCAGGTTAAGTCATTACCATTAGCAAGACTAGCTGGCATGTTAAAAACAGGTAATAATCACACTAATTTTGTATCTGAATTTACGCTAAACATTTCACTGTTGAAACTACTAAAAGAAATGTAAGATACTTGTGTCTAAATCACCAATGTTTACCTTTTGCCATTCTGTAGTAAGATGTGCAGTTTGCTTCTGTCTACAGAAGTGTGTCTGGGATCCACTAAAGCTTCCAATGTGTCAAGGATCAGGGGCTGCAAAATGCTCAGTTTTCCCTGAAGGGTGTTGATCTAGATAACAACATGACCTTTCATAAGAATTAAAACAACCTTTTTAGAATACTCAGGGTCAGGGAATCCTGATTATATACAGAAACCTAGAATAGTTAGGATGGTTGGTACCATTCCGGAACGTGGTCACTGCTGGAAGGCCTATTGCAGATGATTCAGAAACTCCATCTCCTGAGTTAAAAGGTAACCACGCATTATGTTGCTTCTAGGTTCTCATTTGATTTCTGGGAATTAAAACTTACAAGTGTTCCCCCTACAAATACTTGTTAGGAAAGGAATGGGGGACTGATTAAAATAAAATCTGCCACTTCATGGTTAAAACACAAACTTTGCATTTGGTAAACGATACCTATGCTCTATATAACAGAATACAGTTCAAAATTCCTATGAACAAAACTCTTTGAAAATTGAAACATAACTGGGACTTTAAAAACAAATCACTGTAAAAAGCATGTCTTATTATTCAGGTCAATGTAGGCACGGATGACATTTAGCAGGTGTGCACTGATATAGCTATACCAGTTAAAGTATTGAAATACTGCCATACCAGTTGGTAAACAGCATAAGAGTAACTGAATGAAGCAGTAAAATGAATGAGATAAATTCCAGCACGTACTCTTCATCTGAGCATGAGTCCTGTGAGGGCGCACTCAGCCTGTGCAGCCTGTCACTGATCATCATTTGTACCTTTTCTTTCCCTCTCCTGATTTTTCCCTGCGTAGTAACTGTGCTCCGACTAGTCGCCATCTCACTGGCTGGTACTATGATGCTACTGCCTAAGTAACCCGAGCAGGGAATGCAGCCATCTCCTACTGCCTCGGTAGAGCAAGGCAGACAAAAAAGAAGGCTATCAGGTTCACCCAATCCCCATCTGCTTCACGTCCCAAGTCCCCTCTACCCTCGTCCTCTTCCCACTCGGCTTAGCACGCTTCTAGCGTCAACTGCTTGCATGCAGCCCATTCCTGAATAGTACTATCTTGACTAATAGAGGGAAGAAAAGATAATGACAGATTTGCAGGGGCCAGGAAAGAAGTGACAAGCCTTGTTCAGGGCCTGACAGGATCCTGACACCCAGTGACTATCAATTGAATGGAGGAGTCATTAGAAGTGCACATGGTTCTTATGTCAAAATAGGTCTCAAAAAGAAACCATGATTTCACTGCTTCAAACAAAGGATTATACAAACAAAGAATGATTTGGAAAGTATCAGAATGATTTGATGAATGATTTGTGCTATAATATTTACCATGCGTAAGCACCTTTACAACATACATACAATTTAACGTAGAGAACAAAATGAAATATATTAAAACCTTCTTGACAGGTTCATTTATATCATATTTAGATGAATATTTTGAATTATCACCCCTGAATACAGGTATTAAAATTGTATAAAGGAGAGTCAACTTGAAAGGTGCTTTACCGAATGTCATAACATGATTCGCAAAGAGACTCTATATTCTACACCTAGAGACTTCACATCTATCTGACTGGGTCATCAAGTTTAAGAATTAATTACACTCTCCATACAGGACCCATAGAGATGTTTTTGTCTGGGGTGAGAGTATGGTTAGGGAAAGTGCCATTGAAACAATACCAACTTTGCCTACTCAATAGCATTCTAAAACCAGAACAAATTCAAGAAGCTAAGTAAAAACAGGCTTACCCAATACTGCAGGAGTGCTTCTATAGCTCTAAACTCAAAAGGTAAAGGGTATGTGACAAGTTGACCTTCTCCAGCCAACTGTGAAGGGAGTTCCCGGAACAGCCATTGCTCAAGATTTAAATTACGATAATCTAATATCAGAAGACATTCTGGAGTTATCACAGCTTTCAAATACTGTAAAAATAAAACAAAGAAATATATGTGTACATACACATACACACATGCACATATATTACAAGCTGTAGACTTGTAGGAAAAATATAACATTCATAAAATAAGATTTAATACTCTTAATTTTGGATTAAGCCTAAACTAAATCACTGTTCATTTGGTTTTTCAAGAAAAAACTCAAGACAGATTTGGTTTTGAAAAAAATAAGAAAGGATAAAACCAAAACATATGTGTGTATGTGTGTGTGTGTGTGTGTGTGTATATATATATATATATATATGTGTGTGTGTGTAAAAAGAAAGGAAGCCTTGATATCTCTAACTCACTCTCAACAGAACTGGAATTAAAGAAATTATGTATTTATTAAGACATCCAGAGTAATCGTGAGAAAAACAGGGAATAAAGGAAACAAGGTCTTCTTAAAAGTCATATATTCAGTACACTTTAAGAAAAGATTTAATAAATCATGATTAGTTTGGATGAAATGGGAAAATTTCCCTTTTAAAATATCATCAAATAATATCAAGCTAATTTGGAATTATGAAGATAAAACTTATTAGCCTTAGAACTCTAATTTAGAGCACTACGGACTTCTGGTCAAGATGAAGTAGATAAATGCTGTGCTCGTCTCCTTCCACGACCACATCAAAATTACAGCTAAATTATAGAACCACCCTTGAAAATCACCCGAAAACCAGGTGAACAGAAGTCCTATAACTAAGGATATAAAGAAGCCACGTCAAGACAGATAGAAGAGGCTGAGACACAAACCGGGCAGGTTTCACATCCATGGTGCAGCAATTAAGAATCAGAAGAGATATTTCAGCTGCGGAGGTTCCCCTGGAGAGCAAGTGGTCCTAGCCCAACACCAGGCTCCCCAGCTCACAGCACCAGGGCTGGAAACAGGAGTCCCCACAACATCTGGCTATGAAAATCAGTGGGGATTGCATCTGAATGAGACAGAGGGCTGCTGGAGTTCCAGGTATGTCACTTGAGGGGCCCATGCATGGACTCACTCCTGCACAGACTCACTCACTCTGGGCTCCAGTTCAGGGGTGGCAGCTTGACAAGCACTAAAAACATATGGGGAGGAGCTTCAGGGTGAGGGCTGGAGGAGCAGGGGTCAAGACAGCTCTCTCTGGAGACAGAAGTACTGCCAGACACCACTGTTCACTTGTTGAGCTATCCCTTCACCCAGCCAGCAGACACAGGCAGGTGCCAAATTTGAGTCTCCATCAAAGTGGCTAACACTTCCACCCTGCCCTGGTGATGCCCTGAAACCCTGGCCACCCAACTTGCACATCCAGACCGAGCAGCTTCCAGCAGCTTTTTCACATAAGCAACCTGCCTTGGTTCACACTGCAGATTTCTTAAAAAATCACTCAAAGCTCCACAAACCCCAAACAAGTAGTGGCTGGCCTTGGTGTGCACTGTATATCTTGCTAAGTGGCCCCAATGGCAGCACAAATAGCAACTGGCCTCAACTTGCATTATAACTCACATCAGGTGGCTGCAAGCCTGGCATAAGCTGGAGCCAGTGTTGGCTTGGATTGTAACTTTAAATGAAGTGGCCACAAACCCAATACAAGAGGCAGGTGGCCTCAGCTCACATTATGGTACCCACCAAAGGGTCCCAAGCCCAGCACTAGTGGCAGCTAGCCTCGTTTACAGCACAGCCTCTCCAATGCCTGCAAGCCCAGCACAAGTGGCAATAAACTGCAGATCACTTTGTAGCTCCCACCAGGCAGCCCAAGGCCAGGCACAGGCGGTGAATGACCTTGGCCTGCATCACAGCCCCTCTCAAGAGGCTCCAGAACTAAGAGACCTGGTGACCAGCTTCACCATAACACCAGAGCACCACCTAACCACCTACACAAACGACACATCCGAAAGGCAGACTCAGTTGGCACCAGAGCCCCACTAAAGTGACTTCTGCTCGTGAGATCCATCCTGGCACAACAGCTTGTCCTCCGTAGTCACAGCAAGCCCTTGCAGCCGGTCAGCCTGAGGGTCACTCCCACCTACTGATGTGCCAACAGCAATCAAGGCTCAACTACAACAGTAAGAGACACACAACCCACAAAGGGGACACCCTAGAACACCTGCTCAGGTGAGCCCAGAGACTGTTATCACTGGGCCCCATCTTCTACTTAAGGCCACTCTGTCAAGATGGGAGATGAAGCAGACCTACCTAATATATAGAAACAAACACAGGGAGGCAGCCAAAATAAGGAGACAAAAAAACATGTCCCAAATGAGAGAATGGGACGAAACTCCAGAAAAAGAACTAAACAAAATGGACACAAGCAATCTTCCAGATAAAGAGTTCAAAACACTGGTTATAAGAATGCTCAATGAACTTAGGGGAGGAATCAAACAAGATGAACCAAAAGAGGCCACACCAAGACACATCATAATTAAAATGCCAAAGGCTAAAGACAAAGAGAGAATCTTAAAAGTAGCAAGAGAAAAGCAGTTAGTTATGTACAAAGGCGCTCCCATAAGACTGTCAGCTGATTTCTTTTTTTTGAAGATTTTATTGGGGAAGGGGAACAGGACTTTATTGGGGAACAGTGTGTAGTTCCAGGTCTTTTTCCAAGTCAAGATTTTGTCCTTTTCAATCTTAGTTATGGGGGGAACAGCTCAGCTCCAGGTCCAGTTGCTGTTGTTAGCTGCAGGGGGCATAGCCCACCATCCCTTGCGGGAGTCGAACTGGCAACCTTGTGGTTGAGAAGACACGCTCCAACCAACTGAGCCATCTGGGAGCTCAGTGGCAGCTCAGCTCAAGGTGCCTGTGTTCAATCTTAGTTGCAGGGGGCGGAGCCCACCATCCCTTGTGGGACTCGAGTAGTCGAACAGGCAACCTTGTGGTTGAGAGCCCACTGGCCCATGTGGGAATCGAACCGGCAGCCTTCTCGGCGTTAGGAGCAGGGAGCTCCAACCACCTGAGCCACTGGGCCGGCCCTGTCAGCTGATTTCTTAATAGCAACTTTGCAGACCAGAAGTGATTGGCATGACTATTCAAAGTGATAAAAAGCAAAGACCTACACCAAGATTGCTCTACCCAGCAAAGTTATCATTTAGAATTGAAGGAGAAATCGTTTCTAAGACAAAAAAAAGCTGAATGAGTTCATCAACTCCAACCCACTACTACAAGAAATATTAAACGGAAGTCTTTAAGTAGAAAAAAATAAAAAATATGAATGAAAAAATATAGAAAAGAAACATTACTCACTGACAAAGGCAAACACTTGGTAAAAGCAGTGGATCAACCAACTATAAAGCTAGTATAAAGGTTAAAAAGCAAAAGTAGAAAGATCATGTGTAATTACAACAATAAATTAAGAGACACACACAAATACACACAACAAAAGAAGTGAAAAATAATGACAAAAACATAGACGTTGAAGGGGTGAGTAAAAACAGTGGCGATTTTAGAATGCATTCGAACTTAAGTGACCATCAACTTAAAATACACTGCTATAAACATAGCATGGTATATATGAAGCACATGGTAACCACAAGCCAAAAAATCTACAAGAGATATACAAGAAATATAGAAGAAAGAATCCAAACATGACACTATATAATCAACATACAAGGAGCGTAAGAGAATAAGGAACAGGAAAGAACTACAAAAAAAAATCAGAAAACAATTAATAAGATGGCAATAACTACATATCTATCAATAATTACTTTAAATGTAAATGGACTAAATGTTCAATCAAAGACACAGGGTGGCTAAAGAGAGAAAAGCACAAGACATATGCTGCCTACAGGAGGCCCACTTTAGATCAAAAGACATATACAGACTGAAAGTAAAGGGATGGAAAAAGATTCCATGAAAATGGAAATGAAAAAAAGTTGGAGTAGCAATACTTATATCAAACAAAATGGACTTTAAAACAAGGGCTGTAACAAGAGACAAAGAAGGGCATTTCATAATAATAAAGAGACCAATTCAAGGAGAGGATATAACGCTCGTAAACATCTACACACCCAATGTAGGAGCATCTCAATATGTAAAGCAAATATTGATGGATACAAAAGGAGAGATTGACAGTAACACAGTCATAGTAGGGGACTTTAATACCCCATTGACATAAATGTATAGATCATCAAGACAGAAAATCAATAAGGAAGACAGTGGCCTTAAATGAACATTAGATCAGGTGGACTTAATTGATATATTTCAAGCATTTCACCCCAAAGCAGCAGAATATACATTCTTTTCAATTATACATGAAATATTTTCCAGGACAGAACACGTTAGGCCACAAAACAAGTCTCAATAAATTTAAGAGGACTGAAATCATACCAAGCATCTTCTCTTGATCACAGTGGTATGAAACTAGAAACAATTACACGAAGAAAACAAACACACACATGTGAAGGCTAAATAACATGCTATTAAAGAATGAATGAGTTAACGATCTAGGAAGAAATCAAAAGATACCTTGAGCCAAATGAAAATGAAACGACCCAAAAATCTATGGGACCCAGCTAAAGCAGTTCTAAAAGGGAAGTTCATAGCAATATAGGGCTATCTGCAGAAATAAGAAAAATATCAAATAATCTAACTTTACACCTAAAGAACCAGAAAAAGATCAACAAAGCCGAAAATCAGTAGAAGGAAATACGAGTAATAAAGATCAAAGGAAAGAAACCAAATAGTCTAAAATAACAATGCAAAAGAGCAATGAAACCAAGAGTTGGTTCTTTGAAAACATAAACAAAACTGCTAAACCTTTAGACAGACTCATTAAGAAAAAAGAGAGGGCACAAATGAATAAAATCAGAAATGAAATGACAACAAAATATTAGCAAACTGAATTCAGCAATACATTAAAAAGATCATATACCATGATCAAGTGAGATTTATTCCCGGGATGCAAGGTTGGTTCATATTTGCATATTAATGTGATACAGCACTTAAAGAAAAATAAAAATCATATGATTATATCAATAGATTCAGAAAAAGCATTTGACAAAATCCAGCATCCATTTATGATAAAAACTCTCAGTAAAGTGGGAATACAGGGAACATACCTCAACGTAATAACGGCCATATATGACAAACCCACAGCTAACATCATATTCAATGGTGAAAAGCTAAAAGGTTTTCTTTAAGATTAGGAAAAAGACAAGGATGTTCACTCTTACCACTTTTATTCCACATAGTATTGGAAGTCCTAGACACAGCAATCAGACAAGAAAAAGAAATAAAAGGCATCTGAATTGGAAAGAAAGAAGTAAAACTGTCATTAGTTACAGATGACGTAAAACTGTAACTAGAGAGAACCCTAAAGATTCACCTAAAAGTTATTGGAAGTAATAAATTAATTCAGCAAAGTAGGATGCAAAATTAATATTCAGAAAGCGGTTGCATTTTTAAATACCAATAATTAACTATCAGAAAAAGAAATTAAGAAAACAATCCCATTTACAACTGCATCAAAAAAGAAATAAAATACCTAGGAATAAATTTAACCAAGGAGGTAGAAAACCTGTACTCAGAAAATTATAAGACACTGAAGAAAGAAATTGAAGATACAAATAAATGGAAACATGTACCATGATCACGGATAGGAAGAATTAACATGGTTAAAATGTCCATATTACCCAAAGCAATCTACAGATTCATTGCAATCCCTATCAAATTAACAATGGCATTTTTCACAAAACTAGAACAAATAATCCTAAAATTCATATGGAATTACAAAAAAACCCCATATAAACACAGTAATCTTGAAAAAAAAAGAACAAAGTTGTTGGTATCACATTACCTGATATTAAACTATACTACAAAGCAATAGTAATCAAAACTATAGTAATTAAAACAGCATAGTACTGGCATAAACACACACACATAGATCAATGGAACAGAACAGAGAGCCCAGAAATAAACCCACACCTATATGGTCAATTAATCTACGACAAAAGAGGCAAGAATATACAATGGGGTAAAGACAGTCTATTTAACAAATGATGTTGGGAAAAATGAACAGATACATGCAAAAGAATGAAACTGGATCACTTTCTTACCCATATACAAGAATAAACTCAAAATGGGTTAAAGACTTAAATGTAAGACCCGAAACAATAAATGCACTATAAGAAAACATACGCAGTAAGCTCTTGATGTCATTCTTAGTAATATATTTTTGGATATGTCTCCTTGGGCAAGGGAAACAAAAAGAAAAAATATACAAATGGGACTACATCAAACTAAAAAGTTTTTGCACAGCAAATGAAACCATTAACAAAACAAAAAGACCAGCTACTGAATGGGAGAAGTTATTCGCCAATGATAAATCTGACAAGGGGTTAATATCTAAAATATGTAAGGGACTCATACACCTTACCACCAAAAAAACCCCAAAACACAAACAATCCAATTAAAAAGTGGGCAGAGGATCTGAATAGATATTTCTCCAAAGAGGACATACAGAGGGCCAATAGACACATGAAAAGATGCTCAAAATTACCAATCATCAGAGAAATGCACATTAAAACCCCAATGAGATATCACCGCACACCTGTGAGAATGACTATCATCAATAAATCAACAAACAAGTATTGGTGAGGATGTGGAGTTGCTGCACTGTTGCTGGAATTGTAAATTGGTGCAGCCACTATGGAAAACAGTATGAATGTTCCTCAAAAAATTAAAACTAGAACTATTATATGACCCAGCAATTCCATTTCTGGATCTTCGATAAAATCCAAAACAGTAATTTAAAAAGGTATGAGTATATGCGCCTATACGTCCACAGTATCATTCTTTGCAATGCCAAGATATGGAAGCAACCTAAGTTCCCATCGAATGGATAAAGATGTAGTACATATATACTATGGAATTTTACTTACAGCCACTATGGAAAACAGTTCAAATGTTCCTCAAATAATTAAAAATAGGAGGTGGCCAGATGGCTCAGTTGGTTAGAGCGCAAGCTCTTAACAACAGGGTTGCCGGTTTGATTCCCACATGGGTCAGTGAACTGCGCCCTCCACAACTAGACTGAAGACAACAAGCTGCCGCTGAGCTTCCTGAGGGGAGGCCAGATGGCTCAGTTGGTTAGAATGCAAGCTCTCAACAAGGTTGCCATTTCAGTTCCTGCATGGGATGGTGGGCTGGGCCCCCTGCAACTAAGATTGAAAATGGCAACTGGACTTGGAGCTGAGCTGCGCCCTCCACAACTAGATTGTAGGACGACTTGGAGCTGGAAAAACACACTGTTCCCCAATAAAAAATTTAAAAAAAATTGCTTAAGAAAACCCATGAAAAAAAAATACTACTATATGACCCAGCAATTCCACTTCCGGATATTCAATAAAATCCAAAATAGTAATTTGAAAACATACGAGTATATGCACCCTATGTTCACATTATTTACAAAGCCAAGATACGGAAGCAACCTAAGTGCCCATCAAATGGATAAAGACATAGTACATATATACTATGGAATATTACTTAGCCATAAAAAAAGACTGAAATCTTGCCAGTTGTGACACATAGATGGACCTAGAGGGTATTGTACTAAGTGAAATAAGTCAGACTGAGAAAGACAAATATCATGATTTCACTTAGGGTTCCCAGGCAGGAATTCCCGCCTGCTCTCAGGAATTTTTTTCACTTTCCCGTTTCCAAATCCCGAGAAAAGTTGGTCGGGAAATCGGGAAAATTGGCTCCTTGAACCCAGTAATACTCACAATGGGAAATAAACATACTACTCACAATGCATCTCTTAGACATTTTTCCCATTTATCGCTGGGGTTCTGGGTGGGAATTCCCACCCGTTCTTGGGAATTTTTTCCACTTTTCCGTTCCTGAATCTCGACAAAAGTTGGTCAGGAAAATCGGCTCCTTGAACCCAGGTGGTTGGTAGTATCAGCTGTCACTTTGTGGAAACGATTAATCGTGGAGAACAGAAAACAGTTTATACCTCAGGATTCAGGAATGGGAAAGTGAAAAAAATTCCTGAGAACGGGTGGAAATTACAGCCTGGAAACCCTAATTTCACTTATACGTGGAATCTAAAGAATAAAATAAACATAACAAACAACATACAGAGAACATTTTGATGGTTGCCATATGGGAGGGGTTTGGGGGTTTGGTTGAAAAAGGTGAAGGGATTAAGAAGTACAAATTACCAATTATAAAAGCAATCGTGGTCATATAAAGTACAGCACAGGGAATATACTCAATAATATTGTAATGGCTATATTGTATGGTGTCAGAAGGGTGCTAGATCTAGCAAGGCGATCACTTTGTGGGTTATATAAGTGTCTAATTGCTGTGGTGTACACCTGAAATTCATGTAATATCATGTCAACTGTAATTGAAATATTAAGAAAATAAAATAAAAAAGAACACTGAAATTAGAAATTTATTCAAAAAAGAAAGATGGCATCATTTATATTAGAAGAGTAACAGAGAAGAGTAGCCTGTGGCCACTGTATCAGTGACATAAAAATTAGGGTTTTTTTTTACATTTTTTCAACATTTTATTGTAATTTTTACACAGAAATGTTGATAAATTATACAATGAACAGGTATATACATACTATTTATATAACTAAAATTCTACTAAAGTTGCTTTATTACACATTTCTCTATCTGTTCATCAAATAAATACTGTTCTAAAGGGTGCTAGCTACTGATAATAAAAGTGAAGAATGTTTCCTGGAGAAAATCACCTGCAAGAAGACTACTTCCATCTTTTAATTTTATATTTTATTAATTCTAGATAAATGGGCAAAAACCAGCCATCAAAGACTTTTGAAGAAAGCCAAGTCTCATGTCAATGCAGGGCCAATACCACTAAGACCCGTCTGTGACTCCTCATCTATTTCTGAACCGCAAACCTTAGCCCAACAAAATAACTTATGTTCATTTTAATTCTAAATCACTAGGGAAAGCCAAATTATATTTGGTGTACTCTGAGTAGGCAGAGGAAGATACAATGTATTTTAAAAAGCTTACCATAAAAATGAAAACATTTAATTTATATTCCTGGGCTATCTGCAAAACCAGAATATGTACTTGGTAGATAAAGTTATAATCACATATAATTGTATACAACTGAAAATGTCTATTATAAATCAAGCTTCTTTCTCTTATCATTTCAGAAGCTCGAGATTAAATGTAAACAGAGAGATGGAGACCATGTCAGAACTTTCCCAGCATAGCCCAGAGCAGTGCCAAGCCTGCTGAACATATGTATGTAATCCATATAAAATGAGTTCTACTCCTAACATGTTACATTATAAAATATCCTATGTTTTACATAGCTCTTTTCGTTATAAAATTACTTTTAACCCAGGTATTGATCATGATAGCTAAGGAATTAACTTTCATAAGACTGCAGTGGAGAAATGCAGATGAAATAAAATCCTTTACCTCCATTCGCATGATAATCCTATTGTTTCGGGTGGTGATGCTCATTAAATGCTGAAACCTCAAGTCTCTGGCTTGAAGACCTAATTCTTGATATAAGTCAGTTTTCTTCCTTTCTATAAAGGAAATATTTTCAATAAAAAGTGGGTTAGAGAACCATATGACTTCACTGATATGTGGTATATAAAACTGAAAACAACAAAAGCACAAGATAAACAAATGAAGGAACAAAAACTCATATAGTTTAGGGGTTACAAGAGGGGAAGGGGGGCTCTAGAAGAGGGTACACGGGGTCTAATATATGGTGATGAAAGAACTGACTGGGTGGTGAACACACAATGTGAGATATAATGTATTACAGAACTGTATGCCTGAAATCTACATAACTTTACCAAGTGTCACCCCAATAAATTAAAAAAAAAGTGGGCTAAACCACTCAACAGAAGAGTTTAGATTTTTATATCAGAGCACCTCCTCCATTCCCCCACCCGCCAAGAGAATTTTCTATTATTACCAGAAACAAAAGCTAAAATGAGTCTTTTTAACACCCATTTTTACCTCAAAAACATACTCAGGTTAAATCTGGTCAAACTCTAATTATTCTTTTCTTCTCATACCCATACTTCATAAAATTTCTCTGTACTTGGGACCAATATAAAAACCATAGCTATACATTATTAGAACTTAGAGAGTATGAATTTCTAACTCTAGAGACAGGTCATCTTTTTTTAATACGAATTATACAGAACTACACTCTTTTATTCTCACTACATTATCATCTTTAGTATTTTAAATTTGTGAAAAGTTCAATTTTCTTTCTTCTTGGAATAATACAAAAATGAGAAAATAAAGTCAGTTGTCACACTAGATTCTCCAACCTGAAAACTAAATTTATTACCTAAAGCAAAAAAATGACACTGGTTATAGTATTATCTGTACTTGTAGCATCAAACCACATCTGTGACAGAGCTCTAAGTAGAACAATCTTTTGAAGGAGACACTGAGCAAAAAACACCCAAAATATTTTATTACGATCTCAGGAACAACAGGAACAGGATCATGAAATTGGAAGTGAATGGGAGATCCGAAACCTGCCTCTGAGGATGGACAGTAATACTTTGTTTCATTTTAAAAAGTAACTGTCTACAAAAGCAATCATCAGCAGAGTTCCATCTGACTACCGTGCCTTCTCTCCTGCTTTTTGTCACCCACTACAATGTCAGAGGTATTATGTGATTCCCCCTTAAACATGGTACAGAAGATGAGTATGAGGACTAGGGCAGTGAGAATAAAGAGCAACAAAAGGGATGAGTGCTTCTCTGTGTTCCAGCTGCACTCCAAAATATCCCTTTACATCCTATTAAAGCAAATGTAGCTCATGACAGAAAAAAACAACACAAAACAAAACAAAACTGGGACAATATGCATGATCCAGGTATTGCCAGTTCCAATGAGGACTGATGGACAAATTCTGAAGGAAGTTCTCCTTCATATAAACACCCATACACTCAAAGAACATTCTACTCAAAACACTACAATTTCTTGATTTCCATCAGAATTCACTCATTCACTGATTTAAAAAGGTGATTTAGAAGAAATTTGAAGATACTTACCAAAAGAAGTAACATTTCCTTCTTTGTCAAATTTTGTCTGAAGAGAGATAATAAAAACAAAATATTATTTCCTCCCAAAATAGTATGCTATTTATGGTATTATAACATATGGCACTGATATCTCCTAAACACTGAAATGCAGATATAAAGGCTAACTGCCCTCCTTTAGGTTAAATTCAGTTATGAGTTAAAGGTTTTTTCCTTTGCTAGGACAAATCTGACCTGGATTAACTATCTTGGTTCCTCTGGAAATGTGATAAGAGTATTAGTTGTGTTACTAGGCAATATTGCTTACGGTAAAAATGTCCAATGATTGGTAGACTGCACTGGACTGGGAGGCCGATGAATGAATTACAGACACCTGGTGGGAAGCCATGGGTGCCTTTCTGAGTGGTGGCTCTTATAACTGGCCATGTTCCTTGTGGGAGCCTTGGATGTGCCGAGATGGTTACAAGAGATACTGGCACTAGAGGACATGGGAATTCTAAGCCAAGGCGGACCTCACACCCACCTGAGAATACTGTCTCATTGCACCTGAGCTGTAACAGAG
Source organism: Rhinolophus sinicus (assembly GCF_057876585.1). Lineage (NCBI taxonomy): Eukaryota > Metazoa > Chordata > Mammalia > Chiroptera > Rhinolophidae > Rhinolophus > Rhinolophus sinicus. The sequence continues at coordinate 32,497,264 of NC_142507.1, forward strand.
GGTGCCAGAGTAACCCCTGGATGGCTGCAAGGACTTCTCTTGAAGAGGGAACATCTGATGCTGTCCTTCTGCATTCCCTATCTTTTATCATTTAATAGATTGGGACCAACTTGGCTTATCTTGTGAATCTAAGTATCTCCTGGAGGCTGTGAAGTCTCTCTGGTGGGCACTGCTGAACCAATAAAGATTTCCAGAAAGGCATCTTCTGATAGTTTGAAGAAAGAACACGAAGCAGAAAAATTTCCTAAAGCAAAGGGAACATTTTTCTGTAATACTGTCCACAGCCAAGTTTGAAGATGTCAAATTATAGTTGATGAATCACTATGTACCAGGCTGTAGTATTAAGCATGTATTTTCACCCTGTTCGAGAAAAGCATCCGAGGAGCTGGTTTGGGAAACGAGGGTTTTTTGAATACTTGATATGCTAAAAATCATTTGAATTTCCCAGCCCCTCCAAGCCTGCTTGCTTCAAACTGGCCAGCCCCCACTAGCCAGATTGACACATTGCGTTTCTCACACAGGGATTTTGTACAACTGGGATTCTCAATTCAATGCACTCTGCAATGGCTAAGAAAAAGTAAAATAAAGTGAAAAGTATAAAAAAAAAAAATGTATTTTCAGAAAGGTATATTCTTAGATATAGTTGCAGATACACTCCAAATCCTGGGTTATTACTATGGAAATATATTCATGCTGTGTTAATAATAATAATAATGCCCCACAATATATAGCTGGGTTCTCATCAGTAAAGATGACTGTGACTATATATAATGAGTACCACAAAACATAAGTATAAATGGGAAATTTACATCAAAGGAAACTTTATGTTTTATGTAATAGACTAGCTTTCCTCCATATATTTATTTCACAACTAATATCTGCTACAGAAAATTTGAAAATCAAGACAAATAAAATTATTCACCTGAAATGCCAATTTTAGAGAAAACCATGATAATATTTCACTGAATGTCTTTACAGACCTTTTCCTATTAAACATACGAGGTCAGACAATTAAGTTTGCGAACTCATCCTAGAAAAAGTGAGACATACCTCACTGCTGAATATCACCATGGTCACCTTCGAAGTACTGCCTTTGGGAAGCTATGCACTGACGCCAGTGCCCTGTACACCCTTCAAAGAAATTTTGGAACTCTTTTTCTGGAATGGCCATCAGAGCTGTTGTCATATTACCCTTAATGTCCTGAATGTCATCAAAATGTCTTCCTTTCAATATTTTGTTTATCTTTGGGTAAAGAAATCACTGGGGGCCAAATCAGGTGAGTAGGGAGGGTGTTCCAATACAGTCATTTGTTTACTGGCTAAAAACTCCCTCATAGACAGAGCAGTGTGAGCTGGTGCATTGTTGTGATGTCAGAGCCATGAATTGTTGGTGAAAAATTCAGGTCATCTTTTTCATGCAGCCTTTTCAGCACTTCCAAATAGTAAACTTGGTTAACTGTTTGTCCAGTTGGTACAAAGTCATAATGAATAATCCCTCTGATGTCAAAAAAGGGTTAGCAACAGCGTTGCAACAAGTTCGCAAACTTAATTGTCAGACCTCATATTCATGTTACAGACTTCTTTGCAGTCTCTCCTCAACTTTAAACTTAATATACACTGAATATTTTTGTATCTCAATATTTATCTGTGTCATTTGCAATGGGACTTTTTCTGCTTAAAAAAAGATCATAGAAACTACGTTTTCTTAAAATGTTTATGTAGCAATGTAACTTAATTACCAAAAGTGAGGTGATTAGCTCACTTTCTAAACTCACTTTATTTAAAACACTGTCAACTGATTTTGAGTGTTACTGGGAGACAATATTTCACCTGCAAAGAACCTTTTCTCAATATTTATCATCTGATTTTGTATTCTTGTCTAACTAAACTGGACAACTCTTCTAGAACACTGAGGAACAGTGATAATTTTTACAGGTAATTCTGGTGATTATCTTCTTCTGTATCATTTATAAAGAAAAGTTCTTAGTGTAATAAGCCTAAATAACAATGATAATGGCTGATACACATTAAATGCTTATCATGTGTGAGACACTCTTTTAAGCATTTTATATATGCATATTAAACTCCACAACAGTTCTATAAAGTAGCTACTATTATTCCCAGTTTACAGATGAGAATACTAAGGCACAAAGATGTTATAACTTGTCCAAGTCCACCCCATTAATAATAAGAGGCAGAGCTGAGATCTGAATTTAGGAACTCTGACTCAGAGCAAGCACACTTATTTTTAATTTAAAAAAAAATTTTTCAATTACAGTTGACCAGTCTCGACATAGCTTCTTCTGTGTATGCTTAGTTATAGGACTTCTGTTCAGCTAGACTGCAGGCAATTCTCCATGATGGTTGTTCCGTAGTTTAGTTGTAGTTTTGATGTGGTGTTGAGAGAAGGCAAGTACAGCGTTTACCTACTCTGTCATGTTGACTGGAACACTTCAGCACATTTATTTTTTTAATTAAACTTTTTTTTAAAAAATTGAAAGCCTACAAAAATGCTGCAAGAATATTACAACCAATTACAACATAACTTTTAAACAGAATCACCCTTTCTTAACAAATTTTGCTCCAATGGCCTATTTCTCTCTCTAAATATGTGTGTGATACACACAACTCTTACTTTATTAATTTTTGTACTGAACCATTTCAGGGACATTGTCCCTCTATGGTTAATAACTTTCAAGGACTTAATAGATTCATGGGGAAATCCTGAGTAGAGGCATACCTGGTTTTATTGTACTTTGCTTTATTGCTATTCACAGATGCTATGTTTTTTCACAAATTGAAAGTAAGACCTTCCACCAGCAAAAAGATTATAACTCACTTTATTGCGATGCCTGCTTTACTGCAGTGATCTGGAACCAAACCTGCAATATCTCTGAGGTCTGCTTATATTCAAGTAGGAAGCACTGAACTGTGATTGGAACGACCTGCTCCAGTACTAAAGAGCTGCACAGTCATTAGCAAAGTTTCAAGACAGCTGTTAAAACAAATCTAGCTGGCACTCACATCACTAGCTAATAAGCAAAACACAAAGACAACATGACTTTTGAGTATAATGATTCACTATACAACAAAAAATAAGTAATATCTTGGCCAACCAGTCCAACCCAGTTAACTTAATAAGTATGGGAAGTACTTTCTGTAAGTTATCAAACATAGTATACATACTCACCACAGTAAACACTGGAGCCACACTGGCTAAAGTGGCTTGAGAGACATCAGAAGTTCTAAACCGGTGCATTTCACCTGAGGGATGAATTAGAGAATTCCCTGTGATCATATGATTGGTTTTGCACATATAGCTAAGACACAACTCTCATATTATGTGGTCTTCAGACTATTTTACTATTTTCTCAACCCTTTTCCTAGAGAAAAAGAAGAAACACTCATTTTAATATTTCTAGGTGGTTACATTAGGTTTAGCACGGAATGATTTTTAAAAGCAATTGCTTAGGTGAGGCATTAGAATGATTTATGGATTCAATCATCCTTTTTCCTTTGTAATCATTATTGGTATCTCACAGTAGGATGAACAAATGTATAACACAGTGTTCTGAGATTAAAAGAAAATGTCCATTCCTTTTTGCATGATTTAAAAAGGCTCTTCATGTAAATTGGTAGATATATTTTTAAAAATATAGACCCCAAGTACCACTTGACCTTTCAGCATGCCAATATCAGGATTATTTGCTTGACTTACAAACTTTTATTTCTTTGTATTAACTTATTTTCCACAGATACACTACACACTTTATAATTAATACTTATCAAATAACCACCTGAACTGGAATGCGGACCCCACTGAATTGGAATGAAGACAAATCTTTACTTGAAAATAAATGAAAAACATGATTAGACTGAGTTGAAAGTGAGCTCTGAAGTATAACCAAGTAAATTTAGTATCTGACAAAAAAACAGTTCAAAATACTAAACATAAGAGGAATCAGTAGAAGGTGTAAAAATACTACCCGTTATTTTATGTTTCCAAAGTAGTTCAGCTGACTCCACATAATGTGCAGCTATATTCTCTAGCCTTATTCCTTCTCATTACTTACATTTAATGACGTGTAATTTGTTAGCACCTGAAGTTTGTTTTCCTTTTATAAAATACAAACTATATTATAAAGGTCAGCTGAATAGTGGTAAACGTCAGAGCTATAAATCAGCATTTGCTAATCAGTTACAAGTTAGATAAAGCATTACCAGGACAGAGATTTTGAATTTAAATATTTGTCCTAAAACATTACGTGGGCTGAACCTGGGTTGGGAAGCACTATCAAAGGAGGGACTATGGGATGAACCCAATTCAGACTCTCCACTGAATATGGGCAAAGAGGTGGAGATGGTGGGTTACTTTGCGAGGCTTTTGAGAGCACAACTACGTATCTGAGGGCAGTACAACACTGAGAAGCCTATACATTTTAACGCCTTTTGTTTCTCAGCAATAGTAGTATCCACGTTCTCACGTGTGAAAATGTTATATGGTCACGCTTTATCATTTGATGAAAAAATGAACAATTTAGATTCTTCCTTCCCGCCTCAATCCCCAGATGTGTTTAAGTGCACATCTTTCTCAGGGCAACAAGTCTCACTTCGAAAGGACCGCGTTTCTTCCCACACCCTACCTGAGCAACTGTGTGCACAAGGAAGAGGTAAAAGACAAGGAATAAAAACTAATGAGTAGTATTTCAGGTTGATGAACCCAATTCTGACTTCAGAACTAAGTGCGACTAAGGGTGAAATAGGTTTTAAAAAAACAAACCTCACCAGAGCACTTAGGCGGGGAGATAGGAACACAGGGCGGCGAGGAGAGCAGGGCGCGGGCACAGCCGAGTTCGGGACGGGGGCCGGGGCTCGCCCGCGCCCCTGGGCTGACAGACCCCCAGGTGCAGCCCCGGAGGCCGAGGCTGAGGGCGCGGACGGGGCGGCCTGCTACGCGGGTGGGGCCTGAGGTCATCGTGGGTCGGCGTCCCAGCGCCGCAGGACAGAGGGGAAGCGGGGAGGCTTGCAGCTGGGGGGGGAGGGGGGGGCAGTACCTTCCAGGCGGGGCCGGCGGGGTCTGCACAGCAGCGCAGCCCTGCTCCCTCCCAGGAGCCCAGCGGCGCGCCACGTCAGGCCCCGGGCCAGGGCACAGAGGCTGCGCCGGCGCAGCCCCACCGCGCACGGCAGGAACCGGGGCAGGCTCCGCAGGCACTCCATGGCGCTGGAACCAAGCGGAGGCAGCAGCGGCGCCGCACACCGTCATGCCGACTCCGGCGGCTCAGCCCGCACTGCGTGACCCCACGCGAACGCCGAGGTGCGCCCGCGCCGCGTCCTGAGCGCGCTTGGGCGGGACCATGGGAAGCGCTCCTTTGTCGCGGAGCTGTGACGTGTGGGGGGACAGGTGGAGGGGTGGGGCGCGTTCACCCGAGAGAGCGGGCGAGTCTAGATTGGACTTTAGGGCCCTTGAAGGGGTCTGGCTAGCGCATGAGGTGTCGATTATTTCTGTTAATTAGTAATAGTTTGTTGACTGTGTGGCAGCCACGTGCATACTCTGGCCTGCGTGCCAAGATGGAAGGGTATCTACTGAAGGGAAAAGAAAGAACCGGAGAGCTTTGTTATAAACATACAGTTCTTCCTGTAGGGTTCTCGCAATTGCGTGGAGCGGAGAACGTCCATAAGCCCTAGCTCCTCCCATAAACCCTCCCAACTGTTTGCTTCAGGTTCCAGTTTATCTTTATCAAGTTAAACGTAAAAAAAAATACCCAATGTATGTGTAATGCTTTGCAGTTTCTGGAGCATTTTCATTCATATGATAAAGTCTGCAGTTAGGAAGTGAGGAAGTGATGCCCATTGCCAATTCAATGTAAGTGTAATGTAGCAGAAATAACGCACTGTCCTGGGGAATGCTGTATTAAACTTTTGCTAGTGAAGGTTAAGGTACATAAATATACAGGACTTATAGTCCATATTTAATCAACTGTAAGATAGTATCTGTTGGGTCTCTGAATGTTAGAGATCTTGACTTAATGTTAGGTCTCTGAATGTTAGCTCTCAGAGACCTTGACTTGCGGACAGATCCATGACTGCAAGAAAACAGCAAAATGTCTGTTGGCCTGCCCCTGCAGACAGAGCCAAACTTGCGATAACAGAAAAGTCACAAAACAGCTACTGGCTTGCAGGTAGTCAACATTTTCTGTTCAAACAATGCTACCTTGGGGGCCGGCCCGGTGGCTCAGGTGGTTAGAGCTCCATGCTCCTAACTCCGAAGGCTGCCGGTTCGATTCCTACATGGGCCAGTGGGCTCTCAACCACAAGGTTGCCAGTTCGATTCCTTGACTCCCACAAGGGATGGTGGGCTGTGCCCCCTGCAACTAGAAAACAGCAACTGGACCTGGAACTGAGCTGCGCCCTCCACAACTAAGACTTGAAAGGACAACAACTTGAAGCTGAACGGCACCCTCCACAACTGAGATTGAAAGGACAACAACTTGACTTGGAAAAAAGTCCTGGAAGTACACACTGTTCCCCAATAAAATCCCGTTCCCCTTCCCCAATAAAATCTTTAAAAAAAACAACAACAATGCTACCTTGTCAGCACAGCCCCTATAAAACCCTCCACACCCCTTCCTTCGGGGCTGCAAGTCTCCTTTAGGCGTGCAGCCCAGCCTGTAGCGGTCTTTGCTCAGTCCGATATACTTTTCTCTCTTATAATAAAAACTTCCTTGTTGACCATGCGTGTTCCTTTACTGGCTGACCTATCATTTGTCGAAACGCGGGGAGGGTTTAGGCCAGAGAATGCAGGATCGCCTCTTTTCTTTCTCTTCTCCCTTCCGCGGGGCTTGATCCGCTCTCTGGCTACCCTCCCGGAACTGCCGTGAGGACACCTAGGGACTTTCTCCCTTCCGTTGCTCTCGGAGTGAATGAAATCTCCTATTCTCATCTCATACCTTCTGACTCTCACTGTTCTCGGACCTTCTGACTCTCACTCTTCTCGGACCTTCTGACTCTCACTCTTCTCGGACCTTCTGACTCTCACTGTTCTACAGTTCTACAAAAGTCCTAGTGTTAGACCAGAAGGTTCCTCTTGGCCCCCGTGGGGCCAGATCCTCCCTGTTTCGGGGACACCCAGCCTGTGAGTGATCTCTTGTACTCATGGGGGTTGAACACCGGGATTTGGGACCCTTCATCCTCTTCTTTTCCCCTTAATAGGAGGCTCCCTCCTCATCCTTCTCACTCCATCTATTCGAACCATGGGGACCTCACATTCGGTCTCTGCCAAACCCACCCCTCTCAGTTATCTCCTCCACAACTTACACTCCCTCAGGCTCAACTTACAGGAGATCCGACCCACATGACTTATCTTTTACTATAACATGCCTGACCCCAATATAACTTCTGTCACCACAACGGAAAGTGGTCAGAAATTCCCTATGTCCAGACCTTCTTTACTCTTCGACCTCGAACCTCCCTCTGCCAAACCTGCAACACTTTCCAAATTCTCCTAGCCCACTCTAAGCCTTCTCTGCCTCCAGATGAAGCTCCCTCGTTTGACCCAGCTAACGATCAGGCCCCTCTTCCTCGGCCCCATGCCCTACTACCTTCTCAGCTTAAACCTTCTCCCCCAAACTCCAGCTCCTCATTTCTGGAGGATTTGGTTCTGTAAGTGTTGTCACACAGCAGCCTAGCCGACAGTCCCCCCGTGTCTTTCCTTGAGGAAAGAAAAGTCTGTGAGACTGTGCCTTTTTGGGACTTTGCTTAACTCAGTGTTTTACACCTTATGTCTCTCTGTCTGGTCTCCAAAAGATGGTTCGCAGCCAAAGACGGGTAAGATATCTCACAGGAGACACAACCTAAGCCAGGCGGAACCGAGTGGAGACCTCCAATGAGCTGCCTTAGAAAATCAGAGAAGGAGCCTTGCCTCCCCTTCCCCCTGCCTGGGAAAAGCCATTGCTAACTCTGGCTTTCCTCTCTCACCTGCTTGTAAGAGAAGTCATGAGGGCAATAAAGATCAGCTCTCTCCACTTATCTCAACGGAACTGTTACAACATAAGAGACTTGCCCCCCAGGGAAGTGCATACCTCACCTAAGTCATCACATGACTTTCTGCTCCGGCTGCTTGGGGACAAAGATAATTGGTTTGATTCACTTTTGTGACATGATGTATGAGATTCACAGACCATGGAAAAGATAATGCTACTTCCTTGTAGGATTAGCAATAAAAGCCACCAGTCGGCCTGATTCGGGGCTCCAGTCTCTGGCGACTGCGAGACCCCCGGCCTTCTGAGATTTAACTGCATTAAGTCTCTGTTTCTTTCTTTCTTAAAACCTACCCCAACGCCGCCCCTTCTCGCACCCTCACGGCCGTGTTGCGCTGGACGTGACGTGTAAGTGCTCTGATTTATGTAACTTATTTGTTTTATTTGCCCCTGGTCTGTCTTCATTCCTTTTCCTTTTCTATTTGTGTCTTAGACACCAAGCTGATTGGGAGCTCTGTATCTATATCTTCTGTGAGCCCCCTATGTTGTATATTTAAAATTGTTTGGTGCACCAACGCTATATGCAGTAACTTGACAAAAGTAAGTCTTAAAAGATTTCTCTAACTCTCAGTAACTTTCAAGGTCTCATGGATAACCTCAAATGTAAACAAAGGGCTGCTGCTGCCTCTGCTTGAGGCTGAGGTAACTGAAGAGAAAAAAAAAAGAGGCACTTTTAAACCCAGGTGACGAGTCTCCCTCACTCCTTATTACAGTCTCCTGAAGTTATAAGGGCAACTATAAGATCTTAGGTCCTCCCTACAATTGTTGGTGGTTCTGTTTATGTATATAGCCTCTAAGGTCCATACTTGGGTCTGTTTTATGTACATTATAATGGTTTTGCCTCTAGATGGTATTGCCAGTTTATAATATTTGATTGACTAAAAGTAAGAGATTAAGTGCTTATATTAATTAAGATAATAAAAACTAACTCAACTACTTCTCAGCATCACATGATCTAAGGAAATATTTTATACTAAGGCTGGTTTCTTGGTTTTACTAAGTTGTGTTAAATGATAAAAGTTATTAACTATCTAGGTATTTCAAAACAATGAAATACTGAAATATCAATTATTGGATAGGTCTGAGTTTATTTCTGGCTTCTTGTCACAGGAACATTAAGAGATAAATTAAGATCTGTTAATGAATGTACCATGTATTTCATTACAAAAGCCTATGCTTTTGAAGGTTATAAAATATATTCCTCTATTTACCACGGAAAGTGCTCATTACTTGCTTTTGGTTATCACTAAAAATTAAGGTTATAAAGCTAGTACAAAATTCAAGTTCAGTTTTCTCTCTCTGATAATTAAGACAAAGTTTATGAGACTATTGGTCTACTACTAATACAAAAAGTTTCCCACCTAAAAAACAAAGATTATATGTGTGTGTGCATTACATATTGTATAGAAATACAATAATTTCTATATTCTAGGACTACTGGTGTTCATGTACCCTTCTCATGTCAGATATAAACAACTATTAAAAAATAATAATTTAACTGTTTTTACCAAAAACCTAGATAAGTTAGGATAAATTCATTAAGCTTGGCCTAGTATTTTCCCTCACCTGACAGCAAATTATAGTAATTCTGACCCATTGTTAATAAAAAGCCACACAATCTAGAAAAGGCCAGGAAATTTGTTTAAATATCTTTAACAACCGAGACAGTAAAAACAAGTAATAAAGGAACAGTGAGACTACAGACAAGGCCAGAGGCAGGCCAGATTTTTGGCCACAGTTATAAACAACCCAGGGCTGAAGCCACCTCAGGGTACCCCAGAAACCCCAGAAGAGGAAATGCCACCCGACAACAAATTATAGTAATTCTGACCCATTGTAAGGAAAGTAAGGAAAGTCCTAATCCTCCAAACCAGCAGTGCCTCCTGTGCAAACTAAAAGGGCACTGGAGGAGGGATTGCCTCCTATTCTGAAGGGAACAGGAACCAACTCCCTCAACACAAATGGCTGTGATCACTGTTGGGCCTGAAGTTCCCAGTGGCTCCCAAGCTCTTCTCATCACAGGGGTGGAATTGGGGGAGCTTGACGTGGCAGGTAAGTCTGTTAATTTCCTGATTAATATAGAAGCCATTTACTCTTTCTTGACTGCTCACTCTGGACCTATTTATTTCCTCTAAAACCTACTTGGTTGTAAAGATAAAAGCCCTAAATTTGGGCTCATTTTACTCAGCGTATTCTTTACCATTGGCCTATGCCTCAAAAAAAAAAAAAAAAAAAACAAAAAAAACATAAAATAAACAAATCACACTTAAAAAGGACTCTAGAAAAAGTGTTGTCAGGGGACCTCTAACCCCTAGCTCTAATTGCTGCCCATCGCTTTGGATTCTGACCTCAAATCTGTTATTTTCTATATTATTAACTTGGGAAAAGGACAACAGGCACTTAAAATATAAGGACTGGCACCTCCCCCAGGGCAACTACACATTACAGCCCCTTAAAGTTGTGAAGTTGTAATGTGTTAAAAGCCTGGAGGGGGAGGGGTCTCTAACAGCCCAGTTGTCTCCTAAACTGAAGGGACTCTGCAGTTCTCCCAAACACCCGAACTACTGTCAGGCTACAGAGAGTCAGCAGCTGGGTCCCCTTTCCCTTCGAATCAAACCTGTTTTATTAAAGTCTCCACAGGATTCCCCCAGAAAAAAGACTATTGCTTCTTTTCCTGTTAGCCAACTGAAGACCTTAAGCTTCTCTTTGAACAAACAAGTCACTCTTCCAGGACTGATAACTACTAATAACTAACCCCAGACTACTGGAGCTGCTCTCAATACCTTTATCTTAAGAGCTCGGTTTCCTCTTTACTTACACGCCCCTCCCCCTCCATGCCCTTCTCACTCTTAGGGACCCTAGTTATAGTCCCTTCTCTCACCTTCACTCGTTCCTCTTCTCATTATCTTCAGGCTACTCCTATTTGGACCTTGCCTTTTTGACCTTTTTGCCAAGTTTATCTCTTCCAGAATCAAGTCTATTAAGCTACAGATGGCTCTTGTGCAAGGCTTCCAGCCCACCCCTGAGAGCGACTCTGTAACCACCTTCAGCCCCTGGATCAGAACTTTAACTTCCAGCTGAACGCCCCTAAGGTAGTTCAGTCGGTATACAAGGCTGCCCGCATTTTGGAGGCCTAGTCGTTCCACCATTCCCCATTCCTCAGGAGGATCCAACCTCAACCTTCCTAGTCTTCTTGGCTTAGCCACAGAGGACTGACTGATGGAGCGCAGGGCCCCGGGCTCCCTCCTGCATCACAACAGCGGAGCCCAGGGTAACTCTTCAAGTGGCAAGTAAGCCAATCTCCTTCTTAATAGACACAGGGGCCACCTACTCTGCCCTGCCCAAATTTTCAGGGCCTACTCATCCCTCCCATATCTCCATTGACAGGATTGACGGCCTTATCTCGCAATCTCTAACTACCACAGCCCTAACTTGCTCACTTCATAACTCAGTTTTTACCACTCATTTCTAGTACTCCCCAGGTGTCCCACTTTCCAAATTCAGAGTCTCCTTTCAATTTCGTCCGCCTGATCCACCCTTCTCCTTGCGCTCTCCCCCTCCGACACTCAGCTACAGATCCCCTTAGCTCCATCCTTCATCAATCCCATTGTTTGGGACATCTCCACCCCTTCTATGGCTACACACCACTGTCTTGTCAAGATCAAGCTGTGCGATCCATCCTCGATTCCAAACCAACTCTTATACGCTTCTTTCTCACATTTCCTCCCTCCCCCCATACCACTCACTTCACTGTCCTAGACCTCAAAGATGACAGTTCTTCCCAAGAGTTAAGGGACAACCCCCTCCCCTTTTTCAGCCAGGCCCTAATAGCTGACCTAGCCTCTCTCAACCTTGCTTCCAACATACCCCTACAGTACGTGGATGATCTCTTTTTGTGCAGTCCATCTCACTCACTCTCTCTCCACCACACCTTTTCCCTTCTTAACTTCCTCAGTAACAAGGGCTACCAGGTATCCCCACACAAGACACAACTCTCTACCTCCTCGGTTGTCTACTTGGGAGTCCAACTCACTCCCACCCACAGGGCCACCATGGTCGACCGCATCTCCCTTATTAAATCCATACCACCCCTTGGGTCGCCACCTTCCTCAGTTCTTTTGAGCTCATGTATGGCAGACCTTTCCTACTAGTCAAGCTCCCTCCTAATATCTTACCAATGGGAGACTACCTCCCAGCCCTTAGTCTCATTTGGCAGATCCTTAGGAAACATGCAGACCGCATTCTTCCCAGACCCCAAAACACTTCCTCTCTCTCTTTTTGTCTCTTTCCCTAGCCCCAAGAGACTGAGTCCTTCTCAAAGACCTCAACCCTTCAGACTTATGACAATGGGGAAAAAAGGGGCCTTCCGGGTACTTCTCACCACCCCCACTGCAGCCAAGCTGCTGGGTCACCCCTCCTGGTTTCACTTCTCTAGGCTGAAAACATGGCTGAACCGCCTGTCCTGCCACTGCACGGGACCGCCCAGGCTCCACGATATCACAGCTCAGTCCTGCCTGGCTTCGACTTCACAGGAAAAACCGAGAAACTCATGAATGGTGACCCCTGCCCCTGCCCCTGTCCTCACTGCACAAACCAAACACCCCCAACCTCACTCCCAGCTCCTTTGCTACCCCTCCAAATCCTCTTGGTTGTCTCCACCTTTCCCCTTAACCTCCACAGGTCCATTTTAGAGCTCCTTTTTGATGATTCCATCACCTGTCTTCTCAACCCCAGAGGAGACATAAGCCGCCCAATGGTAACACTTTCCCTACCATTACCCCTTATCTCCTCCGGACCCTCAACCTAATTTATCATCTTCCACATACGCCTGCCTCCCCACCAGCTGGACAGACACCTGTACCCCAGTTTTACTTTCTCCAGATATTCAGATCGCCCCCAATAATCAGTCTCTACCTGTCCCCATACACACTCTCATGCACCAAAAAAGGGCCGTCTCCCTTATTCCACTCCTAGTGTCACTGGGCATCTCTGCGGGGGTAGCGACAGGAACAGCAGGGCTTAGAGTCTCCTTTCACCACTTTCAGGCCCTGTCACAGGACCTCGCCCAGGCCCAGAAAAACAGAGATGGCCACAAAAACCAGTGGAGTTCCTGGTTTATGGGTAGCTGGCGCCCTTGTCTTCTTCCCCTCGTAGGGCCTCTAATCATTATCTTTTTTGGTCCTAGACTTTGGTCCCTGCCTCCTCCGCCTTTTCACCCAATTCCTGTAAAGCAGACTCCAGGTGTTCGCAAATGGAGCTGTCCGTAAAATGCTTTTCCTACAACATTACCAGCCCCTTCCACAATGTCCCTCTCCTCTCGCCGCCCCTGTTCAACCTGAAGCAGCTACAGAAGAGAGACTCGATGGCCCCTCTCTTTTATAGTAACAAACAAGGCTGGAATGGTAGGTATCTGAATGTTAGAGACCTTGACTTAATGTTAGGTCTCTGAATGGTAGCTCTCAGAGACACTGACTTATAGACAGAGCTATGACTGCAAGAAAACAACAAAATGTCTGTTGGCCTGCCCCTGCAGACAGAGCCAAACTTGCGATAACAGAAAACGCCACAAAACAGCTACTGGCTTGCAGGCAGCCAACATATTCTGTTCAAACAATGCTACCCTGTCAGCACAGCCCCTATAAAACCCTCCTTACCTCCTCCTTCGGGGCTGCAAGTTTCCTTTAGGCGTGCAGCCCGGACTATAGTGGTCTTTGCTCAGTCCGATATACTTTTCTCTCTTACAATAAAAACTTTCTTAACTTGCTTGACCATGCACATTCCTTTACCGCCGACCTATCAGTGACAGTTTCATGGTACCATTATTTTACATGGTACCAAGAAAGAAAAAAATGCTGAGAAGTTATGCTTTCTAATTATATCACTGAAGATATCCAAATTTCAGTCTTTAAAATATGAAAAAAGTGAGCCTTTGAATTGATTAGATACAGTATATATGCATATTTAAAAAATGAATTAATAGACTTGTGTCCATCCCAATAGTAATGTAAGGGAGACACAAGTTTCACAGATTTCCATTCAATCATTATGTGTGAACACACAGCTAAGAAAACATAAGAGAGAACCATTTTGTCTGTGGGGTGTTGGGACTGAGGGTGGATTAAGAGGGCAGTAGACAGAGAAGGCTTCATAAAAGAGGGGATGTTTGATTTGCGCATGGAGGGCAAAGGAGGTCTTCAAGCACTATTTCCTGGGAGATTGTAGTCTGAAAAGAGCCCTGAGTATAGAGAACATGGTTGATATATTTTTTATTTTACTAAGGGCTTCAATGATGAAATACATATTTCAAAAACGTATGCCTTCAGAGACATTTCTTTGAGACAGTATGTGATACCTCTCTTTTAAAACGTGGCCCCCAGCACAATGAGACAGCTCTATTTAAGATGACCCTTGCAAAGCCTTAGAGAAACTCTGGGATGTGGCCAGACACATGATTTTGTAATTCATGTCAAGGATTTGGAATTTAATGTGAGAAGTGTGGGAGCCATGGGGGTCGGGGGAATTTGAACAGAGAGATAATGACCTGATTTATGTTTATTTATTTTTTGCCTGATTTGTGTTTAAATGGATTGTTTTGTCTATGTGGGGGAGAGATTACAGAAAGGCAAGTGTGGAAGCAGAGGGATGGTGATGATGGTTGGGGCTAAGGTGGACTGGGAGAAAATATTTGCCAATCACATAACTGATAAAGGACTTATATCCAGACTACATAACGAATTCTCAAAATTCAATTATATAGGTACAAAACTTGGTGAAGTGAAGTAGGAAATGTCTTGAGGTCATTCACAGGAGGGCTTTGCCCTGTGCAAAGTAGTAACCTAGGGGATAAGAGATCTGATTACTACACAAATAACATTACAATCAGACTGAATGGAAATGGACAAAGGAAAGCCAACAAATTAGACTCTGCAGTCAGCCCCTAGCAGTGTAAGCATCTATCTTCAAAAGAATTTGAGGACCCTAGAATCTGATTGCTCTGTGCTTCCATATTCCAGTTAGAAAGTCTGTGGTTAAATTGGTTAAGTCTATGAAGGACTAATCTCAATTTTCAAACCAAGCATGAAAAAACAATGAGTGAAAAAAGTTCCAGACAAGCTTCGTACCATATACCACCATTTTTAATAACATTCCCTAAGAAGCAAAAAATTATGTCATTTAAGGAATAAAATATTGTGAGATAAGTGTGTTTCAGCAAGGAGTTGATAAACAAAATTCAGAACCAAGGTTACCTGTGATATTGAAGGTTTGGCAAGGGGTGGTGTTCAGGAGGAACGTATGGTAATGCTCCAGTTCTTAAATTGGGAGGTGGCTTCAGGTATGCCTTGTAACTTAGATCTATTGTACATATAACATATATATGCTACATACACCTTTTGTAATAAAAAATTATTTTTAACCAAACTGAAAGTTCCAAGGATTACATTTAGGAAGGGAGCCTGGTGGCTATACTGTCCTCGTATTCATGCATACAAAAGTAGAGAAAACAATTTAATTAACCTCCATGTACACTTCCTCCAACTTTAGCAATTATCAATTGATGGTCAATTTCCCTAATACCTCCACCCACTTCCCTTTGCCCTGGACTTTTAAAAGCAAATCCCAGACAACCTATCATTTTATAAAAGTTTCAGTACGTAAATCTAAAAGATAAGGACTCTCCTTTTTAAATTTAACCCTGATGACATCATCAGGGTTAAATTTAAAAATTTAAATTAGTACTTAAAATCAATAAATATCCAATCAGGATTCACATTTCCTAATCCTCCTCTTCTTATTTTTACAGTTGGTTTAATCTGGATCTAAACAATGTCCATACATTGTAATTAGTTAAACTATCTCCCAAGTCTTTTTTAATTTATAGGTTTACTCTCTGTCTTTTTTTCGTATAATCTTTTTGCTGTTATTGTTATTGTCGATGTTGATGTACTTGAAGACTTTCCCACTCTTGGTCTTATTGGTGGCATCCCAGTGGTGTCATTTCACTTGTTCCTCCATTCTCTGTATTATAATTTGGTAGTCAGATTCAGGTGGACTTTTCTGGCATGACCTCTTCACAATGTAGTCTTCACTGTGAGGACACTGATGTCTGATGGTCCCTTTTTGTGATGTTTGGAAAACTGTGATATCCTAAATTCTATCTTTCCTTCCACTCTTATAAGCCAGAATACTTCTATAAAGAGAAAACTCTTTCATCAGTTATGGGATTATCCTGAAGTATGGTTTGTATAGAAGAGGCAGGATGTTCTTGATTCTTTCCCTTTATTTACCAGTTTTGGAAATAATGAGTCTGCCCTCTAGAAACTTCTCAAGGCAATCAATGAGGCTTCATTTTTACTTAGTATTAGTGTGAATGTATGAATATTAACATATTCGATGTGTTTCAAGATAGGATATTTATAGTTTTTTTTAGGGTCTGGTACAAGATGGGTCTTTCGATGCAGTGAGGCTGATTACATGAGGTAAGTTTTTCATATAATAGTTGAGGATTGGTGGATGCAGTAAGGGAGGGTTTGAAGAGAGCCTTGAAGGGTACAGTCATGTGATAATCTAGAAGAGTGATCTGTGGTTCTGATGAAGAGCTGTTCTCTGATGAGAGCTAGTTGGGTAGTTGGTCTACTGCTCCAGTAAATGGATTTTTAGGAAATTCCTAAAACAAATGATAAAGGTATTTTATATATATATATATATATATATATATATATATATATATATATACAAAATAAATAATATGTATATAAAATAAATACCATTTATTTTATATATATAAAGTTATGTATAAGTTATGTATATTACCTTTATTATTTGTTTTATACACATATATATGTAATATATGGCTTGAGACTTGCCCTTTCCATCTTAAGGTTCTTTCAACCTTAAAATTTATTTCCAGTATATGTCAAATATTTCCTCCTCTCCATTTGCATATCATTCCTTTTCTATTCTAGTTCTAGCCTTGATATTAATTAGAAAATTAAAAAATAAGCTGCCTTATTTTATTTTTTAAAATCTTTTCCTGCTGTCTCTGGAGAGTGGAAACTCCTCTTCCAATTATGAATTCCTCTTCAGCTTCATCTATTCTACTATTTAACCCATGTTATTAATAAATAGCATCAATGAACATTCATTCCAATTATTCTATTTTTCATGTCTAATCTTTCTGTTCGTTTTAGTTTCATAATATTTTTCCCGATTCAGATTGCTATTGTCACCCCTCATCTTCTTAACTATATTTTCATGCTTACTTAAAACCTTGGTCCATAAGCTCTAATAACTCAGTTTCAGATGGTAGACGTTGTTCAATTGTGGTTTTTTTAATAGTAGTTGTATTCCTCAGATGTCTAGTTATGCATTTGGCATGTGAATTCATGATCCCTGGCGTTTCAGCTACCCTGATAAATATTCCTCTGGCCAGGTTTCTACCATCAGGGGAGAAGCAGTATGGAAGCAAACAGTCACCCAGCAGCCTTGGTCGTGTGTGTGCTTGGGGGGAGTGGGGAGCACAGTCAATGGGATGGAGGATCAGTCTGCAGCTGCTTTAATTTTACTAGCATTTCAACTGTGAAGAGTCGGGCAATGATTGTCCCAAGGCAAAGTGGGAGAGAGGCAGAATCTCAGAACCTCAAATTCTTTTATTCCACCTCCCTCCTCAGCATCTCTTCCCTCCACACTTCCATTCTCATAGATGAAGGCTGGCTTCAGGACCCCCTGGGTTTCTATTCTTCTTGTACTTCCTAGCACCTGCGGTTTCTCCGGGGACTTGTATTTCTCCAGGGCAGACTGTGGGAGCCATCAGAGTCCACCGTCCTGGTAGAAACAGCACCGGCATGAAAATCACAGTGGTGTTTGCAGAGACACGCCTTGAGAGCGTCTCCTGGAGTGTCTGGGTTCAACTCCTTGCCTTACAGTTTGCTGGCTGTGTCTCTTCCGCGAGTGACATCGCTGCTGTCCTGTGCCTCAGTTTCCCTCATCAGCAGATTAGGGATAACGAGAGTTTATGCCGTGTGGATTATTTAATAATGCTTATAACGCAATACAACAAAATCTGGCACAGGTGAGCGCTACTCACTCGTTCGCTGCAAATCATACAACACCACATCTGTCCTCACCCCTTGGTATGGATTGGCTGAGACTTCCCGCTTTCAGCTCATGGCCGTGGGGGACCCGCTAACTAGGCAGCAGCCGGGACCCGCCCGGGGACCCCAGTGCTTACGTCAAAAAAGTGAGTGTCTGGAATACAGGGTAGGCGGGACCTCTCCCGAACACCGCGAGGAAGGCGGCTGACTCTGCCCCGCGGGTGCGCACAGAGGGCGGAGTTGACGGCACTCGGAGGCGGCCGCCAGGGGGCGCTGCGCCCTTCCTGTCGCTGGGGCTAGGACTGGGAGTGGAGGTGGGCGGTCGCTGGCCCTGTGTTGGCCCCCGGTCCCGGCAGGAGGCACGGGATGCGTTGCCTGGGCGCCAAGCACCTGGTGAGTGTCCGTCCCGGGGGAAAGGACCCAGGGGTAGGTTACTGGGAGAAGTGGGTTCAGGCTCCTCCTACACTCACCTGCCCCACCAGGACACTTCTGCCGTTCCCGATCCGCACTGATACACTGATAAAGCCCGGCCCAGGAGGGGGACCTGGGATCCCACTGCCGTTTTGGGGCACGACCGTGGGGCCGCCTCCAGGTGCACTAAAAGGTAGGGACTTGGCGACTGGGGACTTCACATCCGTTCCGCACGAGGTGTTTCCAAGCTCTACGAAAGCTCCAGGTGGCCATGGTACAATGCAAACAAACAAACAAACAAACAAACAAAGTTACTTTGAGCAGTCTTAAAGTCAGTTTGGGTTCCGTTTCCAGGTTGGGACCCGTTTGGTGTTTTATTCCCTTTTCTTCAACTTTCTCCCCTCTTTTTCTGGAAGGTTTCTGCAGAGAGAACCCCCAGGCAACGACAGTGGAGACCGCAGATTTATAGGAAATGCACAGATACGACGTGGTTGTTCTTGTTCTTTCTTTTTTGGATGGGTTTGGTAAGTGTAGGTGCCTGATGGGAAAGACACCAGAGTTGTGTGTCCCCAAATAACTGTGCCCCAAATGTAAATCACATGCTCAGGGCTTGTCTTGTGGAAGCCAGGGCTTCTGGAAAGGCTGTTGGAAAGACTGTCTTGTTGCTGCAGGCCTCCTTCTAACAGAAGGCCCCATTAGGAAATAAGAATCGCCCTTTGCAATGGGAATTGTTTAATAGGCCAGTGTGTGGTCTCTTATCTGAGCTCACTGTGCGGAAGTTCTTTTACCATCTCAGCCCCCCAAATTAAAATGTTCTTCAAATGTTTGCTGTTCTTCTAACAGGAAAATCCAGGGTGAGCCTATCGTGTTTCCCCGAAAATAAGACCTAGCCAGACCATCAGCTCTAATGCATCTTTTGGAGCAAACATTAATATAAGACTCGGTCTTATTTTACTATAATGTAAGACCAGGTCATGTCATGTCATGTCATGTCATGTCATGTCATGTCATGTCATGTCATGTCATGTCATGTCATGTCATGTCATGTCATGTCATGTCATGTCATGTCATGTCATGTCATGTCATGTCATGTCATGTCATGTCATATAATAATACCGGGTCTAATATAATATAATACTGGGTCTTATATTAATTTTTGCTCCAAAAGATGCATTAGAGCTGATGGTCCGGCTAGGTCTTATTTTCGGGAAAACACGGTAGAAATAAATTACTCTTAGTTTAGCTAAGCAGAACATACACACACTTGGTTGTGTTTAGCAGCCAAAGGGAAACAGGCCTTTGGTATAAACCCTCTAGTTAGATAGGTAACGATTTTTTTCCCAAGTTTTTTTCTTCTAGTTTCCAGGTATGTATGATGGCTGGTAGACCTCATCAGGCTGTGCTATTTTAGTCCTGGGAGAGTCTCTCAGAAGCTGAATCTTGAGGCTTTGATACTTATTTTACAGTTGTAGATGACAGCAAGAAAAGCCTCACTCAGCTTTTTCCAAGACCATGTTCATGAAATCATCCATTTCATATTGAGGCATGCATTTACTGGCTGGTAAATGATTAATTTATAAAGCCTAATAATAGCTACCAGAGAGTAATTTCCTTTGTTGAAAGGGTTAAAATTGGAATAGACCCTAAAATACCATATTTGTTCCTCTTTCTTTAGGAAAGCATTTATTCACTTGTTGACTTTCCCGACTGATTTCATATGGACAGACATGGTCACAGGCACAGTGAACTGTTGGGCCTGAAAGGTGTAACCATATGTTCAGTTGTCTATATCATGGCCCTTGGAGTGGAGAAAAATTGTGCACCTACAGCAGCTCTTCCTTAACTCCCCACAGAAGGCTGGTGTTTCTATCTGGGTCTGCCGTTGTATAAATGCACGGAGCAGCTGTTCTGCCTGTGCCTGGCAGCTTTGCTCTCGGGCTGTTATGTTATTTAAAGGTCTTCACTAGCCCCTAGTACTTCAAACCTAGTACATCACTGCCAAACTCTCAGTCCAACAGCTGTCTGGGGGCATCATAGCCTGAACAGTTATGAACCATCTGTGAGGTGGCACAGAACTAGAAACTGCTCTAAAATTACGTGCCATTTGCAAAATAAACCTGAAGGCTTCAATATGCCTGTGTTCTCTTTACTACATTAAATTTGAATAATGAGAGTCCTTAGTTGACTGGCTTTTAATATCTTTGGGAACATTTTTAAGCCACAGACATTTAAAACAGAACAAGGTAGTGTTTTTTTATGCTTCTGCTGTGCAGTCTTTCTAGTCTTGTGACGTCCTGACCTTGGTGATGTGCTGGACAGGATTATTATTGGTGGTGCTGCCTGCGGTGAGAGCTGGACAACGGTGGTTTGGGGCGAGCGTCCAGAATTCTAAACAGGGACATTCTGTTGCAGATAGAGTACCAGCTTTTAAAATATTTTCATAAGACATCTAGGACAGAATTTCTTAAAGTCTATACCATCTCTGCCTCTACTTACCTCCCCAGTGTTCTCTCCCACCTCACACTTTCCTACTTGTCTTTCAAAGTGCCATTTTCTGATATCACCATTGATGGTGAACTCCTTAGCACCCATACCGTACCTGGTATACGCACCTACTGAATCACCTATCATATGGAATTGTGATTGTGTGTTTGAAATTAAAACCATATAAATATGCACAGGTCATTTTTGACAAAGAAGCAAAAAACATACAATGGAGTAAAGAAAGCCTCTTCAATAAATGGTGCTGGCAGAATTGGACAGCCATGTGCAAAAGAATGAAACTGGACTGCTATCTGTCACCATGCACCAAAATTAATTCAAAGATCAAAGACTTAAGCATAAGACCTGACACAATAAACTGCATTAAAGAAAACATAGGTACTAAGCTTATGGACCTTGGGTTCAAAGAGCATTTTATGAATTTGACTCCAAAGGCAAGGGAAGTAAAAGCTAAAATAAATGAATGGAACTATATGAAACTTAAAAGCTTCTGCACAGCAAAAGAAACCATTGACAAAAGAAAGAGGCAACCAACTGAATGGGAGAAGATGTTTGCAAACAGTGCCTCTGATAAGGGGCCAATATCCAAAATATACAAGGAACTCATGCAACTCAAAAACAAAAAAACAAACAACCCAATTGAAAAATGGGCAGAGGACCTGAAGAGACATTTCTCCAAAGAAGACATACAAATGGCAAATAGACATATGAAAAAATGCTCAACATCACTAATCATCAGAGAAATGCAAATCAAAACCACAATGAGATATCACCTCACCCCAGTCAGAATGGCTATCATCAACACGACAAATAGTAACAAGTGTTGGAGAGGCTGTGGAGAAAAAGGAACCCTCATACACTGTTGGTGGGAATGCAGACTGGTGCAGCCGCTATGGAAGGCAGCGTGGATGTTCCTCAAATAATTATGAATAGAATTACCATATGACCCAGCAATCCCTCTCCTGGGTATCTACCCAAAAAAATCTGAAAACATTTATATATAAAGACAAGTGTGCTCCAATGTTCACTGCAGCTTTATTTACGGTGGCCAAGACATGGAAACAACCAAAATGTCCTTCGATAGATGAATGGATAAAGAAGTTGTGGTATATATACACAATGGAATACTATTTGGCGGTAAGAAAGGATGAAATAGGACCATTTGTGACAACATGGATGGATCTTGAGAGTATAATGCTAAGCGAAATAAGTCAGACAGAAAAAGCAGAGAACCATATGATTTCACTGCTTTGTGGCATATATACCAAAAACAACAAAAGAACAAGACAAACAAATGAGAAACAAAATCTCATAGACACAGACAATACTTTAGAGGTTATCAGAGAGTAAGGGAGCAGGGGGCGGGAGATGAGGGTAAGGGGGATCAAATATATGGTGATGGAAGAAGAACTGACACAATGGGATTTATAGATGATGTAATACAGAATTGTTCACCTGAAATCTATGTAACTTTGCTAACAGTTGTCACCCCAATAAACTTTAATTAAAAAAAAGAAAGAAATTAAAAAAAGTTTTGATGGTTAAAGTAGTAGTAGTATGGTAGGGACTCAGGATTATCCAAATCCTCTCCCTCTGCCCCCATAAAACCTTCTGCTGCTCTCTATGAGTTTCCCAAGGGAGATGTTAATATAAAGAATACTGATAAATGGGGCTGGCCTGGTGGCTCAGGTGGTTAGAGCTCCATGCTCCTAACTCCGAAGGCTGCCCGTTCGATTCCCACATGGGCCAGTGGGCTCTCAACCACAAGGTTGCCAGTTCAATTCCTCGAGTCCCTCAAGGGACGGTGGGCTGCGTCCCCTGCAACTAGCAACGGCAACTGGACCTGGAGCTGAGCTGCACCCTCCACAACTAAGACTGAAAGGACAACTTGAAGCTGAACAGCACCCTCCACAACTAAGATTGAAAAGGACAACAACTTGACGTGGAAAAAGTCCTGGAAGTACACTGTTCCCCAATAAAGTCCTGTACCCCTTCCCCAGTAAAAAAAAAAAAAGAAAAAAAGAAAGAATACTGATAAATGGAAAATATCACTTCATTATTAAATCTACGGTGAGCTGGGCAGAAGCACAGGACTCCTGTCTTCCCCCTAAGTCCCAACCCAGTCAGGATCCCCACAGTCCAGGTTGGAAGAGCAGGAGAAGACTGCTGAGGCTGCGTGAGTGCTCAGTTACACCCACAGCCTGGGAGTGAGGGGTGAGGGATCTGTCTACCAACAAAGGTGACTCTTTCTCCTCCTGGAGTCTACATAGGAGATGCTAGGGGACTGGGAGCTTCCTTCCAGGACACCTGCAGCTTATCTCCTAAGCCGGGTTCTTTGAGGACAGGAACTCTCTTTTGTTCATCTTTCTGTCGCCCAGTAACAGAGTCTCTGACACACACTGCACACTTGAAGACTGTTATTTTGATTATTAAATTAATAATGAATGCAGAATATCTGAAACATATTTGACTTTGGAACAATGTACCTTTGGAACATATGGTATTGATACTACATTAAATGGTGTACTATATCCTCTCTCCTGGAATGACACTATTGATAACGAGAGTATTAAATGGTATGCTATGCATCACATATTGGGAAACTTACAACACTAAGTTTGTTTTAGAGGAGAATACATACTCAATCTTGATAGAAGGACTGTCAAGCATATTAATGGAACTGAATTTTGAGCTGAAATATCAGATATTCCAAACTCATTATAAAATTGGATAAAAGTAACTAATAAATTGTAAGATGTTTTTTTCCCTCGGAATACCTGAGGTTCTTTATTTTGTGTATTTTAAGCATATTTCAAAACACCATCTTCACACTCACTACACACAGTATTTTGGTACATATCAACCATGTTGTCTCAACACTTGAGGGGCAGAGTCTTCTATTAAGACTAAAAGAAAAAGGAAGAGAGAAGGGGAGGTAGAAGGAGGAGGAGAAAGGGAGGAAAGGAAGGAAATTCAGGGAGAGAAGAAAGAAGGGAGGAGGGAAGGGAAGGGAAGAAGGAAGGGAGAATGGATGGATGGAAAGAAGCAGCATAGCACTGGTGCACCTAGATAAAACAACAACCTCAAGGGAAAGAAAATTGAGCTGTCCTGGTGAACTTAGGCCAAGAAGGAAAAAATGACAGACTCTTGAGAAGTGATGAGAAGATGGACCGGAATCTGTGTCAACATTTTAGAATGCTCTCCTACCTAACCTGTTAAAATAAGTGTCAGAGTAGCAGCAGTGTCCTAACTGACAGTATTGCTGAAGGAGAGAAGTGCAGTGATGCTAGGGAGTTCATTTTCTACCCAGTTCCATTTAATGTCAGCATTTGGGGGTGGGGCACAGGTCCGCAGCCCTTTAGCCAGGCTCTCATGTGCCACCTGGATTTTGCCAGATGTTCATCACAGGTTACTCGGTGGTGGCTGGAGCCACAGGAAGACTTCTCTTTGGCTATGACAGCTCTGGCAACGTGTGTGGCAAGAAGAACTACCCAGTAGAAGGGGCTCCTCTTTCAGGACAGGACATGACCCTAAAGAAGTAAGTGTTCAACTAAGTCCCCAACCTATAGAGGCACTATGTCGTATTTCAAACTTTGTGTAAATTAAGTCATCCGAGCCTGGAAACTGTTTTCCCATTCAAAATTCTGTGAGTCCATCTCATAAAAAGAGAGGCATGTGTGTGGTAATAAGGACACAGGTTTTAGAATCAGCCAGTCCTAAAATCAAATTCAGCCTCAAACTTTTCAGCTGTTTGACCTTGGGCAGATACTTACCCTTTGTGAGCTGGGTTTTCATCCTTTTAAGCATGGCTTGTTATACCCACCTCACAAGGTTTGTTTTAAGCCTCCGCTGAGACACACCATGAGCTAAGGCTTACTAAATGTTAGTTGTTACTCTTATTATCATAAAGTATTGGAATGATGTTACCAATTGTATGTTTCCAAGTGTACACCCTCCGTAGTATTGTGTCCACCTGGAAATACCTCGATCCTGACTGGGAATGCTGGGGACTGTGTCTCACCCTCACCCAGTCTCCACTCTCAACCATGGCACCGTGGGATCGCATTTTCCCCCTCCAACTCCAACACAGGAACAGGAAGGGAAGAGATAAGAGTCCCCTGAGGGGAGAGAAATCCCTGGCCCTGATTTTCTAAATGGAGACTGACTGCTTGTAATAATTTTTGTGACTTGATGACCAAAAGCAGCTCCTAGGAGAGAAATCTTGAGGGTCTGAATAGGTCCCAAGTGTAAGTTTGGCATCACCAAGTATGAATCTCGGACCAGGCCTCTTCTACCCCAGAGTGTTGCTCCTGAGGTGGGGTTGAGGGAGGGTGCTTTGTACTCTGGGTGTAGATTACCTGGGGCACTTCCCCTGCACTTGTGGTGTCACTTGCAGAGAACAGGAGGAGAAAGGGGCTGCCCAGATGCAGCCCTGCTCCTGTGTCACATCATGTTCCTAGTGCTGGGCTGAGACACAATCATCCTACTCTGAAAAGTCTCCAATTCATTAACCTCAACAGCCAAAAAATAGAAGCAACCCAAGTGTCTATCAACATACGCATGGATAAACAAAATGTGGTGTATACATATTATGAGGTATTATTCAGCCTTGAAAAGAATGGAGAGTCTGACACGTGCTACAACATGGGTGAACCTGGAGGATGTTAGGCTAAGTGGAATAAGACAGTTGCAAAAAGAAAAATATTTTGTGATCCCGCGTACATGAGGTCCATAGAGTAGTCACATTCATAGAGACAGAAAGGAGAAGGGTGGTTGCCAGGAGCTGAGGTGGGGGTACAGTGGGGAGTTATTGTTTAATGGGTATGGAGTTTCAGTTTTGCAAGATGAAAGGGTTCTGTGAGTGGGTGGTGGTGATGGCTGCACAATAATATGAAAGTACTTAGTAACACTTAAAATGATTAAGATGGTAAATGATATGTATTTTACCACAATTAAAAACCTTTTAGTAAAATATATGTTTATCATATACCCAGGAAATCTGTCGTCTCATCTATTGTGTATCCACCTCCCTTTCTCCCATCCCCCTGAAGGTGAAGGGAAAAAGGCTTCTGGGACCCCTCCCCTGGAGGGCCACTTTATAGGGCTCTTCCTCTAACATTCCTCTGATCCCAGCAACCTGGACAGGTACTGGGCATGGGTCTGGGAGCTGCCTCTGCTAGCCCCATCCATGACCCGTTAATGACACACCAGTTTTGTTTTCATGCCCCACCTGCCCAGTGTCTGAGCAGCTGCAGCAGGAGGGTTCTCATGAGTGTCCTGGCTCCTAAATTGGGAGGCAGAGGGAGAGACAGTGTTGGCCTCCTTTTTCCCTTTTCACTTCCCCAGGTTCAGCTAGTCTCTGAAGTATAGTTGACCACTCTCAGGTGCAAATATGCTTTCTGTGGATTGCATTGAACAGTCTCTTCACTGCCCTGATCTAGCAGTCCGTGGCAGTTCAGTCAGTCCCTTCCCATCCTTGGTGACTTCCTCAGATAACTCCCTAGTATTATTCCCCAGGAAAGGCTGAATCTGGAAAAGGGAAGTTTTGTTAACATTTGAGTGTGGTTCCCAAGCTGCATGACTTTCTAGATGACCCCCAGTAGGTATAATACATATTGAATAATGCTGAGGCATTTGATTATAAAAGCTTGCATAGTTATTCCCACATTTGATAACATGTGGATATTTTTTAAGTTCCACAATTAACCCCAATGAGAAGACATGCTCTAAGACATTCTTCTGCTGTTTCCTTTGTCTCCTAGACATGTGTTCTTTATGAATTCCTGCAATCTTGAAGTCAAGGATGGGAGGCTTGTTTCCACTGCCCTCTGTGTATCCAACTGTCCTGAAGAGACGCTCGATACCCTGGAAGAGATCCAACTCTTTGCAAAGAACAGTGATAGGCACTGAGGGACCAATTTTTACCCCTGAGGCTGGGGACCACGGTGGGGTAACCTGTGCAGACCTATGAGAGACAACTTACCCTGACACTGCTTTCTCTGGAAAGGTGGAAATTGCCTTTCTTTGGGGGCCTCTTGTGTGAAAACCGCCATAAACATTATCTCTTGAGCTTGTTCAGTTTTATTCAAGCTTATCTGGACTTACCTGAAACTCTAGCTATTCTCTGTTCACTGCTAGGGAATATAGAGTAGACAGCAAACATTTAGGGCCTGAAGGCAGGGTCAGATGGGTCAGAGAGCTCTGTGCACATAGGCACATCCAGTCCTAGAGAGCACACCCAGGCTTCCTGTTGAATTGCCAACAAGTATATTCTTTCATTAAAATGTTGGGGCCCGTGGTTACCAGAGGGGTAGTTGTAAGTTGTACCAAACATTTGTGTAACTGAAGTACCTCGCTCTGAGGCCACCTTTCAGAATTATGTTAGAAGGATTAAACAAGCAAAGGAAAATAAAAGAAATTGAAGGCAACCTACTGCCAATTTTATCTGCCTGTGAAATAGTGTACCAGATTTTAAAAACTTGTTTGCAAGGCTGGGTTGAAAATATCAAGCATGTACAGTAAGTAACCTTCAATTATTTTAGTACCAATCGTATAATGGTAGTATAATTTTAATTGTGAATTTGAGGTTTTAGAGAGAAAGTGAAAAAGAGAGGACCTAACTTGACCTCAGATGGTATGCTTATCCTTTTTGTCTCTAAGTCACCCATTGACCTATTTTCTAGATCTGAGTGCTTTATTCTGTCTACTTACCACTTTTGTAAAATGACTTTCCTTACTGTAAATGGTTTCCTTACTGGATAATGGTTTCCTTACTGGATCCCCTGGAAACATGGGCACAATATAGGAAAATGATACCGTCTGTGTATCTTCTGGTTCCAGGGTCCTCCCTGTGTGTTTATAGTTTGAATTCTTCCAACTACACTCAGAATGCACATGCAGACTCATTGTGCCCCAGGCTACCAGTTCCTCCAAGGTAAAAGCTTCCATACTTTTTCCTTATCTATCAACAAAAGTGACTGGGTACTTGGTGCGTGTCTGTTACTCTTCTAGGTATTGTGGGAAGCACAAAGCAGATAGTGGGTAAAGCCCCTGCCTGCAGGGAGCTTACAGTCTACAGAGAACCAGGGATAAACAAAGAAGGATTATTTGCAACATACAACAGACAGAGGGTTACGAACCAGGCTAACTAAGGAGAAAACTGAACAAACAATACAGATAAAGTAGTCCTAGACAACACTAGAGCTAGCAAAAGTAAAATATATGGATTGTTATTGAGTGGTTTTATAGTTTGTGTGTATTTTTTCTACTCCAGCAATTTGTTACAAAGTAGAAATAGTTAACTTTTTCTTTTTTTGTTGCAACCAGACATTGTTAGTTTTTAAAGCTTTAGATTTCTCCATGAGAAACAAACCTAGATGTGCAAAGCCAAGGGGCCACCACACCTTTCCTCTCAATGAGAACAGAAAACAGGTCCTTCTGAAGAAAACCACTCAGTGAACTCCTTTCAGGGTCTTATTCATCCCTATGAACTAGAGCAGGACCTGGCACAGGAGGCATCTTATATTCATAGACAAAGCTACAATGATGAAGCAGTGGTTGCATTGCCACGGTAAATGGCTCACGTTTGGGCCATTGAGAAGGCTAAGGAAAAGTGCAGTTAATGATCATTGCCTCTGTCAGGATGCTGAGGTGTACTGAAGGACGACTTGGGTTTATTTTGTGTTACCATTCTTTTCAACATTATAAATATGTTTAAATGAATGAGACTTCTGTGCAAAATCCATGATAAATAATAATTTAAGTAGTACAAGGCATGTGCCAACTATCTAGTACAGTGTTTTTTAAACTCTTGGTTGGAACTCACAGTAAGAAATTTATTATGTCAGAACCCCAATATATACATCCCTTCACACACACTTACGAGGTCTGACAATTAAGTTCGAAAATTTGTTGCAAAGCTTTTTTGTTATCAGAGGGATTATTCATTATGACTTTGTACCAACTGGACAAAGAGTTATCCAAGTTTACTATTTGGAAGTGCTGAAAAGGCTGCGTGAAAAAGTTAGAAGACCCAAACTTTTCACCAACAATTCATGGCTCTTGCATCATGACAATGCACCAGCTCACACGGCACTGTCTGTGAGGGAGTTTTTAGCCAGTAAACAAATAACTGTATTGGAACACCCTCCCTGCTCTCCTGATCTGGCCCCCAAAAACTTCTTTCTTTACCTGAAAATAAAGGAAATATTG
The DNA here is from genome assembly GCF_057876585.1 of Rhinolophus sinicus. Classification (NCBI taxonomy): domain Eukaryota; kingdom Metazoa; phylum Chordata; class Mammalia; order Chiroptera; family Rhinolophidae; genus Rhinolophus; species Rhinolophus sinicus. Next base: position 32,526,515 of record NC_142507.1, read on the forward strand.
AAAGGAAGACATTTGGATGACATTTAGGACATGAAGGGTAATACGACGACAGCTCTGATGGCCATTCCAGTAAAAGAGTTCCAAAATTGCTTTGAAGGGTGGACTAGGCGCTGGCATTGGTGCATATCTTCCCAAGGGGAGAACTTTGATGGTGACCATAGTGATATTCAGGAGTGAGGTATGTAGCACTTTTTCTAGGATGAGTTCGTGAACTTAATTGTCTGACCTCGTATATATATGGAACAGAAATAGAAGTCTCAAAAAACAAGATTTCCCCTTACTACATATGACTCACTCTAGAATAGTTCCTATTCTATTTTACTTTTTTAAAAAAGTAATTTATTTCATAATCTTCTAATGGGTTGCAAATGAAGCTTGAAAATACTGATCTAGCATGTGCTAAAAAAGTACTTGAATAGGTTGTAAGTGAATAGGAAGAAGAAGACAGTTGACTATCCTTGTGACATTCTTTTCTAAAATAAATAGTTTGTGCTATAAGCAGTTGAAAGAGGAGAGAATTATTTGCAGAGGTGAGTACCCATTGCATTTTTCTATAATATTTTTAAAATTCTGGGTCATGTCAGATATCATAAAAATGTCTCAATGAAACATAACTGAACCCAGGAAAATAAACTACAATAATCTAGTAGTTTGAATGGAAATTGTTTAAGGAGAGAAGGATTTTTTTTTTTTTTAACTTTATACCCTTTGACTCTCAACTCCCCATGTCCCCCTCCCCCGAGCCCCTGGCTACCACCATTCTAGTTTCTGCTTCTATGAGACTATTTTTTTTTTCTAATTACATTTATTGAAGCAGTCCCTATAAAACAGGTCAAATTTCCTTGATATCTGGGAAAACCAATATTCCAGAATTTGCCATTACCGTCAGAGCTAACTTACTCCTTATGATACCAAGACAAACTAAATGGTTTCAGTTGCAGGGGATAAAGAGGCATTTGTGGACATATACTAGGAATTTAATGCACAACAAACCCAAACAAGAGATGAAGGCCCACGGGAAATACAGTACATTAAAAAAATGAATAAATCCCTTAACCTTTTGTGTATACCTTACAAAATGCTCTCATATGGTAACTCCCATAGCCCAGTGTACGGTATTACCATCATCCTCATTTTGCAGGTAGACTGTGGTCCCAGCTCTGCCAATAACTAGCTTATACCCTTGAAGGAGACTCAGGCCACCCAGGGCTCAGCTGTTTAGTGCATGGCCAGGCCTCACACCACAGTCATTTTGTCTGTCCCTTCTCTCACTAATCAGTATTAGAGACACCCGTTTCATACATGGCAAATAAATCATGGGGAAATAGAAGCCAAGCACCTTTGAGCAGACTAACCATATTTTAATTCTAATTCACAACTTGATTTATTTTTTTCTTGGTATGTATTTTTTAATACATAAATATCCATATTGGTTTTGCAATGTTCCTGTGTGATATGTATTTTAATGTGCATAAATCATATTGCACATTTTTCTTAATGCTCTATGTTTTATAGATCTGTTCATGTGAATGAAGGTTAGGGGGATTATGAGGGATGCAGTCAGTGCCCTGCTCAGACCTGCTTTACCAGATGTAGTGGCCTGACTCCCAGCTGTTGTATGTATTGGCTGAAAGCCACTCACAGATGCCACCTTCTCCGAAGAATTGCCCTTGGTCAAACAGAAGCCAATTAGCCAGGGAGACTTACCTCTTCCCTCCACCCCTGCCCCCGGGATGTGGCCAGTGACTGACAGATATAGGGGTACAAGTGCCCCAGAGCACCCCTTGGGGTCAGGCTAAAGCGAGTCTCCGGCTGAGACCCCCTCCTCACTTATCTTTCTTTACCCTTTTCTTTCTCATTCCTTCCCTCCTAAGAACACTGTACCCCTGAATCACTTAAACAAGAATTTCTTAAACGAGAGTCCCTTAGGCTCTGACCTATGATAGTGACTGCACATTATCATCCACACTGGTACAACCACCATTCTATTCTCTGCTTCTGTGAGATTGACTATGCTCGATTTCCCATATAAGTGAGATCATGTAGTATTTGTGTTTGAGAAGGGTTTTTAAAAGAACACTCTTTGTAACTGTGCCTGCAGAAGGAATTGAAAGAGAATGGAATTTTTCAGGTTGTAACTTAACCTGAGCTGAATCACTTCTCCTCTTCCTGTAAATGGGAGGGCAACTGCAACTCCACGGGAGCTTGATATTGATGATGATACCAGCAAGCACTTACTGAGCTTGTGATGTTTGTCAGGTACTTTTCTAAGCTTTTGACGTGTATTAATTTATTTGGACCTCACAAAGCCTCTGTGCTGTAGGTATTGTTTCCATCCCTGTTTTATAGCTGAGAAAAGCGATGGAGAGATGGGTTAAGGTTGTGGAATTGCTGGCGTTCAAACTCAAACAGCATCCACATTTATTTCAATAACCAAAAACAAACAGTCAAGGCTACATTGGTTTTATTTTGCCTGACAAATGGCCTCCTTGGGCACACACCAAAGTGTGTGTGGGGGTCCCATACCATGTGTCCTAGGGTCACCATCTCTCTACCTCTCAAGCCAGTCCTTGTCTTTTCATTGCTTAAATGTAGACCTTTCTAACTTTTCAAGTGAAGACAAAACAGCTTATTGACCAGCCTTTCTTGGATGGATTTAGGCAGATAGAAATAACCTTGAGGGCTCCATTTCCTTTTCCTACACAAGCAAGTGTTTGTTTTAAGATAGAAATGATCATATTTATCGTGGAAGAGCCGGGCCAAGAGCAAAAAGCTTGAAAACATGAGAAGTGTGGCTATAGGGCCAAAGTACATTTTCTAAATACTTCTTTTTGACTAAACCAATTGTTTCTTCTTCCTCTGTTGATCTCACGAGGTGTAACATGCCCTTTTAGAGCAATGGCTGAATATCAAGAAGGTTCGTTACTAAGTAGGTATGAGCTTTTAAGGGCAGTGAAAAATTACTGCACAAGATAACATGCAAGTAGATCTTTTTCCTCTGATGTTCAATGTAATATTGTATTTTGAGTCCCCTGTGTATTAAAATCTGAAAGGCTTGGGTTTTCCCCTCCAGTAAATCAAGTTCTAGCCTCCCACACAGGTGCCCATGCCTGTCACTGCATTGTTTGCTAGGATGAATTCCAACAGGGTAATCCAAATATACAATTAGTTTTTCAAATTACTTCCTGCAGATTTGAGTGGCCTTGCTGGTAAGGAAAGGAAAAGCAGAAGTGGGGAAGAAACTGCAGTCTGTGGCCAAAAGACACAGCCCCATCCTAGCTAATGAAGCACTTTGTGGTAAACTGGTCAGCCACCCACCATGGGTGAGCTACACTTTATATGCCTCTCTTCACCCTCAAGGCTAAGATGGGTCATTCTTTACTAGCACAGGGTTATTAAGTGCCTAAAGCATTTACAAACCATGTTGATAAAATTAAGGTCTTAGGGAGAATTGTGTCTGGGGAAAAACAAATAAAATGACATTAAATCTATGTCAGACATTAAATCTATATCAGACTTTATTTTTCAGAAATACTAAATGAAGTTTCAGAAAACATTTGCTTTCAAACAATTCATATTTGTTGGTGGTAAGACTACTTAATAATAGAAAATAAAAAGAAATTAAAGTTTTAAAAATTGGAAGGCAAGAGGTAAAATGCTCTGCAGGTGGCAAGAAAATTAACTGAAAAACTACAAATAATAAGAGAACTTATTTAGGTGTCAGGGAACAAGATAAATATACTGAAATCTGCAGCATTTATATTTTTGAAAAGACTCCTTTTACCACAGTAAGAAAAAAGTACGTACAAAAACACAAGTCCCTGGAAAGAAATTTAATAACAAATGAATACGAACCACAGAAAGAAAACTTAAGTAGACTTCTGAGGTACAAAGAAAAGTTGAACAAATGGAAAGACAGACTGCATTCTTGATAGTACAATTCAGCATTATAAAGATGTCATTTCTCCTGAAGTTGAGCTATAAATTTATCATGATTGCAGTAAAAATAACAACAGGATTTTTTTCAGAAACTGGATAAGCTGATTTGAAATTTTATAATGAAAATGAAAAACAAGAATGGCCAAGAAAAATCTGAAAAAGAAAAACAATGAAGGGGACTAGCTAGCCCTCTCAGTTTTTTAAAACAACATACTATAGTACTAGAAACCATGGGAGAATTATTTTATAACCTGAAAGTAAGGCAGGCATCTAACTATAATGTAAAACTCAGAAGACATAAAATAAAACATTGAAAAATTTGGCTGCATTAAAAACAAATCTTTCTGCATGACAAAAACATTAGAGACAAAATTAACAGGCAAATAAGTTGCAATTTATATAAAAAAGAGATTGATTTCTCTAATTTATAAGAGGTCTTACTAATCAGCTTTTAATAGACCAATTTCTCAATATAGAAATTAGATAAGGATATACAGTGATGCTTCAAAGAAAAAAAAATAAGGTTATTAAAACATACAAAAAGAGGCTGTACTTCCCTCACGTAGGGGAGATTCCATTTACGGCTCTTTTACCTTGCAGACTGGCAACATCTCTCGAAGATTTGATAATGCACTGTCTTGGCAAGGGTGTGAGGAAATAAGCAGTGAGGGCAATTCATCAATATTCATTACGATGAATGTGCACATCCTTTAATCAAGCTTTTCTACTTCTGGAATTTAATCCACAGGTATCCTTATACCAGTATGAAAGGACATTTGTGCTAGCTTATTCACTGCAGTGTTTGTAATAGCAAAAGACTGAAAACAATGGCTGTCAGTGGAGGGCTGCTTAAGTAAACTATGGTATATCATTTAATGTAACACTGTTTAGCTCTTTTTTAAATAAGAGACTAGCAAGCTGGGAATAACTCAGAATTTTCTCAGTTGGATAAAGGTCATCTATGAGAAATCTACAATTAACCTATACTTAATGGTGAACTATTTATTGATCCACCTAAGATTAGAAATAAGGCAAGGATATCTGCTCTTACCACTTTCACTCAACATTGTAAAGGAGGTCCTAAGAATTGCAATAAAGTAAGGAAAACAAAAAGAAAGGAAGAAATGAAACCATCTTTATTTACAGGTGGCCTAATTATTTACATAGATAATCAAAGGTTACTTAACCTCTCTGTGGAAAACAGTAAAGCTAAATTTCAACATATCAATTTTATAAAGCAGTTTAGGAAAGCAAGAAAATGTGTCACATTTATACCAAATTAAGGATGTTGAGTTATGATACTAATGTGTACAACTTTAATTTTGTTTAACACTATCTGCCAAAATAAGCTTTATTCCCTATAACTTAAAGTGTGTGTGTGTGTGTGTGTGTGTGTGTGTGTGTGTGTGTGTTATTATGTACAGTTAATTCCACTGTTTTGGCTGCAATAAAATTGTTTTTGAAAAAAATACAATGCAAAGGAATTTTAAAAATAACTAAGTGCACTTAGCGAAATTGCAAGATATGAAGTCAAAATGAATTTCTATATACTAGCAGCAAACAATTAGGAAATAAATTTTTTAAGTCTAACTCAAGCAGCATCAAAATATAGAATTCTTAGGAATAAATTTAACAGAAAGCATGGACAACCTCAGCTGAAAACTTAAAGCCATTGCTGAGAGACACTGATACCTCAACAGGTAGAGAAATATTCCTTATTCACGAATTGGAAGTTTTTAATATTGTTAGAATGTCACTTCTTTCCGAATTGCTCTACAGTTTCAATACAATCCTTTCAATATAATTTCTGTAGAAATTGACAAGTTTAGTCTCAAAAATACGAAAAGCTAAGACCTAGGGCCACAAAGATTCTTGAAGAAGAACAAAGTTAGAGGGCTCACACCATCTGATTTCAAGACTTATTATAAAGTTACAGTGATTAAGACAGTTTGGTGTTGGAATAAGGAGAGACTAATAAGTAAGTGGATCAGGATAGAGAGCCCAGAAATGGAACCACATATATGTGATCAATGATTTGTAGTGAAAGTACCAAAGCAATTTCATGGGGAAAATAAGTATTTTCAACATATCATGCAGAAATAAGTGGGAAAATACAGGAAAAAATGACTTTGTATGAGGACTGTTACCTCATACACAAAAATTAATTTGAGTAAATCTTAGACCTAAACAGAAGAAATGGGATTCTTATGTTGGAGTTCCTAGTTTGTGTCTAAGAAGGGCCCTAGGCATGAGAGTCAGTAGGTCAGCTCTCCAAATTCAGGTGTCTGGTTTCTAGGAGCGCCCATAATCATTTCCCATCCAGAGCATCAGCTAGTCACTGTAGCAGCACAGTTGCCTGGCTTTCTAAGAGGTACTTTGCACACAGGGTGATAAACCTTTTTTTATTACTGCGTATCTTATGCTTTCTTGGTTGTTGAGAATTTTAAATAAACATGTTTTTTAAAGATAAGTAGTTAAACCTCTTTACCATTCAATCTTTTATTTTTAGCAAGTCTTTTCCCTTGTTTAATCGATGCATCCCTCAAACACCGGAAGGCTATTCTCTGTTTGCATCTGTTTTGGTAAATGATGTTGACACTCTCCATCGAATTCTACGTGGAATAATGTCAGGAACAGACACAATCCTTGGCCTGTGTATCCTCTCATTAGGTAAGTTTCAGTTAATTTTATTTCGTGATGATTTATGAATTGCCAAAGTTTCTTGCACTTATGTATATTGTACAATGTAAATTAACTTCTTAAATATAAAACTTCACTGTGTATATTTTCTTTATAGATGTATTTTCAATGTTTCAGGTTCAAGTGGGAGAGGGGACAATATAATTGGGGGAAGACCAGCTGGTTCTCTGCCAAGAGTCTTCATGAGGTGGGGGTGCTGTAATATAGTGACCATGTTCTAGTGCCTGGTCCTAAGCTCTGCATAAAGATGGATGTGCAAAGCAGAATGCCAGTCTGGCCATGAAAAGTACAGCTGTCAGAGGGACCAGAAACACATGGCTTCCGACCTTCCTGTAGGCGAGCTGGATCAGAAGGCCGCTTAGTGAACAGTGGGACGAGTTGTGCATCCAGGTCAAATAGCATCAGACGGCAATGGCATGATGTGTCCAACTCTTCCAAGGAGCATCCCTGGTTTGGGTTGTGGGCAGGTCAAGGCCTTGAGCCAGGACATGCCTCTTCCGGGCCTTTGTGGAAATAGCTACCCACTTCTTAACCCTTTGACTTCCCATTTTCTATGTTTCAGCTTGATGAGCCCCTTTAAGAGTTGACTTTCTCTTTGAGTAAGTTGATACACTCTGCTGCTGTGGGCAATAATACTAGCCTGTTACCTACCCCTTTCTACACTGGCTGCCTCCCAACCTCTGGGTTGAAAGAAACTCTTTGGTCAGATATGAACATGATTTTGCCAGTTTACAAATTGAGTTTTCCATAATTTCAGTACCAAAATATTACTAATTCCTGAATGCTTGGGATGCTTAACTGGTCACCAGAGTTCTTATGACTCAAATGGGCTAGGCATTGTTCTTACTTTTTTTGTGTGTGTGTTTTCCCAGGACCCATCAGCTCCAAGTCAAGTAGTTGTTTCAATCTAGTTGTGGAGGGCACAGCTTACAGTGGCCCATGTGAGGATCGAACCAGCAACCTTGTTAAGAGCACCACGCCCTAACCAAATGAGTGAACTGGCCGCCCATACTCTGAAGTCATTCATTCAAACCTTAGCATAATCCTATTGCCTTTTGCAAGAAAGGAAACCTGAGGCTTGGAGAGGCTAAGTGACTTGGCCAAGGTCACACACCTAGTAGAGTAGGTAGCTGAGGTGAGACTCAACTCAGATCTGATTCCAAACCCATGTTCTTAACCACTGCACTGAAAGAGCTATATGTAATCCTGATTTCTTACTCAGAAAAACAAAGTAAACTAGTATTTATAAATTCGCTATAATACTTAGAATAAATTTATAAACTTAAAAACCCAAATATTGGACAATAATATGCAGATTTTTTACATAGCTTGCCATATAATTGGAATCTTAAATTTTTCATTTTTAAAGGCATTAATCTTTCCTATTTAATAAGAATATCTGAAAACACTTAAAGTGAGAGGTTTTTTGGTTTTTGGTTTTTGGTTTTTTTTAAAGATTGTATTGGGGAAGGGGAACAGTGTGTATTTCCAGGACTTTATTGGGGAACCGTGTGTTTTTCCCAGGACTAGGGTTTCTAGGAGGGAATTCCCGCCTATTCTCGTGAATTTTTTTGCTTTCCTGTTCCTGAATCCTGAGAAAAGTTGGTCGGGAAATCGGGAAAATTGGCTCCTTGAACCCAGGTGGTTGGTAGTATTGGCCATCACTTTGTGGAAATGATTCATCGTGGAGAACAGAAAAGAGTTTATATCTTGGGATTCGGGAACAGGAAAGCGAGAAAAATTCCTGAGAACAGGTGGGAATTCCCACCCAGAAACCCTACCCAGGACCCATCAGCTCCAAGTCAAATTGTTGTCCTTCAATCTAGTTGTGGAGAGCACAGGTCAGCTCCAAGTCCAATGGCTATTCTAGTTGCGGGGGGTGGCGGGAGCACAGCCCACCATCCCATGCTGGAGTTGAACCAGTAACCTTGTTAAGAGCAGGCTCTCCAACCAACTGAGCCATCTGGCCACCCAAAAGTGAGAGCTTTTCATAAGCCCAGGAAGAAGTTAAAAGAGTTAAGTATGATAAAAAATTTTAAACGGTTCATTAGGACTTGAAAGAAAAAAATGTTTTGAATATTTGGGAATAAAACATGCTTAAATTTTTTTTTTTTTTTTTTTTTAAATTCAAGAAGAATGCTTGCACTTTCAGAAGCTGGCTTATAGTAGCGACTGAACTCATCTACGCTTCAGCCCTCACTCTTCTGGAGAGTTTAGGCATTATCTCTTTCACACCTTGGTTGCTGTAGTTTCCGTTTTGCTTAACTTTTCAGGCTTGTCTTTGGCCATGGTGTTCACCTTCCGATTCATCACCACCCTTCTGGTTCACACTTTCATTGCATTGGTTATTTTGGGACTGTGTGTAAGTATTTCCACTTGATTTATTTCTTTTTGATTAATAGAAAAGGCTTTCTGTTAAGTATAGAACTTAAAAGTTGCCATTTTTGAGCTAAAAGGGATATTAGAGTCTTTTTATCCAACCCCGCCAGGTTACATATGAGAAGACAGGCCCAGGGAGGGCAAGGGGAGTAGCTTACGTCTCATAGGTGATGGCAGAGTTAACGCCCAGTCTGTTGTGTCTTCTACACTATGCCCTCTGAGACATGCCTGCCACTTGAGTGACCTGCTATCCATACAGTTAAAAGACAATTCCAATGCCTGTTGGAAGCCTCTTAAAGGATTTCTTCTGAATTTGCACATCACCCACTGACATGTGGGTGCCGACATTGTCATGCAAAGGCTATGACCCATCTGAAGATGTGTAGGCCCTGAGCTGGGTCCCTGGAAACCCTCTCCTGTGCCCACTGTTTCCCTATTCATTGCTGGATTTGGGGCCCATCCAAGAAAGGTGGGGAGAGGTAGTCCAAGAGGCAGGGACATGGAGGAGGCTCAAGGCAGCAGCTATTTACTAACTGGTGTGGGGTAGTTGAGTTTTTAGTTATTGGTACAGCCATAGTGTTTCATTCCCCCATTAATCAGCTGTGCCCTCAGCCACTTCAGACCTCACAGCTCACAGGTACACAGTGCGCCTGGGCTGGAGTACCTGCACTGCAGCTGGTGAGGGATGCTTTCCCATCTACAACTAGTAAAGACAACTGTGACCTTCCCAGTCACTGTATATGGCATAGGTGGCAGTGCCTGAATGCAGAGCATTTGCAATTTAAGGTGTCTGCCCGTTTTTATAGGTGCCAACCCCATTTCTAGTCTCTTGTAGGAGTTGTCACCAGCAGAGCTCGTTTGGAAGTTTTAGACTTTGGACTCCAATGCTGTTCCTATCACCATCCTGTTGGTGCCATTTCCTCCCTGCTCACACCCAGACCCAACCTGTGGGCTGGGCTGATGGGACACACCTGTATTCTGGGGTCAACACACTGCATCTCCCAAAGATAAGAATCTACTCCAGATCTGGAGTGGGGGGTGGGAGTTAGGGGCTGCCCTGGCCCTGTCTAGCTCCTTCAGAGAGCTCGTCTTGCTGTAAAGCCTAGGGATTTGGGACCTACTGCCTGAGCCTGGCAACCCGGTGTATGGTCCCACATATTGGGATGGGGGGTGAAGGGGGTGGTTACCTGATGGCAGGTGCTGATCCCCACAGTGTTTTGCTTTCCAGTTGTCTGCGGTGTCTTATGGTGGCTGTATTATGACTACACCAATGACCTCAGCATAGCATTGGACACAGAAAGGGAAAATATGACGTGCTTGCTGGGGTTTGCTGTTGTATCTACAGTTCTCACAGTAAGAAACGTGCTGCCAGTAAGAGGTCAAGTAGCCAGGCAGAGCTCTGAAATCCAAATAATTGGACTTTAAACAGAAACAGCTCGAATGTGATATTATTTCACCTCATAGTGTGCGTCTATATTCATGTAGTGAATGGACACACATAGTTCAGGTTTTATTTGAGATTCCTTCATGGGGATACATAAAAACATTCAAAAAAAGAGAAAAAAGATGTCTTCCTTCTTTCCAAGTCATTTCTACCATCTCTCAGAGTTTGATTTGTTACTTGTGCTGATTTATTGTCCTTGAAGATAGAAGAACCATTTTTATCCCAAGTGGCTGTAAGGTGGACACTGTAAGGTGGAGAGGGGGCAGACTTAAAACAGTTCCTGTTTCCTGTTTGTGAGGATGGATGCTCTGCTCTCTCAGGGTGTGACAGCTCACACTGCCCTCGAGCACAGAGAGCCCTTTGTTTCCAAACCTGCAGGCTGCTGGGTTATTTTGGTGTTCCAAGAACCTGCTGTCTCCCAGTGAACTCTCTGGTTGAAAACAGGCCAACAGAGTATTGTTGAGGCAGCAGATATGGTTGTGGGGGGAGGGTGGTTCATCACTCCCCAGGTAGTATCAGAAGTGCTGGAATCACGAGGACCCTGGCGAGGGTCTGGAGGTGAATTCAGGGGACCCGTGATCACCTTTGCTAGCGTTGCTTACTGTTTTGTGGAGGAGCACTCATCAGGAGTTTCCAGAAGCCCATTCATTCTGTCAGCAAACAGATTCTCTCACAACTCAGATCTCTCCTAAGGAAACCCTTCAGCTCCCATGTGTAGTACATTCTTCACTTTTCCTCCTTTCTAGTGAGTTTAGGTCTGTGTTATTCACAAAAACTGTGCTCAGGGAGCAAGTGTGTGATGAGGTAAAGCACCGGATTTGTCCAGCCTCAGGCAAGGACCAGCCCATAGCTGAGCCAGGTCCTATGAAGGAGGCTGGGGAAAAAGGGCCCCTGTACCCCAGGCCAGGTGCTGGGGCTGCTGGGCCTCAGGGGAGGAGTAGGGCTGGGAGTTGTGGAGAGAGCCCCTCTACTCCCTGAGTCCTCCATAGTGCTTCCTTTGTCTTCATACACTGAACCTTTAATGGCCACCCAAATGCCAGGGTCCGAGGTGAATTTTCCTCCTCACCACGTGTCAGGTGAGTAAAAGAGGAGGCTGTGAGGGCAGAGAGGGGCTGTTTTCACCTGTGTCTGTGAGGACCAACCCCTGGCTGGTACAGAGGATAGAACTGAACCAGAGCTCGCACACACTCATTTGGCACACATGTCGCTGGATGAGCTTATTCTCATAAAAGCCCTAGACTCTTCATTGTCATCACCATTTACTGAGCCCTACTGTGAACAGAGCCGTGCACTACGCAATGGAGCCGGCAAGACACAACACACAGATAGCACATGTCCCATGATAAGGTGAATTACAAAACAAGGAATACCATGACATGGTGCATCGCGAAAGATCCCAGCCTTTGCAATCTCGGGTCTACATTCAAATCCACACCTCAATCTGTGACCTTGGAGAAATGACTTGGCTTCTTAGGCCTCAGTCTCCTCATCTGTCAAATGGGCATAGTACTACAAGCTTGCCCACAGGGGTATGGCGTTCCCTCTTCTCAAGGGGGCATCTGGTGGGAAGCTTGAATTCCCACCAGAGAGCGCCCCCCCTCCTCCCCCAGAGCTCACTGGCTTGAGACCAGAGACCGAGGAGCTGGGCAGGCTATGGAGCAAGAGGACAGCCATGCCCAGGGAAACCACTGCCTGCCAGCTTCCCCCTGCTAGCCCAGTCTTGGCTCCTCAAACCCTTGCACAAAGTGAGGGAAGGAGGACAGGGAGAGAAAGCCAGATTACGTCCCCTCGTCAGGGACCACTCCCTGTCCCTAGCACTTGCTGGTCTCCAAGGGGAAAGAGGAGATGTCAGCTGCTCCTCTTCTTCCCTTACTCCCCACTCCTTGCTTCTGCTTTCCCAGGCAAGGGAATGAGAGGAGAAAACCCACATTAGCAAGAGAGGAAAAGAAGCAGAAGGAACGTCACCTCCCTAACCCTCATCCCTTCATTCTCACCTTGGAGCCCCCATTTCTCCTCTCCCCATGCCCTCCCCACGTGTTGGAGCCCAGCAGAGACCCCGAGAGTCTCAGCTAGTGTCCTAAATCCTGAGAAGATCCTTATCTGCTACCAAGACCACTTGGGTGGGGATATGTTCCTGCCTTCTGAGTTCCCAGCAGATGCCTTGTAAATCAATTTGAAAATGTTGGTCTGGGAAGATGGAGGCTGCTGTGAATGGTATTGAAATGGCTTCACTATAACTGCTAGTGATAATGAAGAAAACTGGGTAAATGGCATTAAAGCTTCGCTCAGAGCATCAGCCTAGGAGCACAGGCTGAAATGCAGCACTTTGCAGCTTTGAGCCCAGAAGAGTGAAGTTGAGGCTTGGCCCCTGTGGCAAGGCCCCTCCTTGAAGAAACTCGCCAGTGCACAGAATGAGAGAGATGGCAGTGGCTGGGCCAGAATGTGGGGACAAAGGTCGTCTGTTTCTTTAATGTGATGTTTATATGCAGGGAGCTAAGGACAGGAGAGACGAAGTCACAGAAGTTTCTTTAAGGCATAATCACTGTCCTTCTCCCTCATGCTTGTGTCCCCTGCCTTTTGCAGTCCTTCAGCGTTTCCTGAGTAGCTCAGGTGTTGAGGTGGGAGGATGGATAGAAGACTGTTCCCTGACCCTGGAGGACCTATTCTCATTTTCTTTGCATTTTCTCTTGCTCTCTAACCAGATTGCAGGCTCCTCTAGGGCATGGATTACATCCTGTTCACTGTTACTAGAGCTGCAGAATCCAGCCTGGGAACCAGCATTTAGTAGATGCTCAATTTGTGTTTGAGAATTTATCTGATCAGTGATAATAAAAGCAGTGAGTAGCTATCTTAAAAGAACTGTTTGTTGCGCTATCAGTACAATATTAGGGTTTGTTTTATGCTCTTCTCAGTTCTTCACTATTTTATCCCTTTCTCACCAGGCAGTTCTGCTTGTCTTGATTTTTGTCCTAAAAAAGAAGAAGAAATTGGCAGTTGAACTTCTCTGGGTCACAAATAAAGCCATTAGCAGCTCTCCTTTCCTGCTGTTCCAGCCACTGTGGACATGTGCAATCCTCGTCTTCTTCTGGGTCCTCTGGGTGGCTGTGCTCCTGAGCCTGGGGACTGCAGGTAAGGGCAGTGGGCTTCACCTCGGAGTCAGAAACAGAAACCCTCACCATTTTGGAACCATCGCCATTTTTTATAGGGACCTCTTGTGGACTAGAGGTGTCTGATGACAGCAGTGACAGTGCTTGGGTCCCTGTTATAATGGAAGTCAGGAAAATTCTTTTTCCTCTTTTGTGTTGGCTTTTAAAAAGCTGGATTTGTGTTTCACGAGAGATTAAATTCAGTAAGGACTGAAAGAGCTTTAGGAAAAAAATGACAATATTTTTAAAGAGCCTACAGAAAGAATCTTATCAAATGTCTCTTTTGGATTTAAGCTTTATCCAAGGTAATTTACCAATTCCTATCAAATTAGTAGGTGATGAAGAAGAACCCTGGAAAGGCCATAATAAACTGTCGTTGTGCGTAATAGAGCCAGCTAAAGTTAAAGCAAGCCCAGGCTGAAGTTCGTTTGCTGCTGAGAAGATGGCGCTGTATCCTCCATCCTCCTGTCATCTCTGTACCGTGGGCTTCTACCAGACATTCCTCAGAATCAGCTATGGTGTTTTACTAGAATACAGGTGCTTGGGCCCCACCCTCAGAGATTCTGATTCACTTGGTTTGAGGTAGGACTAAGTATCTCCATATTTTCAAAGTCACATTCTAGAGCTGTGCTATTCAAAGTGCTGTCTCAAACCAGAGAAGGAGCTTAGGCCAGAATGTATATCACTCATTGCTTCCTTCATCGAGAAAGTCTTACTGTGCAAAAACAATGTCAGCAGAAAGAAACAGTGGGCTTAGTGATACAGTTGATGTACATTCCAGTACAAGCTCCTTGTCTCACTGCAGGCTGGGAACCACAGTGTGAGGACAGGTGTCCAGTCTGTGGACCACACTTTGAGTGGCACTGCTCTAGATCTTCTCTAACTCCTTCATTTGATTTGGTTAAGGCCCAGATTCACACTCTGATGTGAGTACAAAGCGTAAGGTGCTGTTTGAAACTGTCACCAGGCCATTAAGAACCACAGCAGATGTCAAATCAACAAGGCTAATGTGACTCCTTAGTGATTTATCAAGTTTAGCTCTAATCACGTATGTTAGAACACTTGCTGTGTAGCAGGTTCTTAGTGAACTGCATTCTCTTCCCTCTCCTCGGGAGTAAACTGACCTCTCAGAGATACTTCAAGATGGCCAGCAGGCTCTCTGCAAGACACAGCCCTTAGAAGCCCGTATTTCCAGCTTCAGAGACGCTATAGGGGCAGTCTCTTCTGTTGCGGGGTCTCTGGAAGCTTGCTGGAGGCCTGCAGTGAACTTCTGATAACGATCCAGGAAGGAACCCTGGTCAGACAGGTACAGGACTGTAATCAATCAGGATGAGGCTTGTCTGAATGATAGAAAACTCAAAACAGGGGCTTAAACAAAATATAAGGTAATTTCTCTCTCACATTAATGAAATCCACAAGGAGACCCCACGCCAGCATAGTTCTCCAGAGGTCAAGGTCCCAGGTACTTTCTCTCTTGTTCCACAGCCTCTACCACTTTCTTCCACCTCGTAGCTGAAATGGACACTCGGGCTCCAACAAGCAGGCCTTATCTAGCCTTTAGGAAGGTGGCAGGGAGGAAGATGAGCATGTTCCTCCCTCCTTCACCCCCACCCAGCAGTCATAACAGCACTTCCACTTACACCCCATTGGCCAAACCCTAGTTATAATGTGTTATAAGCATCACAATCCCCTTTCAGTGTGTGTGTTGTTATGCTCAACGTATAGGCAAGAAAATTGAGGTTCTGAGCGTCATTTGCTGAGGGTCATCCAGCTGGGAAGTGTGATGGCTCTCTGACTCCAGGGCTCTAGAATAGAGCCTGTAATCTTTCCCCCACTGCACATTTTCCTGTGTCGGGGATACAAAGCTAAGAAGTCAACATTAGGCCTCCTCAGATTTGTTTGTTCAAGAGGAAGCAGTACTGTGACCACAGCAGTTGGCTGGTGGACAGGGCCATATCCACAGTGAGGTATTTGGGGCCTGTGGCTGCAGGGCCAGAGGTTGAAACCAGAGTGGCTGGGAGTGAGGTGTGGCAGCAGGTGGCAGGGCAGGACGCCCACCCACTGTCCCTATGGGGTGAAGGAAGTTGTCTCTGGCTAAACCATGATGTGCATGCTTTGGAGCAGGGCACAGTCCTTCATTCGTTCTTTAATTCACGAAAGTGAGGTGAGCACTGTGGGGATGAGGTCCTGAGCGAGGCACTGGGGGACAGTGGCCATCGCTCACCACAGCACAGAGTTGAGCAGAACAGACTGACAGTTAAAAATGTGCTCATGGCAAAGGCTGATGAACATCAGGATAGGAGACATTTGGGGAGCCACAAGAGCGCCAGAACAAGTTGGAGAAGGCTTCTCAGAGGTTGGACTGGAAATTGCCAGATCAGAAAACACAGAGAAAGGCAAAAGGGGATTCAGGAACTTCACGACCAAACACAGAGGACAAGGAGAGGGCCAGTCCTGAGAGTTGGGGGTGCAGTCAGAAAGGAACAGACCTCAAGGCAGACTTAGGGGTGAGTTTTCAGCATGGTGCTCCTCTAGGCCTCCCCTCTTAGGTCCTAGCTGGGCACAGGGCCTAGGGTGCATTAAATAGCTTCCCTCCAGGACTGAGAGCAAGGGGGGTAGGGAGACGGTAGGCTACTATGTGGGCTGAAGGTAGCACGTCTTTCTAGAGCCACCTCAGGGGTCATGTATTAAAATATAGTATTTCTCTGTCAGTGGAAGGAGCAAAATGATCAAGAGCGAGAGGAATAGAGGGGCAGAATAGAAAAGTGGCTGCCAGGACTAACAGCAGTATCAATGAGCAAGCTGATTTTACACTTCACACAGTGACCACCTTTCTGCCTCCCTGGGGTTGGGGTTTATAAAAACCAGAGTGGCATCCATTCAGGTCACCTGAGTCTCCTTTCCATTTACTTGTGGGCTAACCCTGGTACACAAAACTCCTTTTGTCTTCAAAGGCCTTTTTACCCAGTGTCAGAGCAATAGCTTGGGCCAGGGCAGGTCAGCAGCTGCATCCCTTTGTTTCACATCATTTTGTCTCAGGAGATGCCCCAGTGATGCTTAGAGAGCCTGGGAGCCACTCTCAAGGCTCAGGCAAAGATGCAGGTGATCTGGGTGGGGAGAGACATGGGCACAGCAGCTGATCGTCTCATTTCATGCCCTCCCAGGCAGTTACAGTGAAGACAGGCTCCCTCTTTAGTCTGTGCCCAATGTCATGTCGGGGAGTCCTCAGTGGATAAACAGCTGTGAATTTTTTACTGTGTCAAATGGTTGAATGAATTAGTATTTTAATGTGTAAAAAGAAAAAAAAAATACAGAAAAAGTGAACTTAGGTTGATAACTTTTGTCCAGATGATCTGTTTGTTTAATGACTGTAAATCAGTCTTTGAACTAGTTGAGAAATTCTGGCTTCTCTGGGAATTTTTTAAGTAAAGCATTTTAAGGCCCCCAACAATGAGATTTATTAGTCCTTGTCTGCTTCCAGCAACATGACAGGAACTACTAAAATCCAGTGGGAATATGTGAAAACCCTAATAACCTTGAAAATCTAGCAGGTGCAATTGGCAGGTTGGAAAGAGCTTATGTGATCTGATTGCCCCCAGTTGTCACTAAGGTGGTCTGGAAGCCCCAGAGTCTGAACAATGGAAAAGGCCCATTTGGTGGAGGTGGGGGTGGGGCGATTTCCTTCCAGTCTGTGCTTCAGTTAGAAGAAGTAACACAGGGATGTACTTGGCACGCTTAAGACAGGCAAAGGGCCGTGCTCAGAAAGTGTGCAGCAGGGCCGGACAGAGGGTTTCCCACAAGGATCCAGCCTGTCTTTGGCCTTCCTTGTATGTCAGTCCGCTGTGGTTCCCTTTTCTCATTTTTGCAATGGAAAAGTGATGCTTTCCCCAGGTTGCCTCACAAGGATGCTAGGGGGCTGAGATGGGACCAGAGGTTTGCTTTGCAAATAAGGGCCATATATGTTCCTTGTAGTAGGAATTAATGCCAACTAAGGAATGTCTACTGCTAGCTTCAGCTTTGTGGTTTATTCTTTGCTCTGCCTGGCTTATTAGAGAACTCAGTTTAAAAGAAAACATTTTTGTTTTATTTTATGTTTTTAGTTACTAGAGATCTATTATAGAAGATAATGGAATTTATTTCAAAAAGCCAGCTGGTGTACCAGACCTGTCCTAGGATAGGCAGAAGGAGCTTGCACAAGAGAGATTTGAAACAGCTTCTGCTTTTCAGAAGTTGGTGGTCCCTTTGGGAAGGTGCAAAGGAAAGCACTTTCCATGAACGTCTCTGTCTTTGCACTTGCTGTGATCTTTGTCCAGAATCCCCTCCTCTTCCAACTCTCACTCCAGCTTTCTACCCCAGACTACTTGGAAAGCTAGCCATCCTTCAAGAAGTGTTTTGAGTATTGTATTTCTTAGAAAATCTCCCATCAATTCCCCAGGTATGCTTAGATATGTCTTCTTCATTTTCTTTGCATTTTTATTTCTTCATCCTTTCAGTAAATAATAACTGCGTGACTGCTGTGTGCACTGGGTACTAGAGACACAGCAGTGAGCAAGACAAAGGCCCTAGAGTGAGGAAAGAGGGAATCCATGAGTAAATGTACTATGTATCGGGTAATAAGTCCTATGAGGAACAGTAACGCAAGCTATGACTTGTGTGTTGTCATCCCCACTAATGTATGAACATCTTGAGGGCAGGGACTGTATGTTTTCCTTTCTGCGTCTCTTAACTCAGTGTGTTGCCTCTGAATAAGTTCAGCAAGTAGAGCTGAATCAGGAAGTGAGGTCACATCAGAGCTGTATTAAATGATATGTTACACATGGAAAGAACTTGGAAAATCACATGTCAACGAGATTTTCTTTTTCCCTAATCCTCATGCTGTCAGAGTTGAAGCTGAGCCTGTGCGAGACAGGCAAGAGGGGTGTCAGTGTGCTGGGGGTCCAGCAGGACACTTGAGCCAATTTGCTGGAAGAGACCAAGTTCACAGAATGTGCCAGAAAGTTGAGCCCTTACAAATTGGGCCTGCTTCCTTTGGGAAGTTATCACAACCAGCTGGACTGCCTTTCTTGAGAAACTGCCATTTAAAGTCTTTTGAGATGCTTTAAAGCTTGCTTATGATACCCAGATTTATAGCCACCTGTAGGAGGAATTTCCTCCAGGTTATATTGATGACCTCTAGGAAGAGCTCCAGAAACTCATCTCAGATCTCTATAATAAGATCTATTACTGTAAGAAGGTTGGTTCTTCATTTGTTTATTTAACAAATATTTATTGAACATTTACTATATTAGACCCTGTTACAGGTGCTGGAGATAGAACTTTCCTTCCAATATGGAAGCTAGAGAGAGATTAAATACAATAAATAAATGAATTGTATAGTACATTAAATGTTGATAAGTGGTATGGAGAGAAATAAAACAGAGAAAAGAAATGGGAACTACTTAAGTGGGTATAATTTTAAATTTAGTGATTGAGCAGAGCTTCATTGAGGTGATATGTCAGCAAAGATTCGAAGAGGGTGAGGGCAGAATCACGAAGCTCTAGGACAATGTCCTTGGCAAAGGGGACAGCAAGAGGCCAGGATACTGGGGACAAAGCAAGGGGACCCATGCAGCCAGAGTGGAATACTTGAGGAGAGCATGGGTCAGGTCCTGAGGCTATTATAGAAACGTTGGTTCTAATCTTCGGGAAGTCATTACAGAGTTTTAAGCAGAATGGTGACATAATCTGAGTTACATATGAATAGCAGTGATCTAGGGAGGAGATAATGGTGGCTTAGAACAGGGTCATAATGGTGGACATGGTGTGACATACTGGATTCTGCATCTATGAGGTTTCATGATATATTAGTTGAGGCATGTGAAGAAAACAGGAGTTGGGGACAACACTGAGGTTTTCTGAGCAACTGGAGCATGTGATTGCCATCAGCTGAGATGGGGTAAGACTTTGAATGGAGTATTTTAGGAAAGATCACATCATTTTGGTTGTCTTAATTGAGATATCTTTTAGGCAGCCAGAAGATGTCAGGTAGGCAGTTAGCTCTTTGAGTCTGAAGTTACTGGAGAGGTCCCAGCTAGAGATCTACATTTGGGAATTTGGGAGCATATAATAGTACTGAAACCATGATATTAGAATGAGTGTAGAGAGAGAAGATAGGAAATCCAAGGACTGTGCATTGATCGCTTCAATGTTAAAGGGTCCTAGAGATGAGGAAGAACAAGGAAAGGAGACTGAACGGGAGCAACCAGTGGGCAGAGGAGAGAAGGTGTGCTGTCCTGGAACTTGGTGGAAGATTGCAAGGAGATGTGAATGGTCCAGTGTGACACATGCTGCTGATGAGTAAGCAAGGACTAAGGACTGACCATTTAATTGAGCAATGCGGAGGTAAAACAAAACAGTTTCAGAGAAGTGTGGGGAGTGGATTGTAATTGGAGTGGGTTTAAGAAAAAGTGGGAGAGAAGAATTGGAAAGAGGAAGTGGAGACAATCTTGAGGAATTTGTTAAAAGGAACAAAGAAGTGGCAAGGAAGCTGGAGGAGGAAAAGGAGTCAAGAACAGATTTTTTTGTTTAAAGATGTGAGATAATTAAAAATGATTCCATAGAGAGGAGTATTTTGATGAAGCAAGAAAGAAGGAGAGAATTTCTGAAGAGGTATCTTCAAGCAGGTGAGAAAGAGGATCTTGGGTGGGGGTTGGCCTTAAGATCCTGGACAGTTTATCATATTAAGGGTTGTTGGATTATGGCCACATACTGATAATGGGTAGATGGAGGGGTAGGCGCTAGCAGAAATTTTCTGATTGCTTAAATTTTCTCAGAGAAACCAGAAGTAAGGTTACTGACTGAGAATGAGGATGGTGGGGGGTTGGGTGGGGGTGGGGGAAGAACTCTTAGAGGTTGGAGGAGAAATTATAAACATTCCAGAAGAAGGGGAGTTGAATAGATTAACATAACAACATGTGAATTCCTGGCAGTCATTCAGATGGTATCTTATTTCTGATTTTTGTTTGCCTTTTTAATTTTTCCCCCTAATAGCTAATGTCTAGCATAATTCCAGTGTGCAGTAGATGCTTAATAAATATTTGTGAATTTCAGAACTGGAGCCAGATCTATCTATCTCAATTATAGCGAACCCTATATTGTACTTACTATTCTAAGTGTCTTCCCCCTTTAATCCTCATAACAGCTACATATATGGCATTTAGAATCATGAGATTGAATGGGATCACCAAGGGAATGAGAAGCAGGTATTAGTGTCTTCAGATTACAGGTGATGAAACAGATTTAAAAAGTCTCATAACCTGCCGAAGTTTGGTGAGCCATTAAGGGACAGTGCAAAGATGTGAATGTCAGCTTGTGTGACTTTTAATCCAAGCCTGTAACCACTGCCACACAGTTCATCTTATCTGCCCTCTTCATCTTTACACTGAGAGAACTGAGGCCCAGGTTGCTTATAACATATGTCAAAGCTGAGACTGGAGCCAAGTACTCTCCTAGTTCCATCACCATCACCAAGACCCACCATATCTTGGGATCTACCTGTAGTCCAGTTCCCTTTAATTTAGCTACCCATAGCAGTTAGCTATATAGTTGTTTATGGGGCTCTTGACTGCACTGACCCAGCCATCCAGGAGAGGGCAAACATGTGCATGTAGACATGCATGCCCCACCCAGAAACTTGTTCCCGGCTTTCATCTTGAATGAAGCCAGAGAGCCTGACTCTGCAGAGAATGCTTGTCTAAAGTAATGGTTCTCAAGCAGCAATTTTCTTCCCCAGGTGGCATTTGGCAATGTCTGGAGGCAGTGTTTGGGTTGTCTTAATTGCAGGAGGGGAAGAAGGGGAGGGAGGGTGCTCCTGGCATCCATAGGGTAGATCCCCGGGAAGCTGCTAAACGCCCTACAATGCACAGGATAGCCTCTCCCCATCCCCAACAAAGAATTATCTGGTCTAAAACACCAATCGATATGCTGAGAGCTTGAGAAACCCTGTCCTAAAGGAAAATCTGTGAACAGTGTGGTATAACTGAACCAGGTGAACAAGCAGAAGATGGATTCAACAAAGATGTTCAGAAACAAGTGATCAGTTAAGAATAACTTAAGTGTTCTGCTACCTTGGGGAGTGCCAAGGGTGTGAAAGCCTGCGCGGAACTTGACCTATCACGTTAGCTGCTGTCCACTTGCTGACTCGCCATCCATGTGCCAAGCTGGGATGTGTGTGATTGTGCTGTGGACAGCACAAGGCAGCCACAAGGAGAGACACCCCACCTCCCCCACGACCCCCTGGAATCCAGGACCTTTTCTCTATTAGGGAAATCATCCCTCCTGTTCTGTGGAAAAATTCTCCACCCCCAAACCATTTGTGATGTTGTAGACCTATTCTTGCAACACTGCAGTCTGTGCCCGGAGCCTGTGGACCTTGCAGGAGCAGCAGTGAGCTTGTTGGCTGCCCTGTCGCTTCTGATATTCCAGGGAGTGCTTTTCCAAGGCTTCATTGACCCGATACACCTAAACTTGCCTGTCAGGTCACCTCCTTTGGAACTAGGGATGCTTTTCTGAAACACACCCATTTTGGAAAATCATAAGCATTTATTAGTGCCTTACCTGAAACAGAGATTGCCTCCAAGCCAGAATGAGCCCAGTGTTTGATAAAATTTGAACATCTCTCTGTAAATCAAGCTGCTGCACTCTTTCTCACAAAGTGACTCTTGTTCAGCAGAACATAGAGCATAAGGAACTAAGACCAACCTTCATTTGTGAGGCCAGTTTGCTCTACAGCAGGATTATCTTCTCCCACTTCCTTCACAGAGACTATTGTGAATGTCTAAAGATACATGCATTATGAAGCTAGGTATGAAAGGAAACATGAACTATGTTTAACTGTTGTTCAGGTTGTAGGTTTCACCAAAGATCAAAGTGCCCACCTTCTTACAGTAATTTATTTAAAATAAGAAGCGGAAGACATCAAGAAATCTTAACGCATTGCAAAGCTGTTTAAAAAAGAAAAAGAAGAAGATCCCTTGTC
This sequence comes from Rhinolophus sinicus, assembly GCF_057876585.1. Lineage (NCBI taxonomy): Eukaryota > Metazoa > Chordata > Mammalia > Chiroptera > Rhinolophidae > Rhinolophus > Rhinolophus sinicus. The sequence goes on from NC_142507.1 coordinate 32,549,139, forward strand.
TCTTTTAAAAAGACTAAATTTTTGGTGAAGTGGGGTTCTATAACATGGTCATAACAACTTTTTGTAGTTTCATCCACATAATTTTTTATTGCATCAGAAAGTGATGTGGAAAAACCATAGGTTTTACACTCCAATGAGTCTGGTTTTATATTCTCCTTCCAATAGTCATGAGCAGTGAGACGTTACAACAGTTACATGACTCTCCTAAACCTCAGTTTTCACATCTACGAAGTAGAATGAATATTAGAGTATATGTCAAGTGTCTTGCAAATTGCGTACCAATCAGTCACTGTAATTATCATTATTGATAGTATTCATAAGTCAAATATGTGTTTTAGTTTTTGCTATGGAGATGTTACATTATGGTGGGTGCTTCAAATTTTTCTTTGGCATTCGTGTTTCATGTTATGCCAAAGGCCAGGCATGAGGAAGTGTGCCCTGTTGAACCAACTTCCATGGTTAGGAAAACATTGGTGTAAAGCATGTTTGTGTTGTAAACTTTAGGAGCTGCCCAGGTTATCGAAGGTGGCCGAGTGGAATATAAACCTCTTTCCGGCATTTGGTATATGTGGTGGTACCATTTAATTGGCCTCATCTGGACTAGCGAATTCATCCTCACATGCCAGCAAATGACTGTAGCGGGGGCAGTAGTTACTTCTTATTTCAACAGGTAGGTCTAGCATGTTACTCCTGTTGGTTTGTCTGTGTGTGTCATGCTGTGCGTCTCTAAAGGTATTTTGGAGTTTTGACATGACCCCTTAAAAGGGGTTGGCAAGTATAAAAGACTAAGCTAAAAATTTGGCTGGATGGTCATTTGGTGGTGAAAAGCAATGTCATACCTTAAATTTGTCACAGTTCCAAGCTCCTTTGCTTTAAGCTAGATAATTAAAAAGGAAGCCAAACAGGGAAATAACCACACTGCTTAGAATTGAAAGATGGAAAGGAAGGGTTGACTTCTCCTGTAAATATTCTTTCTTACTGACTTCAAACTTAAAAAAAAGTAATCTATTTGGAACACACTTCAGCAAGTTCTGTGAACTTCATTTTGTCCTATATAAAATGAGGGAAGGTTTGTTTGGAAAGTAACTTTAAATCCTAAAGGAAGTGTATATAACTGTAAAATATAATTCATGTTCATGTAATAGTTAAGTTCTAGTGAATGAATTACGTCTTTGTTCACCATGATACTTATTTCAGTGTTTATACCCCATTACCTCACAAAATAATTGAGGGCACACACAAGCACACACACACCCTCAACCCTTTACTCTTTTGTGAGCTTGTGACTCTCCACCTGGCAGTGATAAAGCCTCAGGCAAGAAGAGCATGGCCAGGACAATGACAGGGTTGGACTCAGAACAGAAAGTTTACTCCTCTAATCTCTGAGACCAAATGAGCAGATGAACTCAAGTGTTCCTGGGGTAAGAAAATCAACCAGGGATGATTCATACCATCAAGCAGTTACCGCCTGCCTATAAAGGGCACTGGGTTTTAATACAGTGGTGCTGTTTGGAGCCTCTGTTATTAGAGACTCCACAGGAGGGGCTGTAGCCCTTGGCATTGAGAACCTCTGAGGGGTGGGAGGTGTGTGGTGTGTGCTGCCTGCTCCTGAGTAGGGGAGCAAAGATTATTCTAACCAAAGTGGCCAGCAGGTAACAGCTGTCTGACAGCAGTGATTTGGTATTACCTTAGAATCACAAAACCAAAGCATTTTCAATAGGGCTTTTGGTTTGGACTTCCAAGGGAGCATATGCATGTATCTCATAACCCCTCCTTCTACTCCAACTCCCCACCAAAAACATGAAAGAATGAAAAAGGTATAAACACACAAGGACAGTGAAAAACAGAGATAATGACAACAAATAAGAAACATCAACCAAATGTTGAAAACTGAAGAGAGGATGGGTGAGGGTAAGTGATGACTCTGAACAGACTGGAGAAAGCTAAAAAAAAAAAGGCCTATGTATGTTGAGTGGAAAAGGAGGTGAAAATAAGATGCAGGCTGCTTTGAGCCACAAAACCCTAGAAAGGCTCAAGAATTCACATGTAAAACGAATTTCTGAAGATTAGTTAAGTCTTCCTAAGGAGCAGTTAGGCCCTAGGTCCCCTCCACACCACTAGGAGATGGAAGCTTTGCTTTCTAGAGAGGGAAACCAGAGACAGTCTGGACTTGGGATATCTAGCACAGCTGAGGCTGGGGTGAGGCTCTGTAATGAAAGAAGGGGGAATAAATGAGAGTCTAACTACCCAATAGTGAGGACACCTCACTACCACCTTCACCAACCCACATTCCACAGCTTAGCTCCCAGGATGTTGACAACCAGGTTGATATCCCCAAGGCAGGAGATCAGAGGATTCTTCTTTGAAGAAATTGTCTAATCCAAAGTGAAGACCTCCAGATAGTGCCGTATGGGGTCCCCCAATGAAATGGCCTGATTCCTTATTCGGAACCAGACAGTGAAACCCAACTAGTCAACAGTGAACCATCCCACAGAGCTTCCAGTTCACTCTTTAGTGCTTCATTCTTAAATATGGACGGATAACCAGTGATTATTAAACATTTGAAGAGAACCTCTAGTGAAAGAAAAATCAAGTGAACAAAAGAAAAGGAATTTAGGGAAAACAGAGACAATGCAGGCAGCAGAAGAAAACTACACACATAAAAAATAAAACCACTATAATATCCTCAGCGAACGCAAAGACATACTGTATCCATAAAATAAGAACAACAACAACAAAAAAGGAATAGCAAAGGAATGAAAAAGACCTTTTAGTAATTAGAAACATGATTGTACAAGTGAAAATTTTCTATTAAAGGATTAAAATATAAAATTGAAGAACTCTTCTTGGACGTAGAACCAAAAACACAAAGAGATGGAAAATAGGAGAAGAAGGATAAAAAGTTAGAGGATAAATTTAGGAGAGTCAGCTAATCTGACTAATATGAGTTCCAGAAATAGAGGACAAACAAAAAAGAAGGGAGGAAATTATCAAAGAACACTTCCCAGAGCTGTAGGACTTGAGTAAAGAAGATGCTAGAAGCGTCTAGAGGGAAAAACAGATCACAGGCAAAGGATCAAGAACTAAAGTAGGATCTGATGTTCAATAGCAACTCTGAATCAAGAAGACAGTGGAGCAAGGCTGTCAAAATACTTCTTTTAAGATTTGTATTAAAATATAATTAACATACAATATTATATTAGTTTCAGGTGTACATCATAGTTATTCAACAGTACCCATCTAGAATTATACAGACTTGTTATCACATTATTGATTATATTTCCTTTGTTAAAGAAGTGATAAGTCCAGCAACCATCTAACACTGTACCACAGTATCACAATATTATTGATCTTCCCCCCTTTTTAAAGTTTTCAATTAGAGTTGACATTCAATATTATTTTATATTAGTTTCAAGTGTGTTAGACATTTATATAATTTAGGAAGTGATCCCCTTGACTAGTACTACCTGGCACTATACATAGTTATTACCATGTTATTGATTATATTACCTATATTTTACATCCTCATGACTATTTTGTAACTACCAATTTGTACTTCTTAATCCCTTCAGCTTTTTCACCCTGCCCCTAACTCCCTCTTATCTATCACCCCAACAAATCTAGTATCCATCTGCACCATATGTAGTTATTACAATATTACTGACTACACGTATATTCCTTATATTATACCCTACATCCCCATGAGTACTGTGTAACAACCAATTTGTATTTCTTAATCCCTTCCTCTTTTCACCTATCCTCATCCCGCCTCCTATCTGGCAGCCATCAAAATGTTCTCTGTATCTATGAATTTGTTTCTGTTTTGTTTGTTTATTTTGTTCTTTAGATTCCACTCATAAATTAAATCATATGACATTTGTCTTTTGCTGTCTGACTTATTACACTCAGCACAGTACCCTCTAGGTTCATCCATGTTGTCACAGATGGCAAGATTTCCTTTTTTTTTTAACAGCTGAGTAATATTCCATTGTATATATGTACCACCTCTTCTTTATCCATTCATCCATTCCGGGACACCCAAGTTGCCTTCATATCTTGGCTTATGTAAATAATGCCTCAATGAACATATGGATGAGCACATCCCCTCAAAGTAGCATTTTGGGTTTGTTTGGATAAATACCCAGAAGTGAGATTACTAGATCCTTCATTGTCTCTTGTTATAGTCTTTGTTTTAAAGTCTATTTTGTCTGGTATATGTATTGCTACCCCAGTTTTTTGTTTGTTTGTTTCCATTTTCATGAAATATCTTTTCCATCCCCTTACTTTCAGGCTGTGTGTGTCTTACAATCTGAAGTATGTCTCTTGTAGGCAGCATAGGTAAGGGTCTTTCTTGTTTTCTTATCCATTCAGCCCCCCATCTTTTGATGGGAGCATTTAATCCATTTACATTGAAAGTAATTGTTGATAAGTATGTAGTTATTGCCATTTTGTTCATATATTTTATTTTATTTTTTCATCGTAAAGAAGTCCCTCTAAGATTCCTTGTAATACTGATTTGGTGGTGATGAACTCCTTTAGCTTTTTCTTGTCTGGGAAGCTCTTTATCTGTCCTTTGATTATAAATGATAACTTTGCTGGGTAGAGTAATCTTGGTTGTAGGTCCTTACTTTTCATCACTTTGAATATTTCCTGCCAATCCCTTCTGACCTGCAAAGTTTCTGTTGAGAAATCATCTGACAGTCTTATGGGAGCTCCCTTATAGATAACTATCTGCTTTTCTCTTGCTGCTTTGAAGATTCTCTCTTTGTCTTTAACCTTTGGCATTTTAATTATGATGTGTCTTGATGCTGGCCTCTTTGGGTTCATCTTGTTTGGACTCTCTGCACTGCCTGGGCTTGTATATCTATTTGCTTCACTAGGTTAAGGAAGTTTTCTGTCATTATTTCTTCAAATAGGTTTTCAATTCCTTGCTCTTATCCTTCTGGTATCCCTATAATGCGTATATTGGTATGCATGAGGTTGTCCCAGAGATCCCTTAAATTCTCCTTAATGTTTTGGATTCTTTTTTGTTTTTGCTGTTCTGATTGGGTGTTTTCTGCTACTTTATCTTCTACATCACTGGTTCAGTCCTCTGCTTCATCTAATCTACTGTTGATTTCCTGTAATGTATTCTTCATTTCTGTTATTGTAGTCTTTATTTCTGACTGGTTCCTTTTCATGTTTTTTATTTCTATTTTTATGTTTTTCTATTTCTTTGCTGAAGTTCTCCCTGAGAAAATTGAACATCCTTATAACCAGTGTTTGGTATTCTGCATCTGGTAGATTGATTGTCTCCATTTTGTGTAGTTCTTTTCTTGGAGCTTTGTTCTGTTTTTATTTTGGACATGTTTGTTTGTCTCCTCATTTTGGCTACCTTCCTGTGTTTGTTTCCATGTATTAGGTAGGGCTGCTATGTCTCCCAGTCTTAGTAGAGTGGCCTTATGTAGTAGGTGTGCTGTGTGGCCCAGAGGCGCAGTCTTTCTGGTCACTTGAGCCACGCACTCCAGTTGTGTCCCTTGTGTGGGTTGTGTGTGCCCTCCTCTTGTAGTTGAGCCTTGGTTGCTATTTGCATATCAATGGGTCAATGGGAAGGATATACCCTCCTGCTCACTGGTTGTGAGGACTGGCTGTGACTACAGTGGACGAATTGTTGTGCAGGGCCGACCCTACAGAGCAGCATCTGCTTCAGCAGGGCTCTGGTGCCTACCCAATCTGCACCTTGTGTATATTGTCCTTGGAGGAGGCCAGGTGATACTCCATCTTTTTCAAACCTGGACACTGGGTGCGTCAGCCCCACGGCCACCTGAGAGTGGATCCACTGTAGGTTAAGTTCTGCCACAGCCCATGCCCCACTCAGGGCCACTCAGCAGGAGCCACAAAGAAATCCACAGTTGGCTGCCACCTGTGCTGTGCTTGAATGTGCCTTGAGAGGCCAAACTGTATACCAAGGCCAGCTGCCGCTAGTGCTGAGCTTAGGGCTGCTCAGCCAGAGGTACAGGACATACTCAGGTCAGCTGCTGCTTGTCTGGGTTCCGTGAACCTTTGAGAGACCTTAGAAAAGTCTGCAGCCTGAGATAAGGCAGGCAGTTTGTATGAAAAAGCTACTGAGAGCAGCTTGAGTGTGCACAAAAGTTGGGTGGGGTACAGTCTTGAATCACCAGGGTGTGGAGAATGAACAGCGTTAGCCAGCTTAATGGAGAGTCAAGATATGACAGTGCCTGCATCTGCGTGCTGGGAAAGGGGAGGGCTCAACAAAAAAACAATAGCTTTTGCCAGCTCTTGCATCCAGGATAAAGCTGCCCCTCCAGCTCCCGTGCCATGCCAGACAACTCAGTTCCCAACCATATGTCCCTGCCACCTTTCCAGCTGCTGCCCTAGCACTGGAGCTCTCTCAGAGCCACTGATTCTGTCAGTGAGTAAGTCCTTGCATGGTCCCTTTAAGAGGAGAGTCTAGGACTCCAGCCGCCCTCTGTCTCACTCAGTCACAATCTCCGCTGTTTTTCACAACCAGAAATTATGGGGACTTCTCTCCTGAGCACTGGAACCCTGGACTGGGGTGGGGCTGGAACCTCTCGCTCCTCTGGGGGAAACCTCCACAGCCAAATATCCCTCACAATTTTTAATGGTCACATGCGGGTGTGGTGGCCAGCCCGTTCTCTGTCTCTGCCTCTCCTACCAGTCTCGAGATGGCTTCTTGTGCAAGTCCTTAGTTGTAGGGTTTCAGTTCAGCAAGGTTTTAGGCGATTCTCAATGATGGTAGTTTTGTAGTTTAGTTGAAATTTTGATGTAGTCATGAGAGAAGGTAAGCACAGTGTTTACCTACTGCGCCATCTTGACCAGAACCCTCAAGACTGTCAAAATTTTAAGACAAGATGACTTCCAATGTAGAATTCTAGACCTACTCATACTATCAGCAAAGGCAAATGAAATCACGTTCAGGCATGGATCATTTCAAAAGATTTCCCTCCCTACGTTATTTTTGGGGAAAGATGTTCTCTATTTAATGAATGAGAAAGCCGGAGAGGGAAATATGAGTTTCAAGGAATGGGCTCCAATCCAGAGAAGAAGAGAAGGGACTTCCCGGGAGGGTAGCTATGCAGCAGGTATAGAGAACATCCAGTCCAATGTAGAGCAGGAGAGCAGTGGGCTCCAGGAGGGAGGTCTCCAAGAAAAAAAAAGGAAACCGAGAGAATACCAGATATATTTGAACATGTGGAGAAAAGATTTATACTTTGGTGTAGCCTATAGAAAATCAAGCAAATGGGAAATGTGAAATTATTATTACTTAAGGAAAACTCAAAAGTTGTACAGGAAAGGAAATGCAATCAGAATACACTACTACAAGGGGTTACAGCGTGGTGCTAATAACACCAAGGTTGCTGGTTCAATCCCCACATGGGCCACTGTGAGCTGTGCCCGCCTTAAAAAAAAAAAAAAGAATACACTACTACTTGGATCAGTTGTGAATGTTATTTATATACTGATACTGTAAACACTAAACATTAACTAAAACATACTCAATGGCAAAAGATTCAAAGCATTTCCTCTAAGATCAGGAACAAGGGTGCAGACTCATGGGTGCAGACTCTCATGACTCCTATTTAACATAGTACTAGAAGTTCTAGCAGAACAATCAGATGTGAAAAAGAAATGAAAGCAATCCAAATTGGAAAGGAATAAGTAAAATCGTCTTTGTTTGGAGATTATATGATCCTATATAAGTATAGAAAACTCTAAAGACTCTACCAAAAAAAATGGATAGAACTAGTCAATGAATTCAATAAAATTTCAGGATACAAAATTAACGTACAGAAAACTGTTGCATTTTCTATACACTAACAAGGACATATCTAAAAGAGAAATGAAGAAAGCAACCCCATTCATGATAGCATCAAAAACAATAAAATACCTAGGAATAAGTTTAACCAAGGAGGTGAAAGACATGTATACTGAAAACTAGAAGATTTTGATGAAAGAAATTGACGAAAAGACAAACAAATGGAAAGATATCCTGGATCAGAAGAATTAATATTGTTAAAATGTTCATACTGCCCAAAGCTATCTATAGATTCAGTGCAATCTCTATCAAAATTCCAATGGCATTTTTCACAGAAATAGAAAAAAAAGTCCTAAAATTTGTGTGGAATTACAAAAGACCCCGAATAGCCAAAGTAATCCTGAGAAAGAAGAACAAAACTGGAGGTATCACACTTCCTGATTTCAAACTATATCACAATAGTATAGTAATCAAAACAGTATGGTACTGACATAAAAATGTACACACAGACCAATGGAACACAATCAAGAGCTCAGAAATCAACCTTTGCATATATGGTCAACTAATATTTGACAGGGGAGCCAGGAATACTCAATGGGAAAAATATAGTCTCTTCAATAAATGGTGCTGGGAAAACTGGATAACTACATGCAGAAGAACGAAATTAGACCCCGTCTTCACTCACAAGAATTAATTAGAAATGGATTAAAGGCTTACACATAGGAAATAAAACTGTAAAACTCCTAAAAGAAAACATAGGGGAAAAAAATCGTAGGGGTTGGTCTTGGCAATGAGTTTTTGCACGACACCAAAATCAAAAGCAACAAAAGCAAAAAATTAATAAGTGAGACTACATCAAATTAAAAAGCTTCTGAACAGCAAAAGAAACAACAAAATGAAAAGGCAACCTATAGAATGGGAGAAAATATTTGCAAATCAGATATCTGATAAGGAGTTAATACCCAAAATACATAAAGAACTCACACCTCAATAGAAAAAAAAAAAAAAGCCCAATTAAAAAATGGACAGAGGAACTGAGTAGACATCTTTCTAGAAAAGACATATGATGGCTAACAGGTACATAAAAAGATGTTCAACATCACTAATCATCAGGGAAATGCAATTCAAAAACACAATGAGGTATCACCTCACACCTTTTAGAATGTCTGTCATCAAAAAGACAAGAGATGGTGGCTGGTTAGCTCAGTTAGTTAGAGTGTGGTGCTACCAGCAAGGTTGCCAGTTTGATCACTGTGGGCTGCGCCCTCCTTAAAAAAAGAAAAGAAAAAAATCAGTGAAACCAAGAACTGGGGGGAAAAAAGACAAGAGATAAGTTTGAAAAAGATGTGGAGAAAAGGGAACTCATGGGGCACCGCTGGTGGGAATGTAAATTGATACAACCACTATGGAAAATATTATGAAGATTCCTCAAAAAATTAAAAATAAAACTGCCATATGATTTAGCAGTCCCACTGCTGGGTGTATATCCAAAGGAAATGAAAACAGGTTATTGAGATATATGCACTCCCATGTTCATTGCAGTATTATTCACAATAGCCATGATATGGAAGCAAAAACCTGTCTGTCACTGGATGAATGGATAAAGAAGATACGATACACACACACATACACACACACCACACACACACACACACACACACACACACACACACACACACACACAATGGCATACTATTCAGCCATGAGAAAAAAGGAAATCCTGCCATTTGTGACAACATGGACAGACCTTAAGGGCATTATGCTAAGTGAAATAAGACAGAGAAAAACAAATACTGTGTGATCTCACTTATAAGTGGAATCTAAAAAGCTAAACTCATAGAAACAGAGAGTAGATGACCAGGGGCTGGGACATGGGGTGGAGGGAGAAATGGGTAGATGTTAGTGAAAGTGTATAAACTTATAGTTATAAGATAAATAAGTTCTGGGGATTTAATGTATAGCTTGGTGATTATAGTTAATAAGACTGTATTATATACTTGAAAGTTGCAAAGAAAGTAAATCTTAAATGTTCTCACCACAAAAAAGAAATACTAATTAAGTGAGGTGATGGAGGTGTTAGCAAACACTATGGTGATAATCATTTTGCAATATATAAATGTACCAAATGAACACATGTATATATATCTTAAACTTACACGGTGCTATATCTCAATTAGATCTCAAAGCTTAAAAAAGACATTAACTAAAAATTTTAATATAATTATTGAATAGAAGGGGAGATGGGAAAATAAGTAGGTTGGGGAGTTTAAGCTGTGTAGAGAACTAAACCAGTATCTTCAGAGTGGGAAGTAAGTAGACAATATCCAACGCTGAAAAGTCAAGAAATAGCAGTAAGAACATGTAATTTAGACATGTGGAGGTAAGTTCCATGAAGAAAAAGCTAAGATATTATCTCTAGGGAGAGAAAACTAGGAGTAGGGGAAGAAAACTGCTGTCTTTCCTATGAAACCTAGCAGTATTATTTGACTTTTTAAGATATTTCACATATTAGTTTGAAAATATAAACAAATTAATTTAAAATAAAATGTGGGATAATTTATTTTTAGCACTACTATTTCATTTATTAAAGAGTTCTGCTTTCTTTTTGATTTTATGCCTAATTTTGAATCTTTATGGTTTTTTCCTTATCTCAAGGTTCAAATACTTTCCCCCCAATGTTATTTATTTACTTATTTATTTATTTACTTTTGTTTACATTTGACATTCACAATATTATTTTATGTTAGTTTCAGGTGTACAGTATAGTGGTTAGACATTTATATAATTTACGAAGTGGTTCCCCTGACTAGTCTCATACCCACCTGGCACTATACATAGTTATTACCATATTATTGACTACATTCTCCATGCTATATTTTACATCCCCTTGACTATTTTGTGACTACCAATTTGTACTTTTTGATCCCTTCACCTTTTTCGGCTATCTCCCCAGTCCCCTTGCCATCTGGCAACCATCAGTTTGTTCTTTATGAGTCTATTTCTGTTTTGTTTGTTTGTTTATTTTGTTCTTTAGATTAACACGTAAGTGAAACCAAATGGTATTTGTCTTTCTCTGTTTGACTTATTTCACTCAGCACACATTCCAGGTCCATCCATGTTGTCGCAAATTGTAAGATTTTATTCTTTTTTGTAGCTGAGTAGTATTCCATTGTATATATGTACCATTACTTTATCCATTCATCTATTGATGGACACTTAGGTTGCTTCCATATCTTGGCTGTTATAAATGATGCTGCAGTGAACATAGGGGTATATATATCTTTTTGAATTACTGTTTTGGATTTCTTCAGATAAATATCCAGAACTGGAATTTCAAGGTCATACGGTAGTTCTATTTTTAATTTTCTGAGGAATCTCCACACTGCTTTCCACAGTGGCTGCACCAATTCATAATCCCACCAACAGTGCATGAGGGTTCCCTTTTCTCCACATTCTTACCAGCACCTGCGTTTGTTAATTTATTGATGATAGCCATTATGACAGGTGTGAGGTGATATCTCATTGTGTTTTAATTTTCATTTCTCTGATGATTAGTGATATTGAGCATCTTTCCATATGTCCATTGACCATCTGTATGTCCTCTTTGGAGAAATGTCTATTCAGGTCCTTTGCCCATTTTTTAAAATGGGATTGTTAGTTTTTTTGGTGTTGAGTTGCATGAGTTTTTTAATAAATTTTGGATATTAACCCCTTATTGGATGTATCGTTGACAAATATTTTCTCCCATTCAGTAGGTTGTCTTTTTGTTTTGTTGATGTGTTTTGTTGATGGTTTCCTTTGCTGGCAAAAACTTTTTAGTTTGATATAGTCCCATTTGTTTATTTTTCCTTTTGTTTCCCTTGCTTGAGGACATGTATCAAAAAAAAATATTACCAAGAGCAATGTTAGAGAGTTTCCTGCCTATGTTTTCTTATAGTAGTTTTATGGGTTCGGGACTTACATTTAAGTCTTTAATCCATTTTGAGTTTATTCTTGTATATGGTGTAAGAGGTGGTCTAATTTCATTTTTTTGCATGTATCTGTCCAATTTTCCCAATACCATTTATTGAATAGACTGCTTTTACCCCATTGTATATTCTTACCTCCTTTGTCATAGATTAATTACCATATAGATGTGGGTTTATTTCTGGGCTCTCTATTCTGTTCCATAGACCTATGTGTCTGTTTTTATACCAGTATCATGCTGTTTTGAGTACTATGGCCTTTTAATATGGTTTGATATAAGGTATTGTGATACCTTTAACTTTGTTCTTTTTTCTCAAGTCTGCTGTGGCTATTCAAAGTCTTTTGTGGTTCCATATAAATTATAGGATTATTTTTTTCTAGTTCTGTGAAAAATGCCATTGGTATTTTGATAGGTATTGCATTGAATCCACAGATTGCTTTGGGTGGTATGGACATTATAATGATTTTAATTCTTCCTATCCAGGAGCATGGTACCGTGTTTTTCCGAAAATAAGACCTAGCCAGACAATCAGCTCTAGTGCATCTTTTGGAGCAAAAATTAATATAAGACCGTCTTATTTTACTGTAAGACCAGGTATAATATAATATAATATAATATAATATAATATAATATAATATAATACCCGGTCTTATTTTACTATCATATAAGACAATATAATATAATATATACCAGCTCTTATATTAATTTTTGCTCCAAAAGACGCATTAGAACTAATTGTCTGGCTAGGTCTTATTTTCAAGGAAATGCGGTATATGCTTCCATTTATTTGTATCTTCTTCAGTTTCTTTTGTCAATGTCTTATAATTCTCCAAGTACAGGTCTTTTACCTCCTTGGTTAAATTTATTCCTTGGTATTTTTTGGGGGGTGAGGGGTTCAATTATAAATGGGATTTTTTCCTAATTTCTTTTCTGATAGTTTGTTATTAGAGTATAAAATGCACCTGATTTCTGAATATGAATTTGGTATTGTGCTACTTTGCTGAATTTATTAATTAGTACTAATAGTTTTCTAGGGTGGAATCGTTAGGGTTCTCTACATAGTATCGTGTCATCTGCAAATATTGACAGTTTTACCTCTTCCTTTCCAATTTGGATGACTTTTATTTATTTTTCTTGCGTGATTGCTGTGTCTAGGTCTTCCAGCACTATGTGGAATAAAAGTGGTAAGAATGGACATCTTGTCTTGTCCTGCTCTTAAAGAAAAAGCTTTCAGTTTTTCACTATTGAGTATGATGTTAGCTGTGGATTTGTCACATATGGCCTTTATTATGTTGAGGTATGTTCACTCTATCCCCACTTTACTGAGAGTTTTTTTTTTTTTTTTATCATAAATGGATGTTGGATTTTGTCAGGTTTTTTTTTCTGCATCTACTGATATGATCATATGATTTTTACCCATTATTTTGTTTATGTGGTGTATCACTTTAATTAGTTTGCAGATATTGAACCAACCTAATATCCTGGGAATAAATCGTAGTTGATCATGTTCCTTTTAATGTATTGCTGAATTTGGTTTGCTAATACTTTGTTGAGGATTTTTGCATCTATGTTCATCAGGGATATTGGCCTATAATTATCTTTTTTTTGCAGTGTCTTTGGTTTGGTTATCAGAGTAATGCTGGCTTCATAAAATGAGTTGTGAGCTTTCCCTCCTCTTCAATTTTTTTTAGATTAGTTTGAGAAGGATAGGTATTAATTCTGCTTTGAATGTTTGGTAGTAGTATTCACCTGTGAAGACATCTGGTTTGTTGGGAGTTTTTTGAAAACAGATTTCATTACTAGTAATCAGTTTGTTCAGATTTTCTGTTTTTTCTTGACTCAGTTTTGGAAGATCAGATGTTTCTAGGAACTTATCCATTTATTCCAGATTGTCCAATTTGTTGGCATATAGCTGTTTGTATAATTTTCTTATAATCTTTTGTATTTCTGTAGTGTTCATTGTCACTTCTCTTTCATTTCTCATATCTTTATGTGGGTCCTCGATTTTTCTTGATGAGTCTGGCTAAAGGTTTATAAATTTTGTTTATCTTTTCAAATAACCTGCTCTTGGTTTCACTGATCTTTTGTATTGGTTTTATGGACTCTATTTCATTTATTTCCACTCTGATTTTTATTTTCTTCCTTCTCATAACTTTGGGCCTTGTTTGCTGTTTTTTTTTCTGGTTCCTTTAAGTGTAAGGTTAGATTATTTATTTGAGGTTTTTCTTGTTTCTTGAGGTAAGCCTGTATTGTTATGAATTTCCTTCTTAGGATTGCTTTCAGTGTGTCCTACATATTTTGGGTCATTGTGTTTTCATTTTCATTTGGCTCAAGACATCTTTTGATTTCTTCCTTGATCTCATTGTTAATTCATTGTTTACTAGCATGCTATTTAGCCTCCATGTGTTTTGTTTTTTTGTAATTGATTTTTAGTTTTATTGTTGTCAGAGAAGATGCTTAATGTGATTTCAGTCTTCTTAACTTTATTGAGACTTATTTTGTGGCCTAGCATGTGGCCTATCTTGGAAAATATTCCATGTGCACTTTAAAAGAATATATGTTCTGCTGTTTTGGGGTAAAATGGTCTAAAAATATCAATAAAATCCATCTGATGTAATGTGTTATTTAAGGCTGCAGTTTCCTTGTTGATTTTCTCACTGGAAGATCTATTCATTGATATCAATGGGGTGTTAGAGTCTCCTACTATGAGTGTATTACTGTCAATCTTTCCCTTTATGTGGTTAATATATTGCTTTATATATTTAGATGCTCCTATGTTGGGTGTACAAATGTTCAAAAATTGTATATCTTCTTGTTGGATTGATCCCTTTATCATCATGAAAATGTCCTTTTTATTATAGCTTAGTTTTAAAGTCTGTTTTGTCTGATATAAATATTGCTACCCCAGGTTTTTGTTTGTTTGTTTGTTTGTTTCTATTTGCATGAAATATCTTCTTCCATGCCTTTACTTTTAGTCTGTGTGTGTCTTTCAATCTGAAGTGAGTCTCTTGTAGGCAGCATATGTAAGTGTTTCATTTTCTTATCCATTCAGCCACCCTGTGTCTTTTGATGAGAGCATTTAATCCACTTACATTTAATTGTTGATATATATGTAGTTATTGTCATTTTTTTATTCATAGTTTTTATTTCTCCTCCTCCTCCTCATCCTCCCCCTCTTCCTCCTCCTCCTCCTTCTTCTTCTCCTTCTCCTTCTTCTCCTTCTTCTTCATCTCCTCCTCCTCCTCCTCTTCCTCCTCCTCCTTCTTCAAGAAGTCCCTTTAACATTTCTTGTAATACTGGTTTGGTGGTCATGAATTCCTTTAGCTTTCTCTTGTCTGAGAAGTTCTTTATCTGTCCTTTGACTCTAAATGATAACTTTGCTGGGTATAGTAATCTTGGTTGTAGATCCTTGCTTTTCATTACTTTAAATATTTTGTGCCAATCCCTTCTGGCCTGCATGTTGAGAAATCAGCTGATAGTCTTATGGGAGCTCCCTTATAGGTAACTAACTGCCTTTCTCTTGCTGCTTTTTAAGATTCTCTTTGTCTTTAACTTCTCACATTTTAATTATGATATATTTTGGTGTGGGCCTCCTTGAGTTCATCTTGTTTGGGACTGCCTGTGTCTCTAGACTTATATGTCTATTTCCTTCATCAGGTTAGGGAAGTTTTCCATCATTATTTTTTTCAAATAAGTTCTCAATCCCTTGCTCTCTCTCTCTTCTTTTTCTGGTACCTTTATGATACAAATGGTACATTTTGTGTTGTCCCAGAGGTCCCTTAAACTATCCTAATTTTTTGAAATACTTTTTTTTTTTTGCTGTTCTGATTGGGTGTTTTCTTCTACTTTGTCCTCCAAATAGGTGATTTAGTCCTCTGCTTCATCTAACCTGCTGTTGTGGCTCTCTAATATATTTTTCATTTCAGTTGTTGTAGTCTTTATTTCTGAATGATTATTTTTCATGGTTTCTATGTCCTTTTTAATGCTTAGTATCTTTTTGTTGATGTTCTCCCTGAGATCATTGAGCATCTTTATAACCAGTGTTTTAAACTCTGTCTCTTGTAGGTTGGTTGCCTCCATTTTGCTTAGTTCTTTTTCTGGATTGTTTTCCTGTTCTTTTATTTGGGACACACTTCTTTGTTTCCTCATTTTTGCTACCTCTCTGTGTTTGCTTCTGTGCATTAGGTAGATCTGTTACATCTCCCAGTCTTGGCAGGGTGGCCTTATGTAGGTGTCCTGTGGGGCCCAGTGGCACAATCTCCCTGGTCACCTGCACTGGGTGTTCCAGGAGTGTCTCTTTCGTGGGTTGCGTGTGCCCTCCTGTTAGCTGAGCCCTGATTGCTATTGGCACATCAGTGGTTGGGATTGACCCTCAGGCTGACTGACTGTGCGGTTTGGCAATGTCCACAACTTACAGGATGCTGTGTGGGGGGCTTACCACATGAAACAGGATTCGCCCCAGCAGGCTCTGGTTCCTGTTGAGACGCCCTTTGAGTGTGCCACTTATGGAGCTAATGTGGGGGTGCTCTGCTGTGATCTGAAGCCAACCTTCAAGCATGTTGGTGCTGGGGCCTTTTGGGAGGGGCTCCAGTGGAGGCCCATGTCAGCCACCGCCTATGACTGGTCCGCAACTACCTGGTAGGAGCCACAGTGCGATCTACATTTGGTCGCTGACTCTGCTAAACCTGGAGGCACGTGGGAGAGGCCACACTATGAACTGAGGATGGCAGCCACCAGTATCGGGTCTGGGGTAGTTCCACAAAGAGCCAGGACACACTGAGGCCTGCTGCTGGTTGCCAGCCACCATAAGTTTCAGCCACTGATGAAACCTCCTTCGGAGTTGGATGTGGCAGGGTCTCAGTGAGTCATTAGGGTTGAGCAAGCAAAGCTCACCAGACCAATTCAGATTCAGATTTGGCCATGAGTGTGTGTGTGGTGGGGGGAGGGAAGGGGCTCAGGTAAGATGGCATCCATCTTCAGGCTGCACAGGAGAAGGTCCTCTCACAGAGAAAATGGAGACTATCTTCCAGCTCTTACCCAAAGCCACACACCTCATTTTGTCCCCCGTATGTCTCTGTCCTTCTGCTGACATCCCCCAAGTCACTGTCCTTCTGCTGAAGCCTATGGAGAGTGCCTGCAAGTGAGTCTGTGTGGGCCTTTTAAGAGGATGTCTGGGTTTCCTGCAGCCTTCTGTCCCACCCACACAGTCAGGTTCCCCACTGTTTTTCACAGCCAGATGTTGTGGGTCTCCTCTTCTTGTCAACAGTACTCTATGCTGAGAGCCTGGTGTGGGGCTGGGGTACCTTGCTCCTCCATGGGGAACCTCTGTGGCCGAGATATCCCTCCCAATTTTCATCCTCCACATGGAGGTTTGGGGCCAGCCCGTTTCGCATCTCTGCACCTCCTACCAGTCTCTATGTAACTTCTTTATATCCTTAGTTATAAAACCTGTTCAGCTAGAGTTCAGATGGTTCTCCAGATTGGTTGTTCTATACTTTAGAACACAATTTTGATGTGTTCATGGGATGAAGCAATCACAGCATTTATCTACTCTACCACCTTGGATCTCTCAAAAGAGTTCTTAGTGAGCACTAGGCTGGAACTAACTAGAACTAAAACTTGTTTCTAGAACCTTGAAGTTGCTTTCTTGGCTATATTCTGTGTTGTCTGAGGGGCTAGTAGTTGCAAAACAGCACTTATGTATCATGACCTAAGATGGATGGGATCATTAATCCCTTCGCCTAGCAACTTGAGTCAATGCAGTGTCCTGGGGCCCTCACTCTACTTCATGGAGCACTCAGGGCAACCACAAGTTTAAAAGAAGGAGGATGCTGGGTTCATGGGGCACATCCTGAGTTATTTCCTCTCTCGCACTGCCTGGGTCTCCCTTACTGCCACTACCCAGAGAATGGAGTGGAAAGTGCTCAACACTCAGTACTCCTGGGAGACAGACGCATATGCCTGACTGGAGGCCCCAGCCTCCTTATAAGCTCATCCTTGAGTGTCCTAATATACCCGCAGTGCAATGCCATCCCATAAGCCAAGTCTCAAAATAGAGTTAAGTTTAGAGATAATTTTAAATTGGTTAAATTATTTTTAAGTCTAGAGTATTATTTTAAGCCTCACCAGGTATAATCAGATCCTCTTCCTGAAGGCAGGTTTTGCTGGCTATTAGCAAGACAGAGCTGAAGGCACTAGCTGTATACACAGCAGGGGAGGGATGACACATGCTGTTACCTTGGAATGGGGAAAAGGGTGTAAGCAAAGGTGGGGGCCTCAAAGACACTCCACTTACTTTTCAGGGCAGGTATTGAATGACTGCTGGCTCCGTGAGTTGGCCTGGGTTTAAAGAGCCTTCTTTTTAAATTGTCTCTTGTCATGTGATAACCCAGTTTCTGAAGTCTTCTTCCAAGCAAGCCATGGCGAGCCTGGAGTCATCAGCAGGGTGCATTATGGACTAGGGCAGTTGAGACTGTAGAAACTCCTCTGCCTGAAATGATTAATACCATCCAAGCGAAATCTGAGAAAGTTGATGCCTAACCCCAAACTTCAATACCTTGAGGACCAGCCCCCTAGGCTCCCATTCACAGTGGCCTGTGAATCTTTTGTTTCCCTACCAGATGGAAAGCAGGTGTTGTCCTCTTCTCCTTGTACCCCTTTCTGAGCACCATAATAAGTTCTAAGGCACATAAATCTCCTAAATGGAAAAGTAAACATTCTTCCTTTTAAAAAAATGAGGAAAGGGGGAAAAATATGTGTCAGATTTTCCTGGCCTGTACTTCTAGTTTATCAGATCAAAATAAATTCATATCAGCAATAGCCTCCCTGGTATTTCCTATTTTCAATAATACTGGGTTGAAACACACTTCACCCTTTCTATGGGACAAATGGATTATAGTTATTCTGCTCCTGACCTTACTTTCATGCTCTCTTTTCCTTCCTGGATGATTTAAGTAACAGCAAAATACAGACGTTGCCAACTCTGGAAATATTTCTGGCTGCATTCCTTTTCCTCCCTCAAAACCTAGGCTCTTGTCAAAACCTTAATTCATGGTGAGTTATTAGCAACCAGACCAAGTTGTAGAATGAAATCCATTATGAAGAAACCAAGCTTCACTTGGAATCTGAGAAGTAGCTTCTCGGAAAGGGCCTCATTTTCATTTTCTAGAACAAGCATCAGCAGAATTCAGAGGGTCAGGGGAGGAGTTGTCTCTGCCCTCCCTCTTTTGTTTTATCCTCCAGGTTTGGTGTGCCCATTTCCTATTTTATTTCTTTCTCTGCCTGTGAAACTGAATTTTGCATTCTTGGGAGCTGTGTCATGACAAGTCCCGTAAATGATTTGCACTGAAATGACCTTTAAAGAGCAGGGTAGAAATCAGCTGGATTTCAGGAGCCCAGAGCTGTCCTGAAGCCAAAACTTCCTGTCCGTTTGCTTTCAGCTGGAGCTCACTATTACCTCTCTGGCTGCAATCCTGATCATGTGATTTGGTGGTGATTTTAATCAGCAAGCCAATGCTGGCAATATTTACATATGCTAGTGTAAATTAAACCTTGGGGATTATTATATAATCTCCTGAAAATAAATGAGATTAATAGGCAATTTAAAGGATTGGTGGAAGGGGTAGGTGTTGTAAAGAGGGAACCTGGTTTATTTTAACTCATTAGTGTTTTTTTATTATTATTATTACTATTTCCTGTTCTATGTTTGATTGTAGCATTTAGTGCCACCAAACGGAATTAACTTAGCCCAAGAAATAATTTAACCTAGCTACCAAGGAGTATAAAATTTTTGCCAAATGCTTACTACATCACTGCTTTGTAAATTATTAGTACCATTGCTGATTTGAACCAGAGAGATTTTTGTTTCTTTTTAAATAGTGTTTTTAAAATGCTGTCTTTTCCCCCCCCATCCCAGAGATAAAAATGACCCTCCTGATGGCCCAATCCTTTCATCTCTCTCCATTCTCTTCTGCTACCACCAAGGAACAGTTGTAAAAGGGTCATTTTTAATCACCATGTTGAGGATTCCAAGAACCATTCTCACGCACATTTACAATACTCTGAAAGACAAGGTAAGGCAGCAGCTTACTACAAAGTTAATCACTGGAAAACTCCAGCAGGTCCCAGGACAGAAGAATGTGACCTGGGACAGTGGCTATTCTGAAGGCTCCAGTGTTCTTCAGGTCCCATCCCCCACCCCTAGCAAACTTTTTGTCCCCAGTCAGTTTTGTTTATGGTTTTATGTGTTTGCTTTTCCACCCACAAGGTAGTGAAGGTGGGGAAGGAGCAGTTCTGAGTTAGGTCATTAGGTGGTTTCCTTCTTATTTAAATGCTGAGAAAATGGTAGGAATTCTTCAGAGGAAATTTAAACAAGTTTTTGTGAACAGTTAGATGCTTTTTTTAAAGTAAGAAAATACACTATAAGATAATAATATTTGCATTTTAATGCTAAAATATTCTCTGCCTTTTGGATTTCCTAGAGGTGCCATGGGAAGTTACTGGTGTGTGTGTGTGTGTGTGTGTGTGTGTGTGTGTGTGTGTGTGTGTGAGAGAGAGAGAGAGAGAGAGAGAGAGAGAGACCATGAGTGAGAGAGAACAATCTTAACGATGAGAAATGAATGGGCAAGATGACCTAAATCTCTGCTCAAAAGATAGAAAACTGTAGGGCTTTTGTGCCTGGGGTTTTTCTCCTCCTTGGTTTTTATTTCCATGCACATTTGGTTATGAATGCCAGTGGAAACCAACACACCAGGAAAACAGCTGTTCTCAGGGTGTTTCTGGCCCGGCCTGCCAAACAAGGGAGGGTTGGACTTTTCCCAACTTCTCTGTTCTCACACAACTCTAATCTTTTCCCCAATCCCCACCTCAGCTTCCCTTGGTCAGTTTTACAAACTTGTCCTTAGTAAATTAGGGAAATTTTACATGTGGATTCCTTATTATATTTTAGAATTGTTTTTATTTGCTATTTAAAGCAGACATCTGAATTGTTGGTATTTTAAAGTCCGTAATCAAGATTTGAGATTAGTATATTATTTAAGAACAGTTGATTGAATTTCACATAAAGTTATCCAGCTTTTTTATCTTGAAGTGCTTGTGGAGCAGTTGCCTTGATCATAGAGTGTTTTCTTGTATTTCTATTGAAATATTTAGATACTAGTTGTGTACCCCAATAAAAAAAGAACCAAATTTAACATTTTTGGAAATAAATTCTATAGTGAGTCTTTCAGGGCTAAATTTCAAGGATAAATTAGTCTAAACTTATCCTATTTAGGGCTGAATTTCAAGGGATGAAAAAAGTACATTCATTTTGGTGACTTGAAGAGGCATTTCCACATCCGGGCCAAATCTAGCCTTTCTGGCTCCTGCGTTTTGAAATTGATCCTTCAATTTTAGCCAACTTGGAGAAGGATTTCTTGAAGAACAGAACAGCTTTTTATTTTGTGTGCGTGTGTGTGTTTGTGTTATGTGTGTGTGTGTGTGTATGCCCTCCTACCTCTTGCAGCTGATTTAATAATTAAAATAGACATGAGACAGATTAATGAGAGAAAATGACCAAATGTAACTACATACATACCGTGTTTCCGCGAAAATAAGACCGGGTCTTACATTAAGTTTTGCTCCAAAAGGCACATTAGGGCTTATGTTCAGGGGATGTCATCCTGAAAAATCATGCTAGGGCCTATTTTCCAGTTTGGTCTTATTTTTCTGGGAAACACGGTATGTATGAAAACTCCACATACATGAAGCATCAGAGACAGAGAGGGAAAACGGGGGAATAGATGACATTCTGTGCTAAGGATGAGGCACAGCACCTTGGGGCTTCAGCGGGGAAGGACAATTCACAGGACAATAAAAAGAACAGGTTTTCAGTAATTACAAGTTTGATGTGCCCTACAAATAAGTACAAATAAATCACAAAATATTGTTTCTGGCGATAACTCTTATTATTGGCAAGGCCCCTAATTTAAATTCTTTAAGAGAGAGGTAAAGGTTTTTTGTGAACCCACAGGGTCTCGAGTGCCTTCAGCTCCAAATAATTCACATGCCGAAGTGGCACATTATGGGGAGGGATATTCTGTGTGTGTGTGTGTGTGCGCATGTGTGTGTGTACAAATATAGAGATAGAGATATAGAGATATATATAGACATTAGTAATAGATAATCATAAATTAACGAGCAGTAGGAGAGCTTGCCATCTCCCCTCTACCCACCCCACCCCCAAACTAGGTCTTAAACTCTGGGAAACCAGCCTTCCATAAATCTAAAAGAGAAGTCATTGTGTTGGTCTCTCTGGCAGAGGTCTAAAAGATTATTTATCACTCCTGAGATTTCATAAGGACCAAGGGGCCAGACTCCTTTTTGGTGATGTCACTGTTGGAGAAATGTGTCCTTTTTTTTTTTAATTTATTTTTTAAATTTATTGGGGTGACATTTGTTAGTAAAATTACATAGATCTCAGGTGTCCAATTCTGTATTACATCATCTATAAATCCCATTGTGTGTTCAACACCCAGAGTCAGTTCTCCTTCCATCACCATATATTTGATCCCCCTTACCCTCATCTCCCACCCGAAATGTGTCCTTTCTTAGGTTAAAAAGAAATGGTCTTCCTCAGCAGCCTTGCAGCTTTGTACTGTGTCTACAATTTAAACATCTCACACAGTGATTGTGTGATCTTTCCTATGTTAAATGGCTCATTCACATCCACAGCCATGCTAAAAAGTATCCAGAGGAAGTTTCATCCAATTGAATTAACGCCAGGACAAGAAAATGTCCATATAAGGCTGAGGCTGAGTTATTCCTGGGGTCCTCATATAGGACTATTTCAGGATTGTTTTCAGGCTTTTTTTTTCCCCCCACTTTGGGCTGTGAGTAAGACGCATTCAGTCACCCCCTCCTCCAAGAGTTTTCTCATTTACTCTTGAGTTATACAAAAGTCCAAGTTGTATTTCAAAGGACTAATTTATTCCTTGAAATTTAGCCCTGAAAGTCTCACTATAGGATTTATTTCCAAAAATGTTAAACTTGATTCTTTTTTAATGTGGGCACATAACTAGTATATACAAAGCATTATTTGGGTTTTTTTATTTTTGTTTTTGTTTTTGTCTTGGGATGTGAAGTTTTCATAAATATAAGCTGTTTGAAAAAGCAAAGTTTATAGTTGAAGACACTGAATGGGAGATGAGGGAAGAAAGATTTTTTTTTCACTAGAACCAGAAGGCCTACTTTTTACCTTCACTAACATATGGACGAACTCTTTCCCTTTCCACTGAGGTCAACAGCAGTCGTAACAGGTAAGCCCTCTAGAGAGAAATTTTGCTCATCAGTAATAACAATAGTAATTAGTAATAGTAGTAGCATGTGAACAGTAGAAGAATTTCTCCGATACTAAATGAGCACTGCTGCAGTGCTTCCCCAGGTAGCAGTCTCTAGGTGGAAACAGTGTGTGTCCACAGAAACTGTTCCTTTTCTTCCTTCCTGTGTTGTTTCTGACTCTGTTCCTTTGGTTCTGAATCTGATCCCAGCAGTGGAGTACATGGGCAAGGAGCATGTTCAGATGTTGCTTCTGCTGTGTCTGCTGTCTTGACAAATGCCTGCGCCATCTCAACCAGGTAAGTCTCCTCTCACGTGCCTCAGGGACAGAGGGGCCACTGGTGGATTCTGTCTCTTAGGTCAGGGATTGGCAAATTCTTTCTGTAAAAGCAGAGATTGGTAAATATTTTAGGCTTTTGGGACATTCAGCCTTGGTCAAAACTACTTAACTCTGCCATGGTAGTAGGAAAGCAGCCATAGACAAAATGTAAATGATTAGATGTGACTGTGTGCCAATAAAACTTTATTTATAGGCACTGAGATTTGAATTTCATATAATTTTCATGTATCAAAAATCTTCAGGGTGGCCGGTTAGCTCAGTTGGTTGGAGCGTGGTGCTGATGACACCAGTGTTGCCGGTTTGATCCCCGCAAGGGTCAATCTTCTTTTGATTTTTTTTTTTTTTTTTTAACCATTTAAAAAAATGTGAAAATTATTCGTAGCTCTGGCCAGGGGAAAGCAGGCTGTCTGCTGGATCTGGCTCCTGGGCTGGAGTTTACATTAGAACCTTATGTTGTTGAAGCCAATCTCCAAATTCTAAAAGAAATGTGTTTCTTTTCAAAAATAAAGAGTGGAGGAGGCTTTAAAAACCCGACCATAATGAATATAGTATAGCAACTGAGAGCTAATTTTCAGTGTCTTCTCCAAGAACTGTAATTTTCCTGAAAAGGAAAAGAGTCACTTCCCTAATTTTTATATATTTCACTAGCCTTTCTCATTCATGCTATAAATATTCCTTTAAAAAATTACATATTGTGATTGTTTGGATTTCAATTTTTTTTCTTTCCTGGGTCTTTCAAATTGATAGAAATTTAAATATATATTTTATATCTCTGTAAATAATTTAGGAGATTTTAATAGCCCTTAGTCAAATTTATACAAAGTAGTATTTAAGTGGTATTAAGAATATCTTTCATTATTCAGAAAGTGTAGTCTTCTTACAGTAAAGCTCTATTTTTGAGGCTCTTCTTAAGAATCTTGGAGTGTATTTTAGAATGTATTTAGTTTTCATTTGGATTGCTTCAAACCAGCATGTATAAAACAGAGTAAAATACCACCTTTCAGAATGGCGGTTCATATAGCAAGTCAAGCCAGACCCTATGACTGTCTTGTCATGTTATAATATGCCAGCCTCTCTCTCTTCCTAGAACTGTGTGCACGTATCCAGGTACCAATTTATTCCACAAAGATTTTGACATACATTACAGAAATGTACTATGATAACATGAACATCAAGGCTAAACAACATATAGCTAGACTTGGAAGACAAAAGTATAGACAAATATGTTGACCACATGGTCCTGCAAGTTGCCATCCCTTCTCACTTCGTTGTGTAAATTGAGGTTCTTTCCATGTCCCTCTTTCACTTATAGCTTTCAAACTGCCCCATGGAATCCTTGTGGATGCAGGGTCCACCACTTCATTAGGGAAGATAAATAGGTGAGGAGGAGGAAGGGTGGGCTCTGCCCCGTACCACCACCACCCTACCCTGCCTTCCCACCAGAGCAGCTCCACTTTTATCTGGTTTAGGAGTGGGATTCCACCGAAGGTTTCATTTGAACACAGGACTCAGATGCTATAACACATTTGAAAACCACTGTCTCATACCATGTTCATGTTTGTTTTCTCTGCCATGTCATCCTGAGGGATATATTATCTGCATTCTGAAATTTCATCACCTTACATTAATCCAATACCTTTTCCCTTGGGAGTTCAAAATGTTTCCAAGGTCATAAGTAGCTTAGTATTAACCACACTATAATTGCCGTTGTAAAGGTGAGAAATCTTTATAACTGATGTACGATGGGAGTGACTGTCCTTGAATCAGAAAAACGCTCAGCTAGCCTTCATCCAGCTCATAGTGAATCAGTGTTGCAAACAAGGATCAGTCCTTTGGATTCTGATTATGGTGCTGGTGCACTAGGCCTTGACCTTGTTGATGGAAAGGTAGCTGCCACCAATTCAATGACAACAGGAGTCCCCAATCTGGGATGCAATAAAATGAGAGACTTTATTCAGGAGAATAGTTTCCAAACTGGGGAAACAGCCTCCAGAGGAAACCAAAAGTTTTCTCCTCCAAGACAAAGGGGAGGCCCTCTTATGTAGAGAAAGTACCCACCTTGGTCCCTGATTGGTCCATTTTTATGCAAATGAAGGATCCAAATTTGTACAATTTGATTGGTCCAAACTTCACTGTCTTGATTGGTCAGAATTGCGTGTTCTGATTGGTCAGTAAAGATGCAGATAAAGATATAGCTGAGCAGCCCCAATTGGACAAGGCAGGTTTCAGCTCATTGGTCCAAATATGATTCCACAAACTCCTTTATAAGGGTCAGCTCAGCTGCAGGAATGCAGTACAGGAGGCTTGGCAACCCGTTTGTGGCTTTTCCTTAAAATGCAGCATGTATGAGAGGCCCCCTGTAAACAATGGCTGTTAGACTCATTATGAATTTGGGCCCAGTTAACCATAAGGAGTCCTTCTTGACAGGTATATTCCTTTTTGGGGTCAACAAACTAAACCAGCTGTCAGAACAGCTTTAACTTGGAGTGGTTCATACAGCTGATATAGGCACTGCGGGAGGTCTAAGATTCAAAAGATTGAGAAAGCAGAGGAGGAAGAATGGAAAAGAAAGAGAAATAATTGATGTGAATATTGATCTGGAGAGAAAGGTCACCTCTATTCTAAATCAATTTCTGGAAAGCAGAATGAAATAAAGATTTTTAAGAATAAATATAATTATTGTATAATGGCAGTCAGAGCTATTGTCAACCTCATTTGGTGGTGGACAAAGGAAAGTGAGCTGAAAGTGAGAGAAGGAATTTAGATTAGCCTTTTGAAAAATTTCCTGGCACTGGAATGAATTACTTGGGGAATATTTCTCTGGAAATCAGATTTGAAAGAGCTGACGCCTATTTCATTTTCCTTGTTTTGTGCAGTAGGAGCTGGGAAATGCTAAAAGAGAGTGAGGTCCATTTGTTACCACCAGAACCCAGATGCTCTTAACAGCAAGGAGATTAGTTGTGTTTCATCATTGCTGCTTAAAAGCCTAGTCTGTCTTCACTAGTCCTGGAAGGGAGGTGGGTGGCAGTTGCTACATTTTGTAGACACCTAGCCTAAGGCTCTGCATAATTCCCTTTCAGAGTGGGGGGTGCAACCCCACATCTCATCATCTCTCATTACTTATATATCTGCAGCATAAATACCAGATGTGTGTATACTTGAAAACAATTATATGTGTACCCCTCACACATTTTTTTATCCAACACTCATTTGTTTATTTACGCTGTATTTGAACATTTGAACTCAGGCATAGTGGGGAAGGGGACTGTGGTGAAACAGAATTAGTTACAAGTGAAGCAAAGTCAGTCCTTAAAGGAGCTGACAAGGTAGTCTGAGGAGTCGGGGAACAGGCGGAGACATTTGCATGAGACATTTATACAACAATACAGAGAGGTACATGTTGTAAGCGCTAGAATGAGGGCTGTGGAAATTCAAAAAGGGAATCTTGGTAATTGGGGAGGTGCTTTGACTTGGTAATTAGGAGATGCTTCTTAGAGGAGGTTGGATTTGTCAGACCTGAGCATAAAGCATAACAGGAGGTCACCAGCTAATAACAATAGCAATAGCTGAGGATTCTTGGCACTCACTACATTGCCAAGTGGTGTAAGCACTTTTCCTGCATTACATCATTTGTTAGTTTTCAACACAGCCCTTTGAGATAGCATCTCCAATTTACAGATGAGGAAACTGAGGTTTAGAGAGGGCACATAGTTAGTGGCAGAACTAGGATTTGAATTCATATCTGTTTTGCCTGTGAGATCCAAGCCCTTAACTACTTACTATACATTTTTAAACAGCCGAAGAGGGAGTCACAACCACTGTCTGGGGTGGATCTCTTCAGTCCAAGCCATGGTCCAGAGAAGTCAGCTTGCTGACAGTTGAGCAAGGCTTGTTAAAGGCAGATTTTTGTGAAGGAGGACAGGAAAGGTATAAGGCTATTGATGGGGGTGAAGACTAAATCATGCGATTATAAATCCAGAAAAGGCTTGTCAAGAGGTCAGGCAAGTCAGTATCAAAGCTTCTGGGAGGCCAGGTTGGCTTCTCAGATTTTCAGGCATGGAGATCCTACAGCCTCTCCTTCCCTTCCAGCATTTCCAGGAACCTGACTGAGATGTTTGCTTATGGGCCTCTGCAAGCTAACCCATCAGCAAGAATGGCACATTTCTTACTGTTCCTTATGTGTCCACACACAGTTCCTCATGGAAATGTCTCCCTAAGTGTACATCTCATCCATTGAGGACACAGACCTCTGTCCCAGCTCTGATGGTGGTTTTAGATTAGTGTTCCTCTGAGTTTGAAACCCACTGGTGGACCACAGGATTCTTCCTGGGGGTTCCAAACTGATCTGGACATTGTAGAATGTCCTTTCTTCAATTGTTACAGGCAAATGGCAGAATTTCATGGATTTTCATTTTCATGTACAACCAAGGTCTATTTACCAATCAGTAAAGTAGATAGTCTGTTACTAAAGCTTACTAAAATGTGTTATTTAGGAACTAAAATTGGTGTTTTACTTAGTTTTCTGAGGACTCAAATTCATTATTTTGTTAAGACCTCTGGCTGCTATGGTGATGGCTGGCAACCCTGCAAAGCTTGTGAATTTTGCAAATTGGGGAAAGAACACTTTGCTATGGGTATACCACCAGCATTGCCTTGTGTTGTTCAAGTGCCATTATTCCTGTCTTAATTGACATTTTTCTTCAGTTATCCATTTGGCTCTTGTTTAATTCATTCTATTTCTTTTTATCATGTTGAGCATTGCATTCCTCTTCAATCCTTTGTTCTTTCAGCAGAAGTGGAAACGGGGTAGGAAGTGAGCTGTGGGCCGAGGTTAAACAAGTTTGAGGACTATTTCCATGCCAGTCTCCTGGGAGGAGCTCCCAGTCAGGTGTAACAACAGTGGGCCTCTTTGTGGAACTTCCGTGAATTCTTCCACCTTGCTGATCCTCTGCAGAATGAGGAGGTCAGTTTAAATGACCCTGAGGGCCTCATGCGGCTTTCTCAACCGAACCTTCCAGAGGTGCCCAGTCAAGAGCCGGGGCATGTGTCACCCTGCTGCACTGCCACTGTGACATGGTTTGTGTGGGATGTGGGGCAGAGTGGGGAAAACGTGAATTGTGTGTTTTCCTGTCATGTGGAACATGACTGTTTTTTTCATGCTGTACTTATTCATGGCGAGGACTTACCCTGGGATCACAAAGATGAGTAAGGCTTCAGGAAGCCTGATCTCAAGGCACCAGAATCTTGGTGAGTGGGCTGAGACTGTGAGTGACCAAAGAGGAGCCATCTCTCTGCATCCCCTTACAGTGATTCTCCCAGTATTGCTGCTACAGGGTGATGACAATCAACAAATAAAATAACGGGATGAGATTCTGGTAAAATGCCAGTCACCTTTGTCCTTCTCAACAGTGGAGGACAATGTAACGTCCAATAGCTTTCTCATCCCATTTCCGCTGTGTACTGTTATGCAGGGTAGTTGGGTGCCTGGTGAATCTTTGCTGAATCCCAGTCAGTGATTTGAGTAGAGGACGAGATGACTCAGACCCACGTGAATGCAGTCCGTAAAGCTGCCAACCTCCTTCACTCTGGCATCCAACTAGATATGACATAAGCCAATGCACAGATTACTGCCTCCTGGCATTTGATCGGAAATGCTGCAGCTTTCCGTTTTCCTGACTAACAAACAGACTGGTCAGAAAGGCCCCAGATAATCTGGTTGAGTCCAGTGCAGAGAAAAACTTGCTGCTACTTAGAAAATTCACACATCCCTCCCTTCCCTACTTCATAGCCTCTCCCCAGCCCATGCTGCCTGCCAGTACTTTGTTTTTACAGTGCGTATAATGTTGGTCTCTGTCTTCTAAGCCTTTGTGTCAGACATGACTTTGTAATATCGCAAAGCCTTCCTCCCTCCCCCCACCTTCCTTGCAGTTAGCTTGGTTTCAATGATTCCCTTTCTTGCGGTTCATCAATAGCAAAGGCACTTGGTGACTTTTCCTTGTTGGGTTTTGATTCATCCCAAGCCAACTGGCAGATCTCCAGTGACTCCTCTTCTTTCCTCTCCCTGGAGTAACATGTGCATCTCGGGGGAAAAAAAAATAATGAATATTGTGCAATTTATCTAACTAATGCAATTTATCTAAGTAGATTATGGCAATGATATGAAAGTTCTTAAGAGGACACAGTTCTTTTGGTAACTGACATGCCACAATAGGTACCCTCGTCACAGAGCATCCAGAGAGCCATTTTTTCAATGACAGCAGCGGTTCTGAATCCTGTCGCCCCCACCAACTGGTTTAGAGCTATTCTAGGGCAGCCAGCTGATGATGAGAGCCCCAGACAGATGCCTCCATGTGTGCGTGTCTTAGAAAGGAACTCGCATGTGTGTCAATATGATAGTTTGCATCAAGGCCCATTTAAAGAGAATGGTAATCCCCACAGCCCAGCTGTTTTGTGGCAAATGCTGCTACCCTGGCTTTAGATAGAAAGGAATTGAGACACCTATTTGTCAGAGGCCCCAGACTGTCTGGGAGAAGACTAACTATATCCTCATGTTTCCTGGTGCCTGGCTCAGAACCTGTTGTTCTTAGGGCCGTGGCTTCATGTGGCTTTCCTGGGAGCAGCCTCTCTGGAGCCTAGCTCCCACCTGCTGTGGGCTTGTTGCAATGGTCAGGGCTCAGAGGGTTGAGGCCCTAAAGCCTCTTCCCCAAGTGGGCCTCAGCACCCTCTCCTCCTTTTGGGGTAGGACCCAGTGAGCAGCTGCCATCTTAGGTTGGCCTCTGAGGTCCTTCCTGACTTGAAATTCTTCTACCTTGTCAGAGAGGCAACTAATATTTGTTGAATAAGTGATTACCTCACTAGAGGGAAGGGAGGGTAAGTTATGCAATGGGCCCTCAGCCAAGTAGGAAACCCTCCGGGTAGGCACCTGAGTGTTAGGCATTAATTACTTTGACTTCCTCTAAGGTGTGCAGCTCCTGAAGACAAGAAGCACTGATGGGCACTTACACGTACCACGCACTGTGCTAACTACTTTACATGCCTTTGTCTTCACAATGATCCTGTGAGGGAAATACTATTATTATCCTTTTTCTTTTTTTCAATAGACGATGACATGTAGGTTCAGAGAGGTTAAGTGGCAACCTGCTCTAGGTTAGACGGGAGGCAGTAACAGAGCTAAATGCTGAGGTTTTGGAGACCCAATGAGTCATTCCTTCTTCCTTATCCAAGTTCTGAACAATTATGTGACACGAGTCAGGCAGATGAAGATTAAAAGTATATTCTTGATGTCTAATCAGCAGGTGGGAAAATGCATTGTAGGAGCAGCTTATTGATGTTTTACCCCTGAATCAGAAAGATGAGCCCTGGGTCCTCCCTGTAAACTAAGGAGCTGAGAAGGTACAGTCTTGGTGACAGGCTGTGCTCTGCTACTCCCTCCAAACTTACCCAGCCCCTTAAGTTTGCCTCCTCCTCTGGGAACGAATGAGATGTATTACCCTAAAGAAGGTCCCTGGCCATGGAAATACAAATACAAGGTTACCCCACACCAAGAGAGGTCGCGGAGCACCCTCCCTTCCTTACAGCAGAACCTGGGGTCCAGAGGGATCGAGGACCTCAACCAGGGTCACATAGTGGGTAGAGCTCGTTCTGATTCTTCTCCTCTCGACCTTGTATCTTCTCTCCCCCTGCCCTCCGAGCTTCACTGAGACATCTGGGGACAGACAGCTATGTCAGATGACACAGTATGTTGCTACGAGCCACCGTGGCCTACCTTTTAAGCAGAATCTGTGCATCTCCCCGATCCCTCAGTCAACATGGCAGTCAAGCCCATGCTCGTAGGGGCAGAAGTGTGGGGAACATTTGGGTTCTGGAAAGGTTGGTGTCTTACCTGTTATTAATGGCACCACACCCTGAGTTTCCTTCTCCAAGTGTCCTGTCTTCTTCCTTCTTCCAGAAGACGATTGTCCACATCTTATCAGAGCTCCTTCTTCCTCACTCCTTCCCCTCCTTGGACCTGGACCATATGTCTATTTTTCCCAGAAGTGTGATGGAGTGGGAAGAAGGCAGACTTTGAGGCAGACAGGTCTGGGTTTGAATCATAGCTCCTCCACTTATGACTGGGACAGGTGACTTCACCTCTTTTAGACTCAGTTTTCCCATATATAAAGCAAAATTCTTAACACCTACATCACAGGCTGTTGAGAGGGTTAACTAAGCTAATACATATAAACATAATAGCATGGTGTCTGGTTCTTAGTACATGCTCTGTACATGTTAGTGTCTTTTGTAAGGGGAAGGAGAGGGTTTAGGTCCTTTATTTTATTCATTCAGCACATATTGGAGGTCTACCCTATGCCAGACAAAGTGGGCATAATAATGCCTATCTCCCAGGATTATTGTAAATAATTAAAGAGATCATGTGCCTGGCATGTAGAGGTAGATACTGAATCAGTGGAAGTTATTATTATCAACCCATGAAGTGTAGGAGCTCTGATTTTATCATATGCATTGAGGACAGTGCTGATTTCCTCAGGTTCCTCATGACGTCTGTTCCGTTAGGGGCACATCAGCATCCATAGGAAACATCTCAAAATACTCCTTTCTCTTCCCCACCCCCACCGCGGCCAGAATCCCTGCAATAATGACTTGTGGGGGAGTCAAATTGCTAAGAGTGGCCCTCCTGGTCCTTACAGTCCAGAGTAATGCCCAAGTTGCCCCCTTGCAAAGGGTGGTGGTGAGGGAAAGCCAGCCCTCAAATCCAAACCTGTGACCACGAGACAGAAAATGATTGTGGTCCGAGGCTAAGGAATCATGCCCTGCACAGCATATCCATTTGGCCCCTTTTTTCTGCATCTCATTTTCTTTCTCTCTTCACTCTAATTTTTCAGCAGGTAATGGCAGTTGTGTCTGTGCCCAGCAAGGGCAACTGGGACTGTTTTTAACAACACTGGTTCAAAGGGCATCTGATCCAAGGAATCGCCACTTGCTTAACTCTAAGGCTCCTTTCACAATCCCTATTGTTCTTTGTACCTTTCATCATGACATGCTCCAGGTACGCTGGAAACATGCTGAGGGAGATTGCCTGTGTTTTTAACTTCCATCTATGAATACTATCTCTGGAGTCAGCAAAATCTGATTACCTCAAATAAAGAAGCAGGTGATACATGAAAACATTGGCTCTGATGATCAGTGTTTGATGTGGGGCCGTGGCAGTGCAGACAGATGCCCTCGTGTGTTCTTTCCACCACAGGCTAGTGTCGGCTGTGGGTGCCATCATCTATGATCACAGCCAGGGTGGGGGCTGGTGGGGGCCAGATGGGGGAGGTAGGTTCTCAACATTACCCTAAGGGCTTAAGAAATGTAAAGATTATGGATTCATTTTGACATTTCCCAAATTCATTTAGTGTGGAAATGAAATTAAACCATAAGTACCTCCTACTCCAAATCTAATTCTTCCTTGTGACAGACAGCAGGTTTCTTCATGTGATTTCTCACTGTCTGCTTCTGGAACTGAGTTTTTTCAGAGGGCTCCAACTGCCTACCTCTGAAGCCCACACCCTCCCTTTATACCTTGCCAGGCAAGGTGCTGGCTGTGAGGACATTCCTGCCCTGTCCTTCCCCAGCTGTCTTTGTCCTAGACATTAGACATGTCGGGAGAAGGAAGTGATCATTGGCCAGGGACGAGAGAATGCGTTCATAAAAAGGTAAGGAGAAGGAAAGAAGCTGAGTCACAGTGGTCACGGGAGTCAAAGCTGCTTTGATGCAGCAGTCAGTAACTCATGTTCTACATAAGTTAGGATCTAACACTGCTCTGGGCTCCCAGCTCCCTGAGTCTCATCTTTGAGTGACTTCCATATAGGTGTGAATCTCAGCCACAAATTCAGCTGTGCAAGAAATACTGTCCCATGTCTCAACCTAATTTCTGACTAGGAGCTCTCATTTCACTGAACTGGTAGAAATTTTAATAACAAGTTCTTGGGGGACTATATTCCCCCACAGGGTTATAGGAGGTATCAGGTGTCCCCAGGCATTAGTACATACAGGTGGCCCTTGAGACATCCATCTTCCTATTTCCTTGTCTCCTTGAGGCCCTGCTTGGGGAACAGGAATCTTCTCTAAGACTCCCACAGTCCTCTCTGCCTGGACATGCTAGTGGTAGGGTAGCCAACCCTCCTGCTTTGCCTGGGACTGTTCTGGCTCTAGCACTGAAGCCCCCAGTCTCTGGAACCCCCTCACTCCTGGCATACCTGGCCCCTTGGAGAGGGCACTTCCCTTTAGAGTTTTGACATTTCTCCATGCTCTGCTAAAAAAACAAGCGACCTGGATCCCTGGTCAAGATCCACGCATCTCCTCTCCCTCCTTCCCCAGCCCAGGGGTACCTCATTTTCTCATCTGGGATGGAGACCTGCGTGCTCACCTGCTGCTCCCAAATGTTTGGTTCATAGTGGGGGTCCCCTTTCTGCACCTTCTCTACTGGTAGATAAGGGCTTAAAGAGCTTAATATTTTGGAAAGCAAAAGCCTGTAAGAATTGTGACTGGGTGTCTTCCTGCCCCCACCCATTACTAGCCCCTAATCTCACCTTGGGGAGTGAGCACAGAGCCTGAGTCCTGCTTGAGTGGGGAATGTGGAGAGGAGGGAAAGGCGAAAAGGAAAAGAAACAAAAGTCAGGAGAGCAAAGTAAACCATCAAACAGATATTGGGAAGAGCTGGACAGTCTTTCTGCCATTTAGTCTCATTTGTATGGATGTTTGAGAAACAAAGTCTGTGAAAAGTAGGAGAGGAAATGATTATGAGAATTTTGGTTTAGTTAGCTTGCTTATCTAGGTGGGGCTAGAAAGTTCCTAAAAGTTCTGGCAGGTGGATTCAGGCTTTCACAGTCCTTCAAGTGGTTTTATCTTTCCCTTCCTTTTGCCTTGTATAGAATGCCTCAGTTTCATAGAGGTATGGAGGGGAGAGGCATTTGCTAGACTTGCATTCCTCCAAGGAGGAGACAGCTGAGGCCAAATGACTTTGTTAGGATGCATCTCAGTGTGGGTGGAAAGGGCGTTCTGGGCCTGTTTGCCATGCCCTTGTCATGCCTCCATCAGCAGGCAACAGAGAAACTCAGTGGGGTTCCAAGAACAAAGTGCTACTGACCTGGCTCAGTGCCCTGCACTCAGTCCTGAGCTTGGCAGAGGCACAGCTTTCATACATGTCTGTGGATGGACGAATGATGGAATATGAGAGCCCACACTTTCTCAGCACCCACCCTGGTTCAAGCTGCCTTCACACAGCCTTTAGCATCTGTTAAGAGTAGCAAGGAGGCAACAAGGAAAGAGGAAATACATGCTCAAATGAGCTGCCCTTTCCTGTTGGTGCTGCCCTAACAGCATCTGGGACTGATGGAAGGGAAACTGTTTTCCGTGCAGAAGTGCCAGTGGACAGAGGAGGCTGACATGGAAGCTTCAGAAAGTTCTGTTATTATAATGAGTGTCTTTAAGCAAATGCATTTTCTTATCAAAGGTTTTAACTGCGTGCTGGACCAAGCTATGGTCCAAAGCTAAATAATGACTCCCGACAGCCAGTGGCCTTTCAGTTGTAGGATCCGATCAGAGGGCCTAATACTCCACGCCCACCAACAGTGTGCCCGTGGAGGAACAGACACCCGACTGAAAATTATCTCCCCAAACACGCAATATATGAAAACATGTAAACATTCCCATTTCTGCTCTTCATCTCCTCGTTCCCATTTTCTCGGTCCTGAGCTTCAAATCAGAGATGTTTGATATCCTCTTAACTCAAGAACCAACCTCCTAAAGTCTGTCAATAACACAGCCATTACTGAGTTCTTAGAGTATCCCGGCACCGTGGTAGACATTTCACTGGCGCAGTCTAAGTTTATCCTCTCATGGATGCCACTGTTATGCGGTTGCTACTACTAGGCCGCTGTCCAAATGAGGACGCTGAGGCCCAGGGCCCAAAGAGCTGATCTAGGGTTACTAGTTCCAGCCCTACTGTGTGGTGAGTCATAGGACTCCACCAACTGTGGCCTTCATGGCTTCATTGTGCTGCCTGGAGTTCCTTGTCAAGGATAAGGGTACATAGCAGGGAACCAATGGTCTTTGCTAACTAGGGCCAGACAGCCCACCTAGTTTATCTTCTTTATAAGGCCTAAAGTCAAAAAACACTGTGAGCCTTTCCCATCCCCTGCATTTCCTATTTCACAGGTCCACAAGTTTAATTTTGCCTTGCAAGGACCAGGCCTCCCTTCTGCCTCGCTCATTCCTCCACTGATTATGCCTAGGTCCCATGACGTTCACAGTGGCAGAGCCCTGTAACTGTGACGGGCTCACTGGACTGACGCAGCCCTTTGCAGCCCTGGGCTCTGCACCACCTGCCTCGTTAAGAATCGTATCATTGTGCTGGTATTTTCACTGCAGAGTACAGAGCTTTCTAGCACATCAGCGATGGGCCAAGTTCAGCAAGATGCAGTTGCCTGATTTGGCTTTTTCTGGATTTGTGGGAGGAGGGGACACTGGCTATGAACGCCTAATTCATGTCCCATTTCCATTGCTTTTGCCTCATGACTTAGCCTGTTGAGATTTCCACTTTCTTGTCACTAAAATGAGAGCATTGTCTTTCGTGAGGTTGCAGTACCTTTTAATCCTCACATTCTACTGAAGGAACAAACTGACTGTCAATCAGTTTGGGTTTTGTATGAAGAAATATTATTTGGAAGACAACCTTGATTTGCCAAAAGCACCGTCCTTTATCTATTCAACAAACATTAGCCTTGCAGAGTGGGCTGGCATCAGGAACAGCCTCTTGACAGAAGAAACAGCATCCTGCGGGGCAATATGAGGTGCCGCTGGTATAGAGCAGGTGTGTGTGATGATAATCATGGTGGCAGTGTTAGGTATACTTTGTAAAGGAAATGAGACTGTCATTGTTCAAGAGGCTATAAATGGGGGCCGGCCCGGTGGCTCAGGCAGTTAGAGCTCCATGCTCCTAACTCCGAAGGCTGCCGGTTCGATTCCCACATGGGCCAGTGGGCTCTCAACCACAAGCTTGCCAGTTCAATTCCTCGAGTCCCTCAAGGGACGGTGGGCTGCGTCCCCTGCAACTAGCAACGGCAACTGGACCTGGAGCTGAGCTGTGCCCTCCACAACTAAAACCGAAAGGACAACTTGAAGCTGAACAGCACCCTCCACAACTGAGATTGAAAGGACAACAACTTGACTTGGAAAAAAGTCCTGGAAGTACATACTGTTCCCCAATAAAGTCCTGTTCTCCTTCCCCAATAAAATCTTTAAAAAAAAAAAAAAAAAAGAGGCTATAAACGTTTAAAACCCCAACAAAGTCAGAATAACAATGAAACGCACTAAAATCAGGAGGCAGGAGAAAGTGTGAGAGGACTCATCCTTTACTATTCATGCTGCCTAAACTTAAGACACAGTGTTAAGAAAAAAATAAGTCCTTTAACCTCTTAACAATATTCATAATGCTTTTAGAAAGATTTTTTAGAAACTTAAGTCTTGTGTGTGAAGATACATTTGCCTGAAATTCAAATATTCATTCAGTGTCAGTTTAATTTTCTTTTGTTGAAGTCAAATTACCATTAGAATTTTGTATTTAAAATACCATGCAGAGCATGGTTGCATTTTTATAATTTATGTTCGCCCACTGTCCCTCCTTCCTTTTGTCTGTGGATACTTGCAGAGAAAGGTTAGGTGAGGTCATGTGATAGTAATTTCTGAGGAGTGGAATCGGACTGATTTTCTTGCTGTCTTCTTTGTCTCTTTCTATGTTGCTTGTTGCTTGAATTTTTTTAATGATGAACATGAAAATAATAAAGTCATTATTCCAAAAAATAAGGAAAATGTAAATAAATTTTAAAAGAGCACACAAAACAGCACTGCCATGTGCCTGGCTTTACAGGCAGCAGCAGGTCTCAGCAAAGGCACGATTCTTCTTCCACCCGGTCTCCACTGCGTCCCAACCCTGGAGGGGACTGGCAGGTTTCCCCATTCATATCTCATTGGATTTTGGCAACTGGTGACCAGGGAACTCTTGAACTGACCTGCAGGGTGAATGCCAGGCCCTGCCAGGCCCAGGGGCTGTTTGCACATGACCTCCTTCAGCATGTGTTTGTGATAAAAACACAGCTTGGGATGGTTCCTGCAAGTTTTACTGTAGGTCCCTTGGCTGTATGGAGATCTATCTGGGTTCAGACTTCGCTGTATTTCTTTCAGTTCCCAGGAAAGGATGAGTACCATGTTGTGTATTCATTGTCCATTTA
This sequence comes from Rhinolophus sinicus, assembly GCF_057876585.1. Lineage (NCBI taxonomy): Eukaryota > Metazoa > Chordata > Mammalia > Chiroptera > Rhinolophidae > Rhinolophus > Rhinolophus sinicus. Next base: position 32,586,809 of record NC_142507.1, read on the forward strand.
CTTGAGTTTGTTTTAGTAGTTCTTGTTTTATTTTGAGTTGATAAATATCGGAACTTTGTTAGGCTGGCTTTCCAGAAAAAAAGCTGGCTATTCATGGTATGATTTTTTTGGAAATACCTTCCCTCCTATACGGAGGAAAGCACTGTTTACTTTTCTGAAGAGTCAACAGAGCCTGGGGTTCATAGTTCCTCCACCCAGAGAAGAATGGCTTCAGTTTACAGGGAGGACAAATGGCTGCCCTTAGCTGAGGAAGGACACAGGGCTGAGCTGTGCTGGCTTCAGTTTTGACTTAAGGAGCAAAAGAGTTCTTTCTGTGTAAAAGCTGCAATTAGCATTCTTGGATAACTCTCAAAGTAAATTAAAGAGGTAATCCAACTTTTCCATTCCCTAAAAGTACTCTTAAATCTCTTACATTTTTCTTTAAAAAATAAGAATTTTCTGTGAAATGGGACTAATAATACCCATGGTGATTATTTCTCTGAGTTGTGAGAAACATATGAGATCCAATAAGATGATAACAGGAGGGTGCCTGGTCCACTAAGAAGTATGCGTGGACATCGAGCATCTTTATGTAGAACTAACTGTAGGGCTGGCAGACACTTTGACCAGCAACAGAACAAGGCACCTGTGAGGTGACATTACTTAGTGGACGCCACTTACCAGTTTTTGGAGGCAACGTAGTCAGAACCCAACCTCTTTCCGTTAAGCCATCCTGCTACGTCCTTAGCTCTTTTTAATGACACATCTCATGAGTGGACACTTTATGATTTTAAACCCTTGGGAAGGAGAAGCACAAAGTACAGCTCAAACTAAATGTTTTCCTGATGCACCTGAATGAGTCAGAGAGCCATTTCTGGAAAGTGATGCCACATGGGTCACGTGTGTGTGCGCAAGGGGGAATGCTACCTGATGTCTCTGTGCTTTAGTTTCCTCGCCAACCTCATCACCCTGTTGGGGTTCTAAAGGATTAAATTAGTCAATGCATTCAGGGGAATATAGAATACAGCCTGGCACATGGCATACACTCCTTAATGCTTGCCATTATTATTATTTATTCACACACAGAAGATGCATACCTGCTTACTAACAGCAAGAAAACAAAACAACAAAAACCAGAAACAAATTAGGAAGCTACTGTCAGGTCTATGGCAAAAGCCATTTGGGACATATCACTAAGGCATCTCTTGAAGACTGTTGGAGGAAAGCAGAATACCTGGAAATAGTGACAATTCCTAAGACTCTGATTTTCTCCCCAGAGAAGAGCTCATTTTCTTTGGGCTTGGCCCCAGGCTTATGATTGCTAATGGAGCCAGTGTGCTCAGTGGGTGGACAGTCAAATAGCATTTATGTGGAACTCAGGCAGAGCCCAGTAGGCACTGCGGAGGTACTGAGTTGGCACTGGGAGTGAGTATTGGGAGGTGCAGGGCTTTGTAGCTCCAGAGAGGATGGTGATGAGGGGAGACCTGCCCTGAACCTTCACAAGGCAGCCTGGGAGAGCTCCCAGAAGCACAGGCTGAAAATCACACAAGTTTTGAAACTTCCTATTGCTTCCCTTGCTCTACACGCAGTATATCAGCCCCACCAAGGTCTGGCTCATGACTCCTCCAGACCTGTTTCCCACCACACTTTGCTTGGCCCAGAGTCTCACTTCACTGCCTTTTCCTGCTGCTGCCTCAGCTCTCATCCACCCCATTCCCTGCAGGGGACAGCAAACTTTGGGGACCAGCTAAGTGCCACTTCTGAGAAGAAGTCTTCCCAACCACTGCCCTCCCAGGCCGCTTCCTCCCGGTCACCCCCAGCCAGTGCTTCTATTCCCTGTTGCTCTCACATTCGTACTTTAGTAATTGTTCATTGTTCACAAGTCTTCACAGCTACACAGGGCCTTCCTCCTTTGTGTCATTCCCCCCACAATCTCCTGCCACTTGTGACAGACCTTGGTGGATGGTCCATGAAAGTCTGAAAACTAGTCAGCCTATACCTAAAGGGAGTCTTCAATCCCAGGCAAGGGAGTGAGAATGAGGCCCTAACGTTGAAGTTCCATTGTCAGGTTGGGAACCCTTTCTTGTATCTACTTTGTGTTTTTATAGCTTCAATTTTAAGATGCAGAAATATCCACTATTTGGTGATGATAAAGAAACGTGCACACCGAATTGTGGCTGGTAATAAATTAATAGTTTGATAACACTATCTCTTTTTTTCTTGCTTAAAGATAAGCCTTCAGGATATCCTGATTAATTTTTGCAGCTAACGAAACATGTCATCATGTCATCTAATCTTTATTATATCCAGTCCTTTGCACATATTGTTGAGGTCTAGCAGGTTCGTCCTGAGTCCTGGCAGTGCAGGCAAATGCAGATGCTCTGAGGAAGGACTTACAACACTGAACCTTTAGTGCAGTCCGTCTTCCAGCTGCCTGACAAGGAAGCAGCTTCTACTCAGAATAAGTGAAAATGAGCTAATGACGAAACTGCAGAAATTTTCAATCCTTATCCTGTCTTGAGTGATTCTTCCCTCCTCTAGCTATTCGTTCAGACATTAATTCTAGGCCTTTCTCGCACTCAGGGTTGAACCTGTGGTAAAATGCTAATGGGATAGTAACTGCAGCACTGCATGCATAATTGCCCAATCAGAAAATGGATTGAATGCCCTCTTTCAGTGACACGATACATGAAAGAGAAGATAAATGGTTATAGGCCCAAAAAATCTGTGGAGTCAACACATGCATGAGAAAGTACTATTTTAACCATTAATCATTGTAACCAAGGACCAAAATCTATTTTTATTGCTATGAGTAGTGGTGCTAAATTGATTACAAGGCATGGTCTATAGGTAAAGAAGTCCCCGTAAAAACTGTCTTCTCCAGTCTGAATCAGGAAGGACACTAAGACCCTGAAAGACACTTAGAAGGGGAAGTGATGGAGTGGTGGGCTGGGGACGAGCCTAAATGCAAAGGAAAAGGTCAGTTGGCATGTGGTGGAACTGCCGCAGCAAAGAAAGACCATGTTGGGGCCTGGAATGTGGTCTGGAGAGCAAGTCCTGCCCTTCTTGGGTCCGTGCAAGTGGCAGGGATTTAAGTCTAAGGATAAAGAAAGCACGGGTCCTTTCCACACCTCCTCAGTGCTTACAGAGTTGCTTGTGTTTCCCAGTTCTAAATCGTTTTTGGTGAGGTCTGGATGATAATAACAACCCTTTATTATATGCTTTCCATGTGCCAAGAGCTTTACTAAGGGCTTCACAGAGAACACGGTCTTTAATCCTTCCAACATCCCTTGGCAGTAGGTACTATAACTCACTTTATAGGTAAGGAAATTGAAGTCTGGAGAGGTGAAATCATTTGCCCATGACTGACAGCCAATGGTAGAACTGGAATTTGAACCCAGAGGTTATCTGGCTACAGAGCCTATGCTTACCTTAACCACCACGCTTTTAAATAGTATTTTGTTCTAATGAAAATTGATAGTGTAATGTCCAGAAGGTTAGAGAAAAAAACAACAACTCTGATTTACGAGGAGACCTGGGGAATCAACCGTGATCTTTCTTTTCTTTCTTTTTTTTTTTTTTTTTTAAGATTTTATTGGGGAAGGGGAACAGGACTTTATTGGGGAACAGTGTGTACTTCCAGGACTTTTTTCCAAGTCAAGTTGTTGTCCTTTCAATCTTAGTTGTGGAGGTCGCAGCTCAGCTCCAGGTCCAGTTGACGTTGCTAGTTGCAGGGGGTGGAGCCCACCATTCCTTGGGGGACTCGAGGAATTGAACTGGCAACCTTGTGGTTGAGAGCCCACTGGCCCATGTGGGAATCCAACCAGCAGCCTTTGGAGTTAGGAGCATGGAGCTGTAACCGCTGGGGCCACCGGGCTGGCCCCTCGACCGTGATCTTGGTTTCCAGTTTATAAAAGAATGATAATGCCATTCATCACCCTCACCACCCACCCTACAGATGTTTTTTCAGGATTAATGAAAGTCATCAGGACTCTGAAAACCTTAGATGATTGAAGATGCTTAAACAATGAGCACATGAGTTTCCACATCTTTCCTCAAGGCTTAAGTCCCCAAACTGGGGACAGCTTTCAATAACAGCCATTTTGCATTCATTCAGTTCTAAATCAGAAACCAAACGTTGTTTGGGGATTAAGGCATTCCTAAGGGACTTCATTTGACTAAATAAAACCTCTCTGAGGCAAGCAGGGAAGGTGTGTACCAACCCTTTCGTCTTTTAAAAACTGAATGTTCCTCTCCAGTTGGCTTGATGAAAAGGGAGTTTGGTAAAGTGGTGAGTTCGTTCTACTGTCTTACTCCCAAGCTTCTTACTCCTCTCCACCGCCTCCATCACTTACTCTAATTAACACTTGTGTTGTTAGGGGCTGAATTACTGCAACAGACTCCAAATTGGTTTCCTTCCGTTTTTGAGTGGGTGTGTGAAAGGATTAATTTGTATATCATGAGATGAAAACTTTAATCCTTTATCCCAGGCAAAGGGAATGACAAACCCAAGCAGGTAGTATTCAGAGTATTTTCCCAAGAAAGCTATAAATTCTTTGTTGTAAACTTCAGGACAAGTAGTATTTTTAAAGATTTAAAGGGAAATAATAGATTTCTTTTTAATGATCATAAGGGGAAGATATTTTGGAACAATGACCCAAGAAATTGTGTCATGTGAACATAAACTCACACACACACCCTATACACCCTCTTTGATTTAGTAATCCCATTTATGGAAATTTATCCTTAAGAAATGATCCAAAATCAGGAAATTAAGATGTTCAGTGTGTAGTTTTTATGATAGTAAAATATTTGAAATAGTCTAATATGCATGCCCAAGCTGTGTAAACACACAACGCTGATAAAATATGTATTTATTAAAAATTAAAATTATAAAAGCCATGGAGCAAAATGAAAATGTTTATTATATGAAGGAAAAAAGTCTACAGTGACACTGTACCATTTAAAGTCTCTATTTTTTCATTTCTAGGATTTCTATTCAGTTTATTTTCTATTCTGCCTCTTCATTTTCACAACATGCCGTCATTCCTATGATCACTATTCCTTCCATTATCTTCTTGGCATCTTTAACATACTCCCTGGAATACTATATCTCAGATTGTTCTCAGATTCTCTTGGGTGTTGTGCTGTTTATTTCCTTGGGTCATCTGTAAATTTTTCTTCATCTTCTTCAAGGGTGGTTGTCTGTGGGACTCCACCCTTCCCTGGCCTGACGTGTGTGTGTGTGTGTGTGTGTGTGTGTGTGTGTGTGTGTGGGCGGGGGGGGGGTTGGGAAGAGAGGTATGGTTTTCTTTTTTTCTTTTTTTAAGCTGGAGTTTCACAGTGATGTCTTTTTTTTTTTTTTTTTTTTTTTTTTTAATTGGGGAATATTGGGGAACAGTGTGTTACTCCAGGGCCCATCAGTTCCACGTCAAGTTGTTGTCCTTCAATCGAGTTGTGGAGGGCACAGTTCAGCTCAGCTCCAAGTCCAGTCACCATTTTCAATCTTAGTTGCAGGGGGTGCAGCCCACCATCCCATGTGGGAATTGAACCGGCAACCTTGCTGTTAAGAGCTTGCACTCTAGCCAACTGAGCCATCCAGCCGCCCCTCTGGAAGCTCAGCAGCAGCTCGTTGTCTTCAATCCAGTTGTGGAGGGCGCAGCTCACTGGCCCATGTGGGAATCAAACCAGCAACCCTGTTGTTCAGAGCTCATGCTCTAACCAACTGAGCCATCTGGCCGCTCCGAGGCATGGTTTTCTTTGCCCCTCCGGACCATAATGGTCCCAGGCAGGTGGTGTACTTCTTTACCGTTTTCCTGGGATGGTTGCTAGAGTTAGAACTGAGTACAAATCCTGAATTTGTGCAGGGCTTGATCATCGTCTCTTACCCAGAGGGGATTAAGTCCCCAGCCCCCAGCCAGAGAGCCTTTAGTGATTCCATGCCTATTGAGCCATTGGGTTCAGCTCTTTCACCAGCCACTAGGGTCTGCTTTGTTTCTAGCACCTAAACTTCCTTTTCTGTCCTCAAACTCTGCTGTGTGTTAAAAAATAATTTATACTTTACACCTCATTTCCATGTGTTTGTAGTGGGATGTTCAATCCACCATACTGACCAAAAGTACTAATTTCTCTTTTCCGTTTACTCCAACTGTGAAAATATATATGTATATAATCAGACTGGAAGGGACTATAAAATGAAATGATTTATTATGGGTTTATAGTAATCATTTTTCTGTTACAAATATTGTCATTGTCTTTAAAACAATATAAGAATCATCATCTTTTAATCTATTGTCTTTTGTTTCAGAATGCGTATACTGCCACGGCCATTAATGGGACAGACTTTTGTACATCAGCGAAAGATGCACTCAAACTCTTATCGAAGAATTCAAGTCAGTTCACATCTGTTAACTGCTTTGGAGACTTCATAATTTTTCTAGGAAAGGTAAGAAGTTGTCACTAAAATAATAAATGAAGGAACTTGGGACCCCAAAATGAAATCATACAATAAGGCTTAGAATGAAAATGAATGTTTTTTGAGTACTTACTCTATGGTAGATGCTGTGCGTACTTGTCTCATTTAATCCTCAACCCTGTGAGCTATTCCTGTTTTGCAGCTGAGGAAACTGAGGTTTAATAACTCGTCCATGTGTCCACAATAGGTAGAGCTAGGCTTTGAATTCTAGTCTCACTCTCTTATCTATGACCTATTCTCTCTACCATTCTGAGTCCCACTGTTTCATATCTAAAATGAAAATAATACCAGCCTCAGAAAATGGATAATTTTTTGGGGGGAAATGTCATAAAATATATGGAAATAGTATTGAAACCTGATAAAATGTCTGTATTATGTGATGTCGTTAAGTCCATAAATAGACAGAATTGTTGATTTTTCCAAATGGAGCCAAGGTTACATTTCTGTTGTCATCTGAATAGTTTTCTTCAAGGAACTGTCTGTAGTCTTGCGGAGCAAAGGAGCATCTTGGAGCTCGAACCTCTCATGGTGTGAAGGGCAAACCCTGAAGTTGGGATCTTTAATGCCAAAACTCAGTCTTCCTATCTATAAACTAAAGATAACACATGCCCTTTCTAGCTTGTAGGAAAGAGGAACTGGAATATTGATGAAAGCAGTGCTCAGCCCCACCTTGCCCAAGCTTTAAGTTGAAGGTTCTTTGTACTATGCCACAGTGTGTCTTCCCATGTGATTGTCACCCACTGGGCCTAATTCTGGATGCCTCAATTGATCCCACTTCCACTTGACTGCCCTTTAGATTCTTGACCATGGAAGTCCTGACCTTCCTGCCCCATCTTTGCTGTTCCAAGCTAGATATCCTTGCTTCTTCCAACCATTTCTCCAAATAGGACATGAATGTGGGGTCTTTGCTGGTGCCCCAGAGTAAACAAGATCGCAGTCTCCAGTTGTGACCTGGCCTATGCCAAATATGGGGACTCTTGGCTTCTCATTTAACATTTTCGGCTTCTGTGGAATTTGGTGTGTCTCTGGGAAATATCACAGTTATCTGTTGTTAGTTGCAAGTTATAACATACTTGGATTTCACAGATGTGTATTAATTGCGCATATATTTTGAGGCTCAGCTGGGTCCTAGAGACTTTCCATGGACAGTAGCTCTAGAAGCACAAACTGGTTATGCTTTTCAAAATAGCCAAAATAATCTAAGTTTTAATTGTATTTAAATGGATAACATTGTTTACATTAGTTTGGTAGGATTATAGGTGATGCATCTTCTAATAACTAGTTCCAAAAATTTTTCGTATGGCATTTCATCTTTGTAACAGATTTGTCTTTTATTTTAGGCAATAATCCATTTTCCTGTATGTCCCATAAGGAACACATAATTGCTAATGATCTTCTAATGAGCATGTGAAACCAGTGAGTCTTTGTTTGAATGAAGTAGCATTCAGAAAGTCATGTCCATCTTTTAGATATCCAAGGGCAATGTGGAATCCAGTTGGGCTCCATTTTGTCTGATAAGGATTAGGTACATCCTGGCCTGTAATCCTGTTCCTGGAAATAAAATCATTGCATATATTCAAAGCCTGGAATAATACTATTATCTCTCCACACCAGCATTGGAAAGCCCTTCTGTAGAGTCCCCAGGGTAAAAACATCACATATTGATAGGACGTCATCAAAATGGCGGCGTGAGATGAGCCTCTGTAAAGCTCCCCTGGAATTTACAACTAATCGAACAACAATAATTCCACAAAGGACTCCCTGCACAGCAGACAGGCAAGACGAAGAGGCCCACTACCGAAATCACCTACAGGTGGGAGATTCGCGTGAGTGGGAGGAAGAGGAGGGAAGGGAGAAGTGCAGAGACGGAGCAGCACGGGCGCAGGACGCAGACCTAGCTCAGTGCTCTGAGCTCGCTGCTTCCCGGAACTACTGCAGCTGCAGGAGAGGGAGGAACTCGGACTGCTAGGGCTCTGCTTATCGCCCACAGGGCTGAGGGGGCAGTATATAACATGGCTGAACCCAACGCTCACGACAGAGACCTCGGAGAAAAGAGTGAGGGAAGAAGGCTGAAAACGGTGGTTTAAGCCCTCACTGCCGAGCCGAGACCAGAAGCCTTAGGCACTGAGACTAGCCGCCCCCTCCCTACCCTCCCAGAGCTAGCCCCGCCCCCACCTGCCCGGTGCTAGAAACAGAACAGTAGCAGTGTCAGATCAAAAGAACAGAATATTTGCTGTTCTGAGAACTGTGGACCGCAGACAGATTCACAGCCCAACTAGTTCTGGCAAAGGAGAGAGAGCTGTGGAAGCAGGACCGGCTGTGCTGGTGGTCACAGCCATTGCTCTGGGCCACCTCTCACAACTCACCCCGCCCCTGGCCCCACCTATCTGGGCGGATCCCTGCAGGAGTAAACAGAACTGCTAAAACATACGGGCTCTGAATCTGGTGCAGGAAGAGCTTTGGAACTTCAAAAGCTCTCCGCATACCCACAGGGACACTGCGTCCTGTGACCCAGGCAAACTATTAACAGAGGAGAAGCCCGTCTCCCAGGGAATACCCCCATTGTGTGAGAAGCTGGAATAGTGCAGAAAAAACATAGCACTACCGTGTGAGAGAAAGAAAAAAGGCTGCAGTCAAAGAGAAAATAAAACATTCTACTAACAAGTACTAGAAAACAAAAGAAAGACCTCTTCCTATCAATCTGTTGCAGAAGCCACTCCTGTAGATGTCTAGGAAGAGAAATAATAAATTAGTAATTGCCATGAATAACCAAGGCAACAAAACAGCTCAGAGAGAAAGTGAAAAGTCTCAGAAAAGGAAATTAAAGATATGGAAGTATGTGACTTAAATGACAGAGAATTCAAGATTACAGTTCTGAAAAAAAATCAACGAGATGCAAGAAAACACAGAAAGGCAGTTTAATGAACTCAGAAACACAATCAAAGAAAAACATGAGCATTTTACAAAAGAGATTGAAATTTTAAAAAAGAACCAAATAGAATTTCTGGAGATTAAGAACTCAATAGAAGAAATTAAGAATTAAATAACCAGCTTAGGTAGCAGAGTTGATCAGATGGAGGAAAGAATCAGTGACATCAAAGATAGAAACCCGGAAATTACACAGATGGAAGAAGAAAGAGACTTGAGACTTAAAAGAAATGAAAGAAATCTACAACAACAACTTTCTGACTCCATCAAAAAGAGCAATATAAGAATAATGGGCATAGCAGAAGGAGAAGAAAGAGAGAAGGGAACAGAGAATATATTCAAACAAATTGTTGATGAGAACTTCCCAAACTTGTGGACAGAACTGGATCCTTGAATCCAAGAAGCAAAAAGAACACCTAATTACCTCAACCCCAACAGGCCTTCTCCAAGGCACATTGTATTGAAGCTGTCTAAAATCAATGACAAAGAAAGAATCCTCAAGGCAGCCAGGGAAAAGAAGATGGTAACCTACAAAGGAAAGCCCATTAGATTAACATCAGATTTTTCAGCAGAAACTCTACAAGCCAGGAGGGAGTGGAACCAAATATTCAGACTATTGAAAGAGAGAAATTATGAGCCAAGAATAATATATCCAGCAAAGATATCCTTTAGATATGCAGGAGGAATAAAGACCTTTCCAGGCATAAAGAAGCTGAGGGAATTTTCTAATACACGACCTGCACTACAAGAAATACTAAAGGAGGCTATTCAACCACCATCAAGAGGGACAATTTGTGGCAACCAAAACATAAAAAGGGAGAGAGTAAAGGCCTGAACCGGAATATGGGAATGGAGAAAGTAAGCCTGCTGAAGAAAATGGAATACTCTAAATATCAAACTTTCTTTTACATAAACTTAAGGGTAACCAATCAAAAAAAAATCAAGAACTGAAATATATACTGTAATAAAGGAAGAAACAGAGGGAAACATCATAGAATACCACCACACAGAAATAATAGACAGCAACAAAAAGGCAAAGAAACAATGGAGACAAAGCCTTACCAGAAAACTAAAGATAGAATGACAGGAAATCCTCACATATGAATACTTACCCTAAATGTAAATGGACCGAACTCACCAATAAAAAGGCACAGAGTAGCAGATTGGATCAAAAAACTAAACCCAACCATATGCTGTCTCCAAGAGACACATCTCAACTATAAGGACAAGCATAGACTCAAAGTGAAAGGGTGGAAATTGACACTCCAAGCAAATGGTACCCAGAGAAAATCAGGTGTAGCCATAATGATATCAGATGAAACAGACTTCAGGGTTAAAAAGATAACAAGAGACAAAGATGGACATTTCATAATGGTAAAAGGGACTATACAACAAGAAGACATAATAGTCATCAATATTTATGCCCCTAATCAGGGAGTACCGAAATATACCAAGCAACTACTAACAGAACTAAAGGGAGAAATTGACCAAAACACAATTATACTAGGGGACTTAAATACATCATTGACAGCTATGGATAGATCATCCAAACAGAAAATAAATAACGAAATAGCAGCCCTAAATGACACATTAGATGAAATGGACATAATTGACATATGTAGAGCACTTCTTCCTAAAACCTCAGACTATACATTCTTTTCTAGTGTACATGAAACATTCTCAAGGATAGACCATATATTGGGACAGAAAATCAGCCTCAGCAAATTTAAGAAGATTGAAGTCATACCAAGCATATTCTCTGATCACAAGGCTTTGAAATTGGATATCAACTGCAAAAAGAAAACAGGAAAACCCATAAATACATGGAGATTAAACAACATACTTTTAAAGAACGACTGGGGGGCCGGCGCGGTGGCTCAGGCGGTTAGAGCTCCGTGCTCCTAACGCCGAAGGCTGCCGGTTTGATTCCCACATGGGCCAGTGGGCTCTCAACCACAAGGTTGCCAGTTCAATTCCTCGAATCCCGCAAGGGATGGTGGGCAGCGCCCCCTGCAACTAAGATTGAACACGGCACCTTGAGCTGAGCTGCCTCCCGGATGGCTCAGTTGGTTGGAGCGCGTCTTCTCAACTACAAGGTTGCCGGTTCGACTCCCGCAAGGGATGGTGGGCTGCGCCCCCTGCAACCAGCAAACGGCAACTGGACCTGGAGCTGAGCTGCGCCCTCCACAACTAAGATTGAAAGGACAACAAGTTGATTTGGAAAAAGTCCTGGAAGTACACACTGTTCCCCAATAAACTCCTGTTGAAAAAAAATAAAATAAAATAAAGAACGACTGGGTCAAAGAAGAAATTAGAGGAGAGATCAAAAGACACATAGAAACAAATGACAATGAAAACACATCCTACCAAAATTTTGGGGGTGCAGCGAAAGCAGTATTAAGAGGGAAATTTATCTCATTACAGGCCTATCTCAAGAAACGAGAAAAATCCCAAATAAATAACCTCATGTTACACCTTAAAGAACTAGAAAAAGAAGAACAAGTGAAACCCAAGGTCAGCAGAAGAAAGGAAATAACAAAAATTAGAGCAGAACTAAAAGAAATAGAGAACAAAAAGACAATATAAAAAATTAATGTGACAAAGAACTGGTTCTTTGAAAAGATTAACAAAATTGACAAACCCTTGGCTAGACTCACTAGATAAAAAGTGAGAAGACACTAATTAACAAAATCAGAAATGAAAAAAGGGAAGTTATCACGGACACCACAGAAATACAAAGGATCATCCAAGAATACTATGAAGGACTATATGCCACCAAATTCAATAACCTGGAAGAAATGGACAAGTTCATAGAAGCATATAGCCTTCCAAGGCTGAACCATTAAGAAGTGGAAAATCTAAACAGACCAATCACCAGTAACAAAATTGAATCAGTCATCCAAAACCTTCCGAAAAGCAAAAGTCCTGGACCAGATGGCTTCACTAGTGAATTCTACCAAACCTTCAAAGATGATCTAATACCAATCCTGCTCAAACTCTTCCAAAAAATTGAAGAAGAGACAGTACTCCCTAACTCATTTTATGAGGCCAACATTACCCCGATACCAAAACCTGGTAAGGATAGCACAACAAAGGAAAACTACAGACCAATATCTCTGATGAACACAGATGCAAAAATCCTAAATAAAATTCTAGCAAATAGAATACAACAATGCATTAAAAAGATTATTCATCACGACCAAGAGGGGTTCATCCCCGGGGCACAAGGATGGTTCAACATACGAAAATCCATCAATGTGATACATCACATAAACAAAATAAAGGACAAAAATCATATGATTATATCAATTGATGCAGAAAAAGCATTTGACAAGATGCAGTATCCATTTATGATTAAAACACTTAATAAAATAGGTATGGAAGGAAAATACTTCAACATAATACAGGCCATATAGGACAAGCCCTCTGCATATCTCATAATTAGTGGTGAAAAACTGAAGCCCTTTGCTCTATGTTTAGGAACATGACAGGGCTGTCCCCTATCACTTCTGCTTTTCAACTTAGTGTTGGAAGTCCTCACCAGAGCAATCAGGCAAGAGAAAGAAATAAAAGGCATTCAAATTGGGAAAGAAGAAGTTAAATTATCACTCTTTGCAGATGACATGATGCTATATATAGAAAACACTAAAGTCTCCACCAAAAAGCTACTAGAAACAATCAACGAATACAGTAAAGTTGCTGGCTACAAAATCAACGTACAAAAGTCCATCGCATTCCTATATACTAACAATGAAATCTCAGAAAAAGAAATACAAAAAACAATTCCTTTTGCAATGGCAGCAAAAAGAATAAAATACCTAGGAATAAACTTAACCAAGGATGTGAAGGACCTATATGCTGAAAACTATAAGACATTTTTAAAACAAATTGAAGAAGACACAAAGAAATGGGAAGACATTCCATACTCATGGATTGGAAGAATCAACATAGTTAAAATGGCCATATTACCCAAAGCAATATAAAGATTTAATGCAATCCCCATCAAAATCCCAATGGCGTATTTTAAAGAAATAGAACAAAAAATCATCAGATTTGTGTGCAACCACAAAAGACCCCGAATAGCCAAAGCAATCTTAAGAAAAAAGAACAATAATGGAGGTCTCACACTCCCTGACTTTAGCTTGTACTACAGGGCTACAATAATCAAAACAGCATGGTATTGGCAGAAAAACAGACACATAGACCAATGGAATAGAATTGAGAACCCAGAAATAAAACCACATAAATATGGACAGATAATTTTTGACAAAGAAGCTGAAAACATACAATGGAGGAAAGACAGCTTCTTCAATAAATGGTTCTGGGAGAATTGGATAGCCACGTGCAAAAGAATGAAACTGGACTGCTATCTGTCACCATGTACCAAAATTAACTGAAAATGGATCAAAGACTTAAGCATAAGACCTGACACAATAAACTGCATAGAAGAAAACATAGGTACTAAATTTATGGACCTTGGGTTCAAAGAGCATTTTATGAATTTGACTCCAATGGCAATGGAAGTAAAAGCTAAGGTAAACGAATGGGACTATATGAAACTTAAAAGCTTCTGCACAGCAAAAGAAACCATCGACAAAATAAAGAGGCCACCAACTGAATGGGAGAAGATGTTTGCAAACAGTGCCTCCAATAAAGGGCTAATATCAAAAATATACAAGAACTCATGAAACCCAACAACAAAAAAATAAACAACCCAGTTGAAAAATGGGTAGAGGACCTGAAGAAACATTTCTCCAAAGAGGACATACAAATGGCAAATAGACATATGAAAAAATGCTCAACATCACTAATCATCAGAGAAATGCAAATCAAAACCACAATGAGATATCACCTCACCCTAGTCAGAATGGCGATCATCAACAAGACAAATAGTAACAAGTGTTGGAGAGGCTGTGGAAAAAAAGGAACCCTCATACACTGTTGGTGGGAATGCAGACTAGTGCAGCCGTTATGGAAGGCAGTGTGGAGGTTCCTCAAAAAATTATGAATAGAATTACCATATGACTCAGAAATCCCTCTCCTGGGTATCTACCCAAAAAATCTGAAAACATTTATCCATAAAGACACGTGTGCTCCAATGTTTATTGCAACTTTGTTTACGGTGGCCAAGACATGGAAACAAGCATTTTGCCCTTCAATAGATGAATGGATAAAGAAGTTGTGGTATATATACAATGGAATACTATTCAGCAGGAAGAAAAGATGATATAGGAACATTTGTGACAACATGGATAGATCTTGAGAGTATGATGCTAAGCGAAATAAGTCAGACAGAAAAAGCAGAGAACCTTATGATTTCACTGATATGTGGTATATAAACCAAAAACAACAAAAGAAGAAGACAAACAAATGAGAAACAAAAACTCATAGACAGAGACAATAGTTTAGTGGTTACCAGAGGGTAAGGGGGGTGGTGGGTGGGAGATGAGGGTAATGGGGATCAAATATATGGTGATGGAAGAAGAACTGACAAAATGGGATTTATAGATGATGTAATACAGAATTGTTCACCTGAAATCTATGTAATTTTACTAACAATTGTCACCCCAATAAATTTTTTTAAAAAATCACGTATTAAACTACACTACTGTGTTTCCCCGAAAACCTAGCCGGACCATGAGCTCTAATGCGTTTTTTGGAGCAAAAATTAACATAAGACTCGGTATTATATTATATCATATTATATTATATTACATTATATTACACTGTATTATATTAAACCGAGGCTTATATTAAAATAAGACCAGTAGTATATATGATATGATATGATATATTATACCCAGTCTTAATTAAAATAAGACTGGGTCTTATATTAATTTTTGGTCCAAAAGGAGCACTAGAGCTGATGGTCGGGCTAGGTATTATTTTGGGGGAAACACGGTATATCCACTCAATGGATTTGTTGCACATTGTAAAAATGGCATTTGTAAAAAAGTTTTTAAATGAAGATGCTTATTCTGGTGGTAAGGGAAAAAACAATAACAAGTTTGTGAGGTATCATTACATCTACATAAATAGAAAAACTAGGCACAGATAGAATGAAAGTACATATACTGTTCCCACCCTCCAAATTAATTAGGATTTTTTTGGTATCTTAGCTTTTCTTTTTTTTCTTCTTTCTATTTCATTGCACCAAATTTTCTGACAAGCATTCTGTATAATGGGGGACCCGCAAATGCTCATACACACACATATGTATATGAAACTATGGTAACTGACAATCTTTTCTACAATTTCTAACCAACCTGTTTATAAAGATTTGCAACAAACTCTTGTTTTGACAGGTGTTAGTGGTGTGTTTCACTGTTTTTGGAGGACTGATGGCATTTAACTATCACCGAGTGCTCCAAGTGTGGGCAATCCCACTGCTATTGGTAACTTTTTTTGCCTACCTAGTGGCCCATAAGTTTTTATCTGTGTTTGAAACTGTGCTGGATTTACTTTTCCTATGTTTTGCTGTCAATCTGGAAACAGATGATGGATCACCAGAAAAGCCCTACTTTATGGACCAAGAGTTTTTGGTAAGCAAGCGTGTCATTTCCTGTGGCAGTCTCCATCCTCACAAAAGTGTTGCAGACTAACACATAAAGGAGGCATGCACCAGCCTCATTTTCTCTTCCTGGGGCTCTCTGAGCTCTCTCACATGGCCTGAATGTTCTGAGAGTGAGATAGGAGCTGTGTTCTGAGACAAGTGAAGCTGAACAATTAACACTGACTAAATGACGTTGGGTAGGAGATGTTCTGGACACAGTAGCAGTCCAAGTCCCTTTAGTGCTAAGTGCTTGGTCTGGCCTTTCAGATGGTCTGGAGGTTTAACAGTCTATCTTTTTCGAAAGCATTTTTGCATCCCCAAGCATCACATCATACTCATTGTCTATTAGGGGGCACACACTCCAGTGAAGATTAATCCCCATCTGTGCCAGTATGGGCAGATTTGTGATCGCAAGCCCTTTAGTAACCCAGGCACACTACCACAAGAAAAGCCACACCCTTGGTGGAGCCCCATGCTGCCTCTGTCTGGAAATAGCAGGCAGCTGTTTCCCACTGCTTTTGTGACACAGTTGTTATTTGCATTATCCTATATAAACAGGGATATTTTAACAACTGTATAAAGTCTCTCTTCCCTTTCCTTTGTCTGGATCAAGTGACATTTTAATAATTTTCTTTCATTCTGTTGTAATAAAACTTAGGTATTAAGGCTCTTTTGCTTTTGAATAAAACATTCAAAGCACTCTTCCGTTCAGCCAAGCACTGAAGTTCAACAAGCACTTCTATAGTTTTACAAGTAATGTGTCCTCATCCTTCTCCACATAAAACATAAAAATGTAACAACACTTTCCTTATTTGTACATACTTTCAAGAAAATATTTCTGATGGTGGTAGGAAGCGAACCAGGTCTTCTTTTTCTGATTTACACTTTTCTGATTAAAAATCCAGTATGAAATCTGGATTCAACAGGGAAAACTTATTTTTAGGGTTCAAGTCTCTAAAATGACAAGGCCAAGTAAATCGTTGTCAACAATGTAGACACATATAGTCTAACTCATTCTTTTGTTTTTCAGAGTTTTGTTAAAAGGATGAACAAATTAAACAATTCAAGGGCATAGAGAGAAGAGAATTTAAGGAATGAAGAAGGAACAGAACTCCGACCCATTGTGAGATAAGCACCCGTTAGTATTTGTACCTGGAAAAAGTTTCCTTCTTCTGAGAGAGACAGTCACAGAATAAATGATAAAGCCCAATAGACTCTATTCCTCATTCTTTTGGCCCTTATTGTTTGGCCATGTTACAATACTAGAACCATCAAAGTTTTTGTACCTACTGGGACAGAAAAGCCTTTTACGACCTTGTTTATATGCATCAGTTAAAAAGCACATTGTGTAGGGGTGGCCAGTTAGCTCTGTTGGTTAGAGCACGGTGCTGATAAACACCAAGGTTGAAGGTTCGATCCCTGCGTGGGCCACTGTGAGCTGCACCCTCCTTAAGAAAAAAAAAACAAAGAAGAAAAACAAAACAGCACACTGTGTAAATACTCATTTCAGGGCACTGGTGAAAAGCACACCCCTCACTGACAACCAGTAAATAAACCCTAGAAGAAATCTCTGGAATGCTGCCCTAGTACAGAGCACGACTTTTCCTGACTCATCCAATCCTGGGAATGTGCTAAATATGTTGTAACAATTCTTAGTTGTTGTGACAATTAAAACCAGAACTGTCGGGCTGGCCTGGTGGCTCAGGTGGTTGGAGCGCCATGCTCCTAACACCGAGGTTGCCAGTTCGATTCCCACATGGGCCAGTGAACGGCTGACGACCAACTGCTTCGGGGCGGGGCGGGGCGGGGGGGGGGGGGGGCGGGTAGCGCAAGGCTCATAATACCAGCATGGGCCAGGGAGCTGTGTCCTACACAACTAGACTGAGAAACAATGGCTTGAACCAGACTGGGGCGGGAGGGTGGGGGGAGGGAGGCAGAAGAAGGGGGAAAAAACAAACAAAAAACTCCAGAACTGTCACATGATAGGTGTGGTCTAAAACAAAAGGCAGGAGAAGTTTAACCAGATATCACTCAAGTTTGTTAAAAGTACAAGGCTACCTCTTAAAAATTAACAAACATTCTTGAGAAGTGATTTCAACCACAGCCCCACCCAAAAATCACCTGGAGGAAGGTTTATAATACTCTGCCTGGATTCCATCCCCAGAGATTTAGATTCAATGGCAGAAGAGGGGTTGTGTGTGTGTGTGGGGGGTGGGGGGTAGGGGAGAAAGGTGGGAGATGCCTTTTCTTTTTACAGCTTTAAACAAATAGGAACTTTTAACATATTGACTGGCAGGTGCATTTCACGTAGATGAGCAGGTAAACAGAATTACTCTCCTAACAGGCAGTGCATTGAAGGCTTCCCTAAACTACCCTTTTCCAAGATGGCAAGAAAGAGCTTGTCACCTCAGGTCTACTTTAACAAATGCAAAATACCACTTTTTTCTTAAACAGCACCGCTAAATTAGTTGAGCTCCAAAGTCTCTTTTAGGAAAGGGATTTACAGAGCAGTTTCTGGAAACATTAGTCACTGTGGCATGATAAGCAAGTAGACTTCATTTTTATGGGTGCAGCACACCCCGTGCATGTCCTCACTATCTGCCTCAGCAAAAAACAAGCAGGCACGTTTCACCCACAGCTCTAATAGAGCCAATCCTATCAGAAGAAATCACAGGGCTAAGAAAATGTCAGAAAGCGTGAGTTACCAATTTTCTTTTAATGAATGGATTTTTTTTCTCATTACAAACCCACTGTTTGACCTTCTCTACATCATGACTGAAGGTTAGGTTTTACTAATACTTCATACTGTAAACCCTAGTTTGCTATCAAATGGCATATCCTATTTCTGATCCAGTATGTTTCTTCCTTTTTTTAAAAGTATATGTTTCTTAGAAAGTATAAATAAATAGATGAATAATTGTTTTAAAGTAATGGCATTATAAGTGATTTTTAAAATTTTATTCATCTAAACATTGTGTGTGCTATATTTCCATGTAATGCATTCTTTTTTCAATTACAGTTGACATACAGTTTTATATAGTTTCAGGTGTACAACATTCTGATTAGACATGTGTATACCTTATGAAGTAATCACCCTGGTAAGTCTAGTACTCATCTGAAATCATTCAGTTATTTACAGTATTATTGACTATATTCCCTATGCTGTTCTTTATATCCCTGTGACTATTTTTGTAACTGGCAATTTATACTCCTTAATCCCTTCACCTTTTTCACCCATTCCCCAAGTCCCCTCCCATCTGACAACTATCAGTTCTCTGTATCTATGAGTGTTTTGTTTGTTTTTAGATTCCACATATAAGTGAAATCATACAGTATTTGTCTTTCTCTGACTTATTTCACTTTACATACTACCCTTCAGCTCCATCGCAAATGGCAAGATTTCATTATTTTTTATGGTAATATTCCATTGTATATATTTGTACACCCAATCGTTATCCATTCATCCATCGATAGACACTTAGATTGCTTCCATATCTTGGCTATTGAAAATGATGCTGCAATGAACATAGGGGTGCATTTATCTTTTTGAATTAATGTTTTGGATTTCCTCAGATAGTACCCAGAAGTAGAACTGCTGAGTCATAAGGTAGTTCTATTTTAACTTTTTGAGGAACCTCCGTACTGTTTTCCACAGTGGCTATACCAACTTACATTCCCACCAATAGTGCACGAGGGTTCCCTTTTTTCCATATCCTCGCCAACACTTGTTGTTTATTGATTTATTGATGATAGCCATTCTCACAGGTGAGAGGTGATATCTCATTGTGGTTTTGATTTGCATTTCCCTTATATTTAGTGATGTTGAGTATCTTTTCATGTCTATTGGCTATCTGTATGTCTTCTTTGAAGAAATGTCTATTCATGTCCTCTGCCCATTTTTTAATTTTGGAATTTTTTTTTGATGTTGAGCTATATGAGTTATCCCATTCAGTAGGGATCTTTATGTTTTGTTGATGGTTTTCTTTTGTAGTGCAAAAGCTTTTCATGATGTAGTCCCATTTGTTTATTTTTTTATTTTGTTGTCTTTGCCCTTAGGAGACATATCAAAAAACTTTCTAGAGCAGTGTCAGAGTTTATTGCCTGCATTTTCTTCTAAGAGTTTTATGGTTTTGGGTCTTACATTTAAGTCTTTAATCCATTGAGTTTATTCTTGCATATGGTGTAAGAAAGTGGTCTAGTTTTGTTTTTTTGCATGTATCTCTCCAGTTTTCCCAACACTTATTTATTGAAGAGACTATCTTTACCCCACTGTATATTCTTGCCTCTTTTGTCATAGATTAGTTGACAAAGTGGGTTAATTTCTGGGCTCTCTATTCTGTTCCATTGAGCTATGTGTCTGTTTTTATGCCAGTACCACGCTGTTTTGATTACTATAGCCTTGTAGTAGTTTGATATCAAGTAGTGTGATACCTCCAACTTTGTTCTTCTTTCACAAGATTGCTTTGGCTATTTGGGGTCTTTTGTGTTTCCATATAAATTTTAGGATTATTTGTTCTAGTTCTGTGAAAAATGCCATTGGTATTTTGATCAGGATTGCATTGAATCTGTAGGTTGCTTTAGGTAGGAAAGACATTTTAACAATGTTAATTCTTCCAATCCATAAGCATGGTACATCGTTCCATCTATTTGTGTCTTCTTCAGTTTCTTTCTTCAATGTCTTACATTTTTCCAAGTACAAGTATTTGCCTCCTTGGTTGAATTTATTGCTAGGTATTTTACTCTTTTGATACAATTGTAAACGGGATTGTTTTCTTAACTCTTCTTCCTGATAGTTCATTATTGGTGTGCATTAATTTTATCCCTTGCAACTTTACTGAATTCAGTTATTAGTCTTTTGGTGGATTCTTTAAGATTCTCTCTATATTATCATGTTATCTGCAAATAATGAGTTTTACTTTGTCCTTTGCAATTTGTATGCCTTTTATTTCTTTCTCTTGTCTTATTGCTGTGTCTAGGACTTCTAATGCTATATAGAATAAAAGTGGTAGTCATCCTTGTCTTGTTCCTGATCTTAATGAAAAAGCTTTCACCTTTTCACCATTAAGTGTGATGTTAGCTGTGGGTTTGTCATATATGACCTTTATTATGTTGATACGTTCCCTGTAGCCCCATTTTGCTGAGAATTTTTTTTTATCGTAAGTGGATGTTGGATTTTGTCAGATGCTTTTTCTGCATCTATTAATACATCATATGATTTTTATCCTTCATTTTGTTTATGTGGTATATCATGTTAATTGAGCTGCAGATATTGAACCAACCTTGTATCCTGGGACTAAATCACACTTGATGATGGTGTATGATCCTTTTAATGTATTGCTGAATTTCATTTGCTAATATTTTGTTGAGGAGTTTTGCATCTATATTCATCAGATATATTGGCCTATTTCCTTTTTTTATAGTGTCTTTGTTTGGTTTGGGTATCAGGGTAATGTTGGCCTCATAGAGAGTTTGTGAACTTTCCCTTCTCTTCAATTTTTTGAGATAGGTTGAGAAGGATAGGTATTAATTCTTCTGTGAATGTTTGGTAGCATTCACCTGTGAAGACATCTGTTTATCGGCTGTGTTTTGATTACTGATTCAATTTCATTACTAGTAGTCTGTTCAGATTTTCTGTTTCTTCTTGATTCAGTCTTAGAAGAGTGTATTTTTCTAGGAATTTATCCATTTATTCCATGTTGCCCAATATAGTTGTTTGTAGAATTTTCTTACAATCCTTTGTATTTCTGTGGTGTTCATTGTCACTTCTCGTATTTCTGATATTCTTTATTTGGGTCCTCTCCTTTTCTTAATAAGTCTATCTAAAGGTTTATCAATTTTGTTTATCTTTTCATAGGACAAGCTCTTGGTTTCATTGATCTTTTAAGTTTTCAAATTATTTATTGTATTTATATATAATCTTCCTATATTTGTCTTTTAACCTTCGTACTAGTTTTATAATTCGTTGATCCATTACTTTTACTGTTTACCTTTGTCAGTGAGTTTTTTTTCTTTCCTATATTTTCTTATTTTGGCCTTTTCTTTTTACTTAAAGAAAACCCTTTAACATTTTTGTACTGTTTTATTGGTGAACTCTTTTAGCTTCTGCTTGTCTGAGAAACTCTTTCTCTCCTTTGATTTTAAATGACAGCCTTGCTGGGTAATGTTAGTTGTAGGTGTTTCTTTTCATAACTTTGAATATTTCCTGCCAAGCCCTTCTGGCCTGCAAAGTTTCTGTTGAGAAATCAGCTGGCAGTCTTATGGGAGCTTCCTTGTACATAACTGCTTTTCTCTTGCTGCTTTGAAGATTCTTTGTTTAACCATTTAATTAAGCATTTGAATTATGTGTCTTGTTGTGGGCCTCCTTGGATTCATCTTGTTTGGAACTCTCTGCCGTTGATGGACTTGTATGTCTATTTCATTTGCCAGGTTAGGGAAGTTTTCAGTCATTATTTCTTCAAATAGGTTTTCAATTCTTTTCTCTCTTCTCCTTCTGGACCCCTATGACACGAATATTGGTACGCTTGATGTTGTCCCAGAGGTCCCTTAAACTATCCTCATTTTTTTTTGGTTCTTTTCTTTTTGCTGTTCTGATTGGGTGTTTTCCTCTACCTTGTCTTCATGATCACCCATTCGATCCTCTGCTTCATCTAATGTGCTGTTAATTCTCTCTAGTGTGTTTTTCATTTCAGTTATTGCATTCTTCAGTTCTGATTGGTTCTTTTTATACTTTCAATCTCTTTATTGATGTTCTCCCTGAATTCATCTATTTTTCTCCTATATACAATGAACATCCTTATAACCAGTGTTTTGAATTATTTATCTGGTAGATTGCTCATACACATTTCATTTAGTTCTTTTTCTGGAATTTTGTGCTGTTCTTTCATTTGGGACATCTGTCTCCTCATTTTGGCTGACTCTCTATCTATGTATTAGGTAGGACTGTGTGTCCCAGTGTTGAAAGAGTGGCCTTATGTAGAAGGTGTCCTTTGGGGCCTAGTACTGTAGTCCTCCCAGTCACCTGAGCCTGATTCTCTAGGAGTGTTTCCTGTGTAGGTTGCATGTGCCCTCCTATTAAGTAGGGCTTTGATTGCTGCGGGCACATCAGTGAGTGAGGCTTACCTTCAGTCTGACTGGCTGGCTGCCACTACAGCACATGAGCTATTGTGTGGGGGCTGACCCCTTGGAGCTTAAAGTCATTTTAGAAGGGCTCTGATGCCAACCAAGGTTATCCATTGGCTGTTAGTTGTGGAACTGGTTGGGAGGGGATCTGGTGTGGTCTGAAGGCAGCCACTGGGTGTGTTGGGTTTGGAGACTCTTATACTGGTCTTGGGGCTGACTGGTAGGAGCTACGAAGTGATCTGTGGTCAGTTGGTGCTCGTGTCAGGCTTGGACGTGCTTGGGAGAGGCCATGATGTGAGCTGAGGCCAGCTGCCACTTATGCCAGGCCAGACTTGGGGCCAGTTGGTGTTTCTTCTTTTTTTTTGGTACCCCCCCTCCACCACAGTTTTTAAGCCATTCTTTCTGTCTAGTTGTAGGACACAGCTCCCTATTCCATGCTGGTGTTATGAGCCTTGTGCTCCACGCTGAGGCAGTCAGTCGTTGGTCGCCGGCCACTCACAGCAGCTCACGGCAGCTCTCATTGGCTGCCGGCCACTCACACCGACTGCCGGCGTGGCTGCTGGCCACTCTCGGCAGCCCACAGCAGCTCATACCGACCTCCGGTTGTTCACGGCAGCCCAGCTCCAGGGAGAGACGTTGTTCAGTGTTAGCTGTAGAGGGCGCAGCTCACTGGCCCATGTGAGAATCAAACTGGCGGCCTTTGGCATTAGGAACACGGTGCTCTAACCTCCTGAGCCACCAGGATGCCCCCCAGTTGGTGGTTTTACAATGCAAGTTGAGGCCATTTGCTGCTTGTGCTGGGCACAGGACTGCTTGACAGGAGCTATATACTTACTCACGCAAGCTTTACTTGTGTGGTATTTTTGGTCCTTTGAGACTGCAGCACAAGCTGAGAAAGGCACTTGTGTGGAGCTGCTGAAGTCTCAGGCCTGGTGGGTGCATTGGTTGGGGCTGGGTCTCAAGAAATCACCAGGCCAGGCAAACCATGTTATCCAAGTTGATGGAAAGCATAGATTTGGCACCTGCCTGCAGTAGGCCAGCTGGGTGGGAGGAGACCTCACAAAGTAACAATGGTGCCTACCAGCACTTCCATCCCTGGGGTAAGTTCCCCTGACACCATTTCCCCTGACCCCATCCTCCAGCCCTCACCCTGAACTTAGTCATTTTAGATTCTCATGTATGCCCCTGGTGCTTCTAAGCTGCTGCTCGTATGCTGGACCTGACAGTGAATGAGTTTGTTCCACAGCCCTTTCTCTGAGATAAAATCCCCATTGGTTTTCACAGCCAGATATTGTGGGGACTTCGCTTCCTGGAACTGGTGCATTGGGCTGGGGAGCCTGGTGTTGGGCTGTGATTCCTTGCTCCTCAGGGGGTCACCTCCAAAGCTGAGACATTCTTCCCAATTCTTAATTGCCACCATGTAGTTGTGGGACCTGCTGGTTCTGTCACCACCCCTCCTACCAGTTTTGACATGGCTTCTTTATAACCTTGGTTATAGGAATTCTGTTTAGCTAGTATTCTGGTGGTTTTGTTATGGTTGTTCTATAATTTGTAATTTTGATGTGGTCATGGGAGGAGGCAAACTGAAGAGTACTCTGCCATCTTGACTCCACCCCATGGGTTTCTTATTAACATTTATTCACCCAAAGAGATGAATATAAAATGCACCCTCTGCCCTATTTCCACCAATGTTCTTGAAGATGATTATCCCAAGCTGGATTTAAGATAAATTTGGGGCAGCCGAATCACAACAGAATAAATAAGGGTCCACTAATAGTTTGAATCCTAGCTTCCATTTA
This sequence comes from Rhinolophus sinicus, assembly GCF_057876585.1. Classification (NCBI taxonomy): domain Eukaryota; kingdom Metazoa; phylum Chordata; class Mammalia; order Chiroptera; family Rhinolophidae; genus Rhinolophus; species Rhinolophus sinicus. The sequence continues at coordinate 32,611,662 of NC_142507.1, forward strand.
CTGTGTGCAATGGGCAGTTCCCTTCATTCTTCTAGGTCTGTCTCAAGCAGAATACACTGTTGTGTGGATTAAATAAAGAAATGTTATTCAGAAAAAAAAAAAATAAAAAAAAATGTTGGGCCGGCCCAGTGGCTCAGGCGGTTGGAGCTCCATGCTCCTAGCTCTGAGGGCTGCCGGTTCGATTCCCACGTGGGCCGGTGGGCCGGTGGGCTCTCAACCACAAGGTTGCCAATTCAATTCCTCGAGTCCTGCAAGGGATGGTGCGCAGCGCCCCCTGCAACTAAGATTGAACACGGCACCTTGAGCTGAGCTGCTGCTGAGCTCCCGGATGGCTCAGTTGGTTGGAGTGTATCCTCTCAACCACAAGGTTGCCGGTTAGACTCCCACAAGGGATGGTGGGCTGTGCCCTCTGCAACTAGAAAACGGCAACTGGACCTGGAGCTGAGCTGCGCCCGACACAACTAAGACTGAAAGGACAACAACTTGAAGCTGAACGGCACCCCCCACAACTGGGAGTGAAGGGACAACTTGACTTGGAAAAAAAAAAAAAAAAGGCCTGGAAGTGCACACTGTTCCCCAGTGAAGTCCTGTTCCCCTTCCCCAATAAAAAAATGGAAAAAAAAAAAAAAAAGAAATGTTGCAGTACCTATTTATAACAGTACCTGAGAAAGAGTGCTTTTTTAAAATAATCAGCCCGTCTTATATGAATGTTCAAAAAAATATTTATTTATAAAAAATACAATGAGATAAGTTTATGCTGAGAAATGCAGCAATAAATACAGTTGAAGAAAACAGCAACTCTACATTGATACATTGGCACAAACAGGAAGAACACATGCACCACCCAGACCTATGTGTCTGAAGGCTGATTTTGTACACGCTCCTTTAGAAAACACCTCTGAAAAGATACTGTCAGCTCAGGTGAGAGAATGAGTACACATATAATCACAAATGCACACAGATCATGATTTTATTTAAAAATTAGCAAACAATACTGTAGAAACATTGATATGTAAATCTCTAAAATGCTGCATCTTAAATTTAGCTGGCAAACACCACCTTAGCTATAAGCATGAGTTTAGTCTTCCACATAGAAACCAGACACTAAACTGTAAAAAAAAAAAAAAAAAAGCTTCCTATTATTTGAAAACACCAGTTTAAGTAGAAATTGTAAAAATGCATAGATCTGTAATAAAAGAATTGGCTGTACAAGAGTACTCCCCTTTCACAGTATTCCTTTTTACTTCATATGCGAGTTATTGGTTATGCTGTAGGAATTAACCATTACAGCACTAAAAGGCAACTATTTAGGGAAGAGGCAGAAAAAGGAAAAAGGAATGTATGTAAGGCAATATTTGTTTTAGGTACAATAAGCATAATAGTGTTTTAGGAAGACAAGATAAAAATTACTCAAGGCTAGCTTGGTTCTCACTGGATAAAAACAATGGGCTAAATACTGAGCTCCTCTGTGTGCATCTAATAATCAATGCCTTGGTCACCATATTGGTAATCTCTGGGGTAGTCATCTTGGTACTCGCCATGGTACTCATCTGGGTATTCTGCCTGATAATCGCTATCACTGATTTCTGACCCATTTGTTCCTGTTCCTTGGCTTCCGTTGTGAATGACGGGTTCTGTTGGAGCAGCACAGTATTTGGGATCATATACTTGCCGCCCGAGCCCATACACACTCATTCCTTTCTGGGAAGCGACTTTGTTGGTACCCATCTGTAGAGAAATTGTCGAGTTGTCCACTGGTTGTAAGGTGAGCTTCTGATCATAGATGTCTCTTCTGGTACCGGGTGCTAACATCCCTGCCTAGAATCAGAGTATAAAAATTAAAAGAGCAGCTAAAATCTACTCTTGTGAATATTTTATAAATGATGAAATTACATTGAATGTGAGCACTAATATAGTAACTTTCCTTTGGTTCAGGCGTAAAGCTAGCTTATCAAAATATCCTGATGGTGAATCTCTCTTACAAAGCAATATTCATTGGCTTTTGAACTAGGTCGCCCTGCCCTCAAATCCTTGCTCTGCTATAGAACTGCTATGTGCCTCAAGCAAGTTACTTTCAGTTTTAGGTTTTGCATAGGTAAAATGGGGGCAATACCACCTGCTTGGATTCAGTGGAGGATTAAACATAAAAAATGTAAGAACAAAGCATCATGCTGGCACACCTAAAAGTTACATTTGAATGTCTATTATGATCACATACAGGAGCTGGGTTACCAATTTCAAAAGGCTGAGACCCAGAAGAGCCATTTCTTCAGAACAGCCACTCACCTCCTTTTCAGAGTACAGTAATTCGTACTTCATTTCTCCGTTGGTGTCAGGCACACACTTCCGCATTTAAGTCAGTAAAAAAGCAAACTTGAGTGGCAGCTATGAGAGATACAATGCCACACGTGGCAGGACGTGGCCCATAAAGGGTGAACAACACCAAATCTCCTCTTGGGGTCATTAAAAACAAGCACACTCTGGTTAGATATAAGACCTATCTGTTCACCAATGGGTCTGGGAACCTCCTTATGAGGTGCTGGTGGTCAGTCAACAAGGAAATAATTCCATCTTGTGTGGTGTTCGAATATTGGCATTCTCACCACCTGCATTTCCATCTATTGTACTCACATCCACACATTTAATAGGAATGCTAGCTAAAAACACTTCTTAGTAGGACACCAGATAATAATTTTACCTACCAAGTTAATTAAGAGCTCCTTTAAAAATAAAAATCAGAAGCATTAGAATGAACAATTTACTTGGATTTGGAGCAAGAACACTGTAACAAACATTTCTTTTTTCTTCTGGTTGGGTAGAAAGGCCAGCTGTTCTCACTGCCAACAAAAGCCATGAACACACACCGTACTTGTGCTGCTACAGAAAAGGTCCTTTCATTCTTTTACTTTCTCAGCAAAACCTCCTTTCCTAAAGGAATATACTCTAAATATACCACATAAAATATACCTACTTTGAACTTAATAAGAGTAAGATAAGTGCTCACTGAAATAGCCCTTTTGTGTGTTTTGCTGCAAGTATAAAAAGGGATTGCTTACCTGGCTGGCTCCTTTGTTGGTACCCATCTGCAGGCTAATCGTGGTCTGGTCAAAAGGTTTGTCAGTTTGCATTTTAGGATCATAAAGATGCCTCCTGGTCCCATAGGCTGTCATACCTGCCTGGCTGGCGCATTTGTTGGTTCCCATCTTTTAAGTTAAAAAATAAAATTAGCACTATTACCAGAAGTTAGCAAGATATACGAGACAGAGAAAACTTTGTTCTTCTCAAAAGATGCAAGTGGCTCGATTAAGTCCCTTCCTGTGCTGAAGCTGTGGTCAACTAGATACAAAGTCTCCTCCATGCTTGCACAAAGTTCAAGGTGCTCATCTTAAAAAGAATTTCAAACAATTCAATGGATATAAAAACTTTGTAATTAACAGTATAACAACATGCACAACAGGAAGGGATGGACAGACACAAAAAGTTATTACAGTGGCTGAATTATGGATAATTAATTTCCGCTGTTACTCTTCCCTCTTATTCTCTGTAGCACAGACAACCAAGTGAAGGGGTACCTGCTTCAACCACTTAAAAGGACAGAAGCCAGGCAACATGCTTTTCTACTCTAGGTATGTTTTGCTTAAAATGTGGTAGCAAATGCTAGATGTCTTCTCGGGCAACTTAACAGGGGCTTTTTTAAGCTTCATCAAAATCATCCACATTTTCATGGGAAAAGAATCCCATTTTATTCCTCCAACTCATGTCACTGGACAGAGTCAGACACAGAACAAAGAATGTGAACTCAACCAAGTTCAGAGGAACAATAATTAACTTCCCTTCCTCACTGAGGGTAATATGGCTTCAGAACCAACCAGTCAGTACACTTTGTCCTACTGGTTGGGGACATGTTTCTACTGTTGGTCTTTTTTCCTTAAAAAGATTTATTACAGGAAAAATTTATTACTAAAAGTAAAACATGTTCATTGGAGAAGATTCAGAAAATATAGGCAAAAAATGAGGGGGAATCACTATAATCCCACCACCCAGATATTCACTGTAAGCATTTGTATGTATCCTTCTAGTTTTACCTTATGTGCCTGTGTATGTATCTATAAATACACTTACATATAAATATATACATATACATAAAAAATGCACATGAATCTTTTAAATAAAATTGTGGTAACACTGACCATAGAATTTTATTACCTGATTTATTTTCCTTAATCTTTGAATTCTTGTCTATCATTTTTATATTACTAGTTCTTTGTTTACAGAGTTATCATAATTTAACCAACTGACTACTATCTGGAAATTCAAGTTTCCAATTTCTTACAACTGATACAATTTTGTACTGTATAAAAATAAATCCATCTCACACAGACTCAGCAAAGACAGAAGGGCACTGTATCAAGCAGGTGTCAGATAGTAAAGCCCATAGCATATTGGGCATTTAGCAATGGTGTTTTTGTGACACTTTTCAGGGAACAATGTGAAAGGAAAGAAAATACCTAAACTAAGTATTTCTGAGAAATTAAATGGACAAATTCTAATAGTGTGTGTATAGTGCTTTCTTAGTTTAAATAAATGACTTTGGCATTGAGGTTTTGTAAAAACTGCCTCATTTAGTCAATAACATTTAGTAATTTATAAAGTGCATTTTCTTACACAGCAAGTATGTAAGTAGGGGGGAAATCATTCCCTGGAGAAACAACTGTCAAGTCAGATAGCATGCCTAAGTTTCTCCTAAAAGCATCATTAGCTCATGAGCTTTAATTGGACATGCATTGTATACACCACGTATTTACCTCCAAAAACCTACATTATAGTCTTATCTATTCCTTACTTATAAGAGACACTTTGCATGGTGAGAATTAATGATATAGAATAACTGATTAAGCAATACCACATTATTTACCTGCAAACCAATTACACTTTGGCCAGCTTTTAATTTTCCTTCATCAAAACGTCTTGTTTGTTTTTCTGCATACTTAACTCCAATGTCAATGGTTGTGTGGAAGCCTTTTGTTTTAGCCTAGACAGAAATATGCACACTTACTGAAAAGAAACAATTAAATGAAGATTTTGCCAACAGAATTTTACAGAAGTAACAACAAAGAAATGATATAGTCCATGGATGAAGACTTCATTAGATATGACCCAAACTAGGGGTTAAGAACTTATTTAAGACCATTCAGTAATACACTATACCTCTAAAATGTGAGTATGCTAATTAAGCTCTTTTGTATGAGGCAGCTGATGTCAATAGCCTTTCCACAAAGCTAATAATTATGAAAGAGATGGGCTCCTCCCTGCCTAGTCTGAATTCCCATGGGAGAGCAAAGAGATAATTCATCAACATGGTGGGAATTTTTTAACGAGCCATTAAAGGCATATACGTACCAGACCTGCTAGAGCCACCAGTGTAGTCTGAACCTGCGTCATGTTTCCATTCTCAAAAAGATCATTTGCTTCAAATATGTCATGTGGCTTCATACCATAAGCCTGAATAGCTTTAATAAAGTTGCCAATGTTCTCCAACTATAAAGAAAAAGAGTCATAATTTTTGGAGGTAAATAGTGACATTCATATTATCTAAGACTTCTATGTCCTCACGGTTCAATACAAGACTCTAGGCAGAAAGGTACCGGGCAAGGACTCTTGACCATACATACTAAGTACAGCTCACTCTGGAAAAGGAAAACAGTAAAGAGAGTACTTCATATTGGGTCACATAATGGTCTTAATAGTATTTTTAAGCAGTAAATTTTTTTCATTTCCTCAAAGGCAACTTCTTCCTTACATGCTTTTAAGAATTCTGTGTCACATTAGTAATCAGAAATGAGATATAATTCCCCAATCCCTCCCTGAAAAATTTGAGTAGGATCTTACTGTAAATTGAAGGGAGTTTTGCCCTACCTCATGGATTGTGCAAGAATGAATTGCTCTAAGGCAACTCACAATGCTTAATAAAAAATCTTTATTTTAGTATTAAAAAATAATTTATTATGTTTTAATTTTTAACTTAAAAGTAAATTTGTGGTTACTAAATGCTTATTCTATCTCCAAATACATACTCAAGACTAAATTATGCAATTTTCCTTTAATTATACATATTCATAAACTAAGACTATCCTTAATACCGTGTTCTACAGTCAGCCATTAGTTATGTTAAATTCCTTGCTTTTTCCTTCTTTTGTCCTTCTTATGTTCTAGATTGTATTTCTCTGTACAAGCTGTCAAATCCCCTGAGATGAGACACACTAAATGTAAGAAAAATTCTAGGTTAAACATCTAATAATCATAGAACTAATTCTAAGTAATTATGGAAACATTAAAAATAACATGGTAAAACATAGCCATGTGCACACATTTCTGCTAAACTGTCTATTTTAAAATGGTAGTCAAGTTTTCGCTGTATAAAAATTAACCAACTAAAACAAGAGGTTGCTTGTTTGGCTGTTACCTGAGGCCAGTTTAATGAGGACTCATTGACCTTCTTCACGGAGCCTGGCTGTAGCTTGTTTATGAGTCTGAAAAAAAAAGTGTAACACCGTACTTATTGGTCATACAATAATGAGGATTGGTATGTAAAGTCAGTTCCTTTAATATCAGTAAAGGATGTGCATTTGTAGAATATCAAGGTTTCACACCCTGGACTGTGAAGCAGGGCAAGACAGCAGCTTATGGAAAGGACTAGAAGAACAGAAATGGCCAAATCAGAGTCAAAACTTACTCGCAGAGGATTATGCCATCTTTTAAGCCCAGCTGAAAGTTGGTGCCAATGCTCATGCCGGTCACTTCTTCTATCCAATTGCGAAGATCTTCTTCTGCTTGATGATCATATTTGGAAGCGATCTGAAACACAAGTAACTTTTGAGAATTTTCACTAAATCATCGGAACTCCTGACTTACGACTTGCTCTGTGATCCATTAAGACCACAGCTGTGACACGCAGCAAATTACACTCACTGGAATACATTAGCTAATCTAACCCACTAGTAAAGCTTCAGTAACTAATAAAAATGTTTTTGGTTAAGTCAGTGTTACATAAAATTTGAACAGCATGTGGAGAGAAGCTGGGACTGAGAAAATAATATGGATGGAGATACAGGAAGTGAAAAGGGTTAATAGCATATTACATTATGGCACCACACCAGCCATATTAAACCTGAAAGATTAAGTCATTATTTACCACATTTCAAGAAAGAGGATGACAGGGTTCTGATGCATTCAACCATTTTATATGGTATTGCAAGTGGCCAAGGCGTTATTAATCCAACAGTTTTGTTGTCTGGAAAACTCTGGTGTTTCTATGCCTTCTATTGAGCTTCCCTCCCTCCCTCCCTCCCTCCCTCCCTCCTCCCTCCTTCCCTCCCTCCCTCCCTCCCTCCCCCCTCCCTCCCTCCCTCCCTCCTTCCCTCCCCACTAGTAATTATTCTACAACTCTGTTTATGTTATCTATATCCTATTAGACTACTCAGAGTTACTTTTGGACCCTTAGTACCTGACATCCAAACATTTAATAAAACTAAAAGAAAATTTAATTCTTTACTTACAAAATTCTACAATGAAGGCAACTTACTGACACAGATGCTATACTATTATTGTACATGCTAAAACTACCACAGGTTTTCAAAGATCCCTTCATAAGACCATAAACCTCAGTTTTTAAAAAAAGGCAATGAAATTTATACAAAAGATGGTTAAAAATCATATATTCAAGTTCTTAGGCTTGTTCTTGTACTAAGGTCCTTAAAGAGGCAGGTCCATCAGAGTTATTAAGGAGAAGAACACAGCTGGGAAAAGGGACAGTTTGTGTGTCATTTTCCTTCTCATTAGCACAGGTGAAAATGCCAACATCACGCAGCCAGTGGAGATTATAATGAGCTTGGCAGTTACAACACTCTTGGAAATGGAAATAAATGTAGAAAGGTTTACTTCCACAAAACATGATTCAGTTTAATTACTAAAAAGAAACGAAATGGGATGATGACATTTTTGTCGTGCACGAAGCAGTCCTTCAGGTTCTAGTCTACACCAGTCAGAGGAAGTCTCTCCCCCTGGAGGGAGAGTGATCTCACCAATGTCTGTGTCATTTTGGGAGACAGCAGTCTTCATCATGGCATTTTCCTCCCAAGTTAGAGAAATGGCTCTACCCGTTTGACAGAATGGATAATTCGTTTACATTGTAGATTTACTTAACCAGGATTGCAAATGGAAATTCACTGAGCTTATATTATTAACTAACACTGTGCAGTGTTTCCTAGACCAAATTTTGGCCTGGAGGTTAGCTTATAAAAGATAAGTTTAGGCACAATGTAAATAAAGCTAGTACCTAATGTCTGGTGATTTTCTGCCCCTGGTATCTCCATCCCCTAAAAATCACATATCTATTCTGGTTTCCTGCCAGCCTGGGTTCCAAGGGCATCTGGACATGGGAACAGGGATGGAGGACATAGTGGTGCTGGAAGGTTTTGCCACAAGGACACACCGGCCTCTGGAAGCAGGAAGGAGCTACTATTCCTATTACACCTGTGATAAGTATTCTTAGATAATACATCTCCCAACATATCAAACACATGTATTCACATATGGCACCTTTAGAAAATGGAATAAGTTGGTGGAAAAAGATTTAATACTTGACTGTATTTTCACACTTGAGTCTTATTATAAATGGATAGAAGAAATTCTATATAAAAAAAATTGGGGGGGGGGTAATGGACAGAAAGAAACAGGCAAAAGAGAAAGGAGAAATTAGTACTCCCTCAACATGAACTATGGAAGGCAACCTCTAAGTTGAATTGTTTTCAAAAGTGAAGCATTTTCAACTAAGAGATGCATTTCAATAAACCTAAAAACAAAATTGATATGCTAGGGTATGTGTGTGGAGTGTCTGCCTTGGCTCTGAGCCTAGCTCCACCCATCTTGTTATGGGCCATTTGTTAATTCATCTTAACTTCTGATCCATTTACTATCTATATAAAAGGAAAGCTGCTGCAACAACATGGATGGACCTAGAGGACATTATGCTACATGAAATAAGTCAGACTGAGAAAAACAAATACGATATGATCTCACTTACAGGTAGAATCTAAAGAACAGAATAAACGAGCAAACAACAGATAATAGACTCATAGATACAGAGAAAAAAATGATGGTTGCTAGATGCGAGGGGATTTGGGGGATGGATGAGAAAGGTGTAGGGGTTAGGAAGTATACATTGGTCGTTACAAAATAGTTACAGGGATGTGAAATACATTATGAGGAATATAATTAATGTTGTAAAGACTATGTAGGGTGCCAGATGGGTACTGGACTTATTGGGAGGGGGGTCACTTCATAAATTATATAAATGCCTAACCACCTGAAACTAACATAAAATATTGAATGTCAACTATAATTATATATATGTAATATTAGTCATGGGATGTAAAGTACAGCACAGGGAATACGTCAATGGTATTATAATAGCTATGTACAGTGTCAGATCGGTAGCAGACTTAGTGGGGTTATCACTTTCTGAGGGGTATAAATGTCTAATCATTATGTTGTTTTGTACACTTGAAACTAATTTTTAAAATGTTAAAAAAATAGAGAAAAAGGAGAGGCATACATACTCGTATGTATTGGAGCATATAATAAGCACACAATGAGAAATGTTACTGATTTAATTATGCTCTAATAATAGTTTTCAATTTCTTCTAAAAAAATAGTTTACTGTTCTTTGTTTAGAAATTTAGATTCTCCAAATAACAATATTTGCACTTGCGGAAAATGAATAAGGCCACTGAGTGGGAAGCTGAGTATTAATCTAAATGTTTTAGGTAAAGAGGTAATAAATGAGTTAGGTTTTTACTTGGGATTATTGGCTCTGTATTTTAAGAAAAAACAAAGTTAAAGCTACAAGATAGCGTCATATGAGTCCTGACTATACCCAGGGACTGCTGATGTGCCTTCTTTTCCTGTCATGTCAACAGTACTGTTATGGAAGACCATCAAAAACAATACCGATGGAAACAACAAAGTCTTTGAAATCAAAGTTGGGTCTTCCTTGTTACTAAGTGAAGATCCTACAGAATCAGCTGATACACTGGCTAAAGCCACAGAAAATATGGAGTGGATTATCAGAGTGTAGTTCATGAAAACCATTCTCAGATGGTATATAACTACATGAAAACCATAGCCTATACTTACATCCCCATCTTTACAGTAACTGTGTATGTATGTATATCTAAGCAGGTGCATAAATTTTTCCTTTTTTTATTTTCATCCACACCACTTTATACAGAGGTTCATACGAATACATTTTCCATTGAGTTTATCTCAGTAGAGGACAAAGTCATTATACGACAGGGGAAAAGCACTATCCACACATCCAACAATGCACTAAATAGAACAGAGAATTAAGCCTCTGTGGGTAGGAGGTAAATATGGATTTAATTAAGCACACATTGTTGATTGGCAAGTGGAATTTTTAAATCAATGAATGTGAAAAATGGTGTGTAGATGTCAGACAACCAAAGTATGGAATAAATATAGTGGATATTGTAAAAAAAAAAAGGAAAGCTGAATTCAATGAGTACACTAGGTCTCATTTTAAGCTGTCTAAACAATTTAGTCAATCAGCAAAATTGTAATAAAACTCTATCTCTTCACTTTTTCCAATGTAGAGATAGAAGTTATGTTGGAGGGCTTTTGGGTGTTTTGTGGGGTGGTGGTGGTAATTGTTAACCAAATGAGACCAATTATTTAAACAGAAACTATAAAAGCATATTTATGTTTCCTTTGTTCAAAAAGTGTCTGAAAGACCCAACACCATGCCCGAACCACAAAGATCAAACTTGAACTATCCCAGTAGGAACACCAGAGAGGAAATTTCATCTTCTCTGTTGACTGTTCTCATCAAGGGAGTGATGAGAGAAAAATCAAGGACTGAAGTCAGATGAACCTGGGCTCAAACATGACTCTACCAGTGACTAGTTAGTTTACAGGGTGGGGCTCTAGACAGCTGACTTTGTCTCTGAGACTTAATGTAATAGCACACGCACAGAAAAAATTCATAAGCACATACATGCAAAGCTTAAGGTCCCAAGTGGTAAACTAAAATGAAAACTAGGTATGCATCCACGTGATGTCACTGTTGGTTTTGCCTTAGGGTTTTCCTACCCAAATCCTGCTAATATTTTTTAAATAAGTGAGCTTTCTGCAGTCAAGCCAGCTAACTAAAACTCAAGATTTACAAATATGTACTTCTTTTTTAAAAAAAGTTTAAAATGAAAAAAAAAAATTGTCTAGGGAAAAAAAAATCAATTCCAAATTGCCTCTTAGCTCGGTTCCACAGGATACAGAAATCTTAAGTGTTTCTTTTAAAAGTATAATATATCAGAACACAACCCAAGCAAATCTGATACATAATATCTCTAACTACAGACGTTATTTTTGAACTGTTTGATATACATATCTTAAAATCCAGGGACTGAGAGCAATTAAATATAAAAATAAAAAGTAAGCTTTGACACATAAAGTTTATTCACTGTTTTCATTTAAAAAGCTTTAATTTCTGAACATCAAGCAGAAAATGCTGACATTTTCTTTCTTGCAACAAGAAAGTTATCTTAAATTAATCTCCTCATTAATACCTCATGGAAATTTTACTCTAATTTGTTTAGAAGTCACTCTTCCAAGCTGTTTATAAACATCATTTTCTTTACTCTTCTTCAAGATTTATTTGACCTTCCCCAGCGACTTTCAGAGTTCCTGCCTGGTTCTCTCCAGTCCACAGCAGCCCCTTTCCTCAATGCCCGTACCTCCTTTCCTAAACACCCAGATTTCCTAAAGCAGTGCCTCTCCACCCTTCTCACATCAAGGCACACTTGCAAAAGACTTCCGTACAGAGGAGAACACCTGCTGGAGGCTTCTCACTAAAGCTCACCAGCATCCCCCTTGCCAAATATAAAATCAAAAAGCAAAGGCAAAGAATACTGCGATTTGCAACAACCAAGGCTGGATCTTGAGAATATCATTCTAAGTGAAATAAGTCAGCTGGAAAAGGGCAAGAACCATATGATTTCACTCACATGTCGGATATAACACAGAAAGCAATAAACGAACAAACTCAGACACACACAACAGTATGGTGGTTACCAGAGGGGGAGGGGGGAGGGGGGAGGCTAAACAGGGTAAAGGGGGTCAAATATATGGTGACAGAAGGAGACTAGACTTTGGTTGGTGAGGATACAATGCAATACACAGATGATATATTATAGAAACTTACATAATGTTACTAACCAATAAATTTAATTAATAAAAAGGGGCAAATAAAACTAAAGATGAACAAAAGCCTCTGGGGCCTTCAGTCCAGTTGACCATCTCCCTTCCGTGCTCCTGTTCCGCTCCCACCCCTGGCGCCCTGAGAGGCTCCTGTCTTCCTTCCCTTGAGCTCAGGCCCAGGGTGTCTGTCTCCAGCCCTCTGCTCTTCCTACAGTTCTCTCCGCAGAACAGCTCAGAGCACCAGTCTGGAGTCACCCTCGTGTTCAAAGGCAGCTCAGTCCTCTCTAGCTAGTGACCTTCTTTTGGATTTCTAAAACAACACTTACTAAAAAAAAAAAAAAAAAGGTAAATGGTATGTAGAGCAGGCATTCTCAATGGGGCTGATACTGTCCCCCAAGGAGGGGACAACCTTAGATACGACAATAATTTGTGACCCTCTCCAACAAACTCGACTCCTTCGCATTTAATTTCATGGAGGTTGGGAAGTAATTAGGAAAAACATCTACAAAGACTCTGGGAAAATGATGATGAAAACAGCCGAGAAACACTGAGACAGAGTGAAAAGAATAGGTCTCTCTTCACCCCGCTCCCCCCAGTCCTGCTCCCCTCTAAGAGGTAAGTGCCCACCTGCTAACAGTGAATCATGTCTGAAGCAGCACTAGAATTCAATCCCCTTCAAAACACAAGTACCAGGGCCTAAGCCCCTCCCAGGCACTGAGGTCTGTGAAGTCTCCCTCTCAATCCCTACAAGGGGTACAGAGTAATGAGGGAAACCAAGCTTCCAAAACCATCCCAACAACTGATCAAAGTGCGGCCCCGGCACTGTTTTACAGGGCTTCTCGGCATAAGCAGGGGGCATCAGCCAACGTGCAACTTAGTGAAAACACAGGGTGTACCTGGCATGAGGCAGAGTGGTAATATATGTGCCCAAGAACTGTCTCATGGGCCCGCTTACACCCAGGGATATTTGAGAATCTACTACACAGTGGAGACACGTCTTTCCCATATATTCCTTCTTACAATATATTCTCATCACAACACTTGATAAAACCTGCAAGCAGACAATTCCAGGTTACCACCTCTGGTGGTTACAACAGTGTTCTCCAAATTTCAGTCACACCTGAACTCTCAACTCTCACCAGTCTCCCTGTTTTGACCAGCAGGCCAATCCAGTATTACCCCAAACGCTCCATGTAAAATCACATTCCACATCAGCTTCCCTCTCTGAAATGTTCCTATGTGTCCTGGACTTCTCCTTCAGTTGCTTTCCCCATCACTCCTTCTTTCTGTCCTTCCAATGGCTACTCTGTACCACGCAGGGTTCAAGTGCAAAATCTCTGCCCTGAAAGCTTACATTCCGGTGGAAAGATACAAAGATTAAACAAGGTGTGTTAAGATATTTGCCAAAAAAATAAAGTAGGCTATTGAAAATAAAGGGAGAACAGAAAGATAGGAAATCGAAAAATAGGAAATTTCCATCTGAAATATCAAGACGCCTCTTCCCCTCCTTTTCTTATCACTTGCCACTTTGATTGCTCGTGCAAGACAAGGAACAGGCATTTTTCACCCACCTTAATTAGACCCCACAGTGGAGCCTCCAAGCACATCAATACCTTTGCAAGTGTTTAAGTTTTCACGTTGGGAATACAACAGACTAGTGATCACATGCTTTGAAATCAAACTTTCAATAACTTCCAAAAACTGTGTTCTCAAGTAACTGTGACCTAAGTAACTTAACCCTGGTGACCCCATTTCTCGCAGGTAGTCAGTCTCCTTCCTTCCAAGGTCACTGTGACATGAAACCCATGCCATAGGCAAAGGGGCCAGTCTAAATACCTGACACATGTCAGAATTAATACACTCTGTATCAGCTTGAGTACAGAGGTGCAAAGCTTTCTAGTCACTGAACCCCATTGAAACTAGTAATAGTTTAGCTTATTGTCTACATTTAAAAAGAAAGTCCCACTGCAGAAAGGCTCATCTCAGCTACTGCCCATCACCAATGTCTATCACCACTGTCCCTCCCATCACCGTCATCTCCATACTTGTTCCTACCTCTGTCTGTGCTCTTCTTTCTACTTGGACTGTATTTGCACCCCAAATTCTCATTCCCCCCCCCCCCCCCACATTATTGCTGATGAAAAAGATGAAGAAACTTTTTTAAAAGCAGGTTTGTATCTTACGGGGGGTCGGGGGATGGGAATTCTAGAAACAATCACTTTCTATTTGTGACAATGATGTCATCGTAGATTGCATGCCTTCCTCAAGATCATTATATAGAATCTGAGACTCCCTCTATGGCATAAATTTGCTAAAAATTTGATGGGGAATAACTACTGAGGGGAAGTAGACTTTCCCACCCCAAAATATGCCTTTTGGCGTAATATTTTAAGCTGGTTATTTTTAAGAAACAAGATTCAGGGGAAAAAATGTTTGACCGTCCCCCTAACTGCCTAAAAGAATTTAGATAGAGAACCTTCTCCAGGAGGGGAGTTATCATCTTAGATAACTAGTTTAATGTGAACTAAGTGTGATAGATAGGGAGGAACCTAGCAAGGCCCATTTTATCAAAGTCCTCTCTGTGTCCCACTGTTAAAGCTTGCCCAGCAAACTTTATTTACCAAACATTTGCTTTGCCTTCTGCCCTTGTCCTTAGCTTCATATGGCATATTAGTCTCAACTGCCCAATGCATCCTTAGGTCTCATATTCTTATGGAACCCCCATATGTACATACGTAATTATTTTGGGGCATTTTCTCCTGTTACTCTGTCTCATGTTAATTTATTAGCCCAGATAGAACTTAGAAGGTGGGAGGAAAAGTTTCTTGACCACCCACCCCGCAACACGATACATTTAAAACTATGAGAAATCACATGTGCCTCAGGTAAACAGGTATGCCAGGTAAGAGCGTTTCAGGCCCAAGTGGAGCCCTTCTTTCAGAGGTACAGGCAGATCTTCCGGTCAAGGTACCAGCATGTGGCACCAGCACAATTGTTTCCCCTCCAAATATATATACATTCAAATAAATACAAAGACATTATGACTTATATACGAACACTGTGAAACTCAGAAAAATTAAAGCTTTAAAAATAACTTAGGAGGAGTTGGTCCAGTGCCTAAAGTAAATAGTGCAACTAACAAACAGAAAGAAACATGTGGAACCAACAGAATGTCAATTTTGTCTTCTCTACCTAGAAAATGACTTTCGGACAACAAAATTTAGGATATACATAGTTAAAAGTGGATTTTGAAAGTTCTAATTTAAACAAGGAGGGAATAAGGATAGAGACTGAATTCCCAGAAGCATCTAGACTCAGAATAATGATTAACAAAGATGTGCATATTCAACAGCTCACTGTGAGAAATCTTGACAAACAGTAGTAACAGGGCCTCAGAGGGTGTGCAGGCACTTGGGGGGCAGGGCAGTCGTCACCAGGAGCCAGCACAGGCACGCAGGGCACACGTAAGAACACCTGCTGATGTCTTCTTGAGGGCAGGACAGGCTTCATTGGTCTTTGTGCCCTAGAGCCCACACTTGACACACAGTGGGTACTCAAATGATTTTTCATCCACTGACAGCATTGCTAGATGAGGAAAACACCAGATTTACAGATCTCCCTTGTTAGGGAGGCATCTGCATTTGAATGCTGTTGACTTTCACAGGCATCACATCTCCTTGATCTACCCATCTAGTAATCTTAGATGGATCGCTAGGGACGTTTTGTTTTACTTCGTGATAAAGGTCCCTTATGTCCACGGGCCTCCTTAAGTCCAGCTGAGTAATCCTAGAAGTGGGGCCTGGTCAGAAGGAACAACCATGCCCACTGTGCTGACCGACGTCAAGGCAGGAGGAGCCCCTGGTGATGCACCGAAGGCTGAGATTTAGATCTGGTCTCTTCTGTTCGGGTAACTTACGATTTGGAAAATACGTGGCATACTTATTAAACTTATAGAGTGTAAAATTCAGATAGTTTAAAAAGAAACAAAATTTGGATTCAGAAAGACAACAGCTTAATAAACAAATTATTCAACATACATGCAAAATCCTGCCCCAAAGTTCTAGAGCTAAATGGTAATGTTTACTCAGTGCGCCTAAAAGAGCTAATGCTACCATGGTCTGCACAGGTGTATAATTCTTTATAAAATACTATTGCTTGTCATATTTGTTTGATCGCAACAGCCTCATGAGGTAACCAAGGAAAGGATTACTTAAATGAAATATCACCCCTACTACAGACAGGGAAAATCAACTTGCCAAAACAATGCTTAGAATCCTCCTTTGATGGGGAGGTGCTTTGTCTGCCTGACCAAGTGACTGCATTGACCAAAACAATGTTAGGCCTTTGTAGTCAAATACAGGAGATAGTTAATAATCCCACTGTACCCTGGTAGGTTACACCGCATCTGTGGCATTACCATGATCAATTCTGGGTGCCACACTTTGAAAGAGGGCACTGAAATCAGTTTCTAGAAGGAGCAACTGGGTAGGGAAAAGATTAGAAAAATCAGACAGCCTACTGGGAGAGACTCGGTTAGCCAGTAGTGGCCATATACGACCTAGAAGGGACTTTGGGGGCAGGAGAAATACCATCTAACTATTTCCATGAAGCCATATAGACGAGGGAGTTGACTGATTCTGAATGTCAAAGGAGAGACCCAGATAAACCCGTAAATTCTCAGGAGATGGACGAGAGAAATGGAGGCGTGGAAAGCCAGCACGTGAGGGCCGATGAAGCACAGCTGGGCAGGAGGCCACAAGAAGGCCGGCTAGACAACATGCTCTTACTCCAGAGGCATCCGCTGGGTCTTGGACTTTATGTCACTGTAGAGAGCTTGCTGAAAGAGGATCTTAACTGAAGCCCCAGGCAAAATAAATGAAAACAGAGCTCTCACCTCCAGAATTCTGAAGGGCCTGCACCTTGCTCATCACAGTATTTGCAGGTATCAAGTTTTTGCTGCTCTGCAAATGTTCAAGCATCTGCACCTCCTCAGCAGCTCTCTAGGTGCCTCCTAAATAACCTTGAGTTGGACACAGGAATAGCAAAAAGGGGTTTTGTCTTTTCCCATAGTTACAAGGGATATCATGGTAGTAACTTTTCCGTAGCTTTGGAATGTGCACTCACTCGCTCCTCGTCAACTGTTTGGCAAGTTCGCCTCACAGGATGAGTCTCAGTCCATTATGACATGAAATCCACCTGCACTGTCCCAAGTATAAATTGTAGCTCATCTGTATCAACTTGGGAAACCCTGTCCATTGACCACATTCATCTGAGAGCTCCCAGCTACCTACCCCAAAACTGAGTCAACTCACACTGCGCTCCCTTCCTCTGAGCTACTGATGGGACAAGGGCAGAGAGGAGGCCAAGGAGAAACAGATCCCAGCATTTCAGTCAGCTTTCAGTAAACTGGGAGTTCCTCTTGGGGACCCAGGTCTGCATCCAGATCGTGAATGCTTTTCCCGCTCACTACTGTGGAGTCTACCATTTGAGAGGTGGCTTTACACAACCAGTGAAGCACAGAGTGGGAGCACATTGTTTTAAACATAGGACAGATGCTGGCTGGGGAGATTCCACAGGAGTCTTACAGATATATTCACTGTGCAAGGTACAGCTAGCTGCCTTTTACTCCCCAGTGAAAATTAGGTATGAAATTCCATTAAATTAAGATGTAATTTCCCATTTGCTCTTTTTCAAAAAAAATTATATTCTACCTCATATACATACAAAGATATATGATACTCACTTTTTGAGACCTTAATTAGGTAAAAACAGGGTTGGTTTATTCGGTTTTAATGGAGAGTGTGAAAAAAGGTGAAGTCAGGAGTAAGGTTCAAACACCTGCATCCACCAAGTCCTTGCTCAAATACCACCAAAGACATGCTTTATACAAAGGTTCTTGTACATCAAGACAAAGAAGGAAATAATCAAGTTACAGATTGACAGATGTCCTAAAACAGGAAATAAAAAAGCCTGCACATGGCACCCTCCACACCTTGACAGCAAACACTTCCCTGCCTGTAATGCAACCCGAGCACAGACAAGGAGGGAGAGAGAGCACTGCGTCCTCCAGCAGGTGCTGCACCCCAACACAGGTCTCCTGGAGACGGGTATGAGGGCTGGTTAAAGACCCCAGCACAAGGAGCAAAATAAACGCAACTTGGCATCCCTTCTAGATCAAGGGCCAAGGGGTGAGGACAGAGAAGCACGCAGGCTACAGAGGGGACTCAGCAGAGAAGCAGCCCATCAACCGTGTGCTCCACGCAGGCCTGGCCTGGACCATCTCCTCCAGCCCCGCTGCCTACACCATCAGACACCAGTGGCTCCGTGGCAAGAGGAATACAGCAATCGCAATGGAACAGGAGATGTCTTCCCATCAAGTTCTGTGTTCTCCTGGCCCTCTTCCTTTCCTTTCTAGCTTGCTTTGGGAACCCTCGTCCCCCTGCTACTTTGCCCCCACCCACCATGCACATCAAGACCTTCCCTTTATTTGGTACATCGATGGGCACAAACCACCCCCAGCTCGTCTGAAACAAGAGCATCTTGGATTGATCGAACATGTGGCCAGCCTGAAATACTGTCTTGTTTCTCTTTGATTTCATGATGAACCTCTCCATTTCCTCACTTACTGCTCCTTCTTACTACCCCCCACCCCTGGGAAATTTCTGAATATGATCATTCGAAGTACACCTGTGACTTCTCAACAGCCAAATGCAGTGGTCTGTTTCCAGTCCTCCTGCTGTCCTCTCTGCAGCGCTCTTGGGGGCCCCTTCAGTCTCTCTTCCTCTGGCTTTTTGTTCAACGATACCAGCCTAGAGCTTTCCTCTTTGGTCTGCCGTCTCCACTTCCCCTTGAAAGGCAGCAATCCTTCTGAGTTGTGGCTTCAAATTAAAATGTTTAGGAGCAGGGGCTCTGGAAATGGAATCCCATCTCTATCATCCCTCAGTTTCCTTTAAGTCAGAGATCATTAATAGCACTTACATTAGAGGGCTGTTGGGAAGAATCAATAACTTAATTGATATAAATCTTAAGAGCTCAACAAACGTCAGTCCTTGTCCTTCTAACCTTGCTTTGCTGGCCAGTCTTGTCCAGATACTAAATACTCTTTTGAATTCAATATATCATAAAAACCAATTACTTGACACTATTTAATAGCCATTTTGATGAGATCATTTTGATGCCGCTTAAGCTTTCTATTTAAAAAATGATTTATATTATCAAATAATTTGCAAAAGGGATGCCCTCCCATTCCTTAGCCTTATCTCACTGGCAACTCCCACTGGAGTCTGGTGGGAGTGATGGACAGAGGAAGGGTCACATGTGTCAGTGACTCAAGACTTGATACTAAAGAGCTAAAGCAATTGCCTTGAATTTTGACAAGGCTGCTCTGATATAGTCTTGTCCTAACATCAAGAGATCTTCCTTCTCTTTTGTACCATTGGTGGGAAGTATAAGCTAGTTTTTTTAGACAGCTATTTGGTAATACCTATAACACATGTAAATGTTAGGTCAAAAGTTATACACTTTTCCACACAAGTACTTTTTAAGGAAATATCCACCAGTAGGACAGTAATAAACGAATAATGGAAATCCATACAGTAGACTATAATTCATTTTCTAAAATGTAGAAGTTCCAAGTTGTGTAAGTGGTTGAGATAAGGGTTATAGGATATTTTCGCTTCTTTACTTTTATGTCTTGGTACTGTATGCATTCTTCACAACAAATATTTCACTCACAAAATAAGGATAAAAGAGAGAAGAGGTTCTCAGAGGCGAGGAACATGGCACCCCGAGGTAGATGTACTGTCTTCATGAAGAGATGACTTGTCCAAAGGGCTCGGCAGGGATTTGGAGCGAGGTCTGGCTTCAGAGCCTAAGTGTTCCTCACCACTGGACGTTCTCCCACACCCGCCCTCCTGACCCAGCTGAGAGCAACTCTATGAGGACCACAGTCTAGGGCACAGGTAACTAACTATGCTTGGAACTGTGAGTTCCAACTGTGAGTAGGAAAAGGACTAACAACAGAGCAGGGTGGTGGCATAGACTCTGCCTTAACACAAAGTCCTTTCAACTCATGGAGAAGTGACAGTCCAGAAGCAACCACCACCACCATCACTGTATCACTGGTGCACTGTGAGTAAGCTGTGGAGTTGGAGAGAGTATGGATTCCAACCAGCCCCCGGGAATCTGCAGCCTCAAAGGGCACTACCAGCATGGTTCAGACGTTCATAAGACACTTGGCAGAGATGTCTCAATTAAAACACTTTAAGTCTTCCACTCGCCCCTATAAAACGTAGCTGCCTGCCTCAGGCATGTTTCAGAAGGTGCTATAAGACAGGCTGCAGGAAAGGGTGTCAACGGCGGAGATGTCACTGAAGAAGAAAAAGAAAATTTCAAAATCAAGCCCAGAGGAAGAAAACGGGACATGAAAGCCTGGCTGGCAAAGCACATGCCTCTGTGTGTGTGTGTGTGTGTGTGTGTGTGTGTGTGGCCTTGGGGTGGGGGTGGAGGGGTAGGGAATTACGCAACATCCTAGTCTTTGAAGAAAGGTACGGAAAAAGCAGAGACAAATGCACGTTAGTCTTTGGAGCAGAGAATGGGCCCATCGGGGAAGGATCTGTCCACCTATGGACTCTGAAAAGCAGCCCTGGGGTCCCAGCTCAGTTGCTAAGTAGGACCGAGGGCCTGACAAGCTCACAGTATGATTAATATAAGTATAATCTTTATATTAGAAGTATGATTGTTGTTGCTATTTTTGCATTCAAAGTAGACTCACATGTTTGAATTATAAGAGACTTACAACACATGGTATTGATTATTTCCTCTCCTATTTCCTCCCACGTGAAACAAAAGGAGGGAGGGAATGCTGCAATCATAAGGCACACACTCTATCCATCTGTGGAGCCTTCTGCAGCACTAAGCAGGCTGAGATGCTTGGGGTAAAGAAGAAAGATCAGCATGCAAACATCTGAGAAGGGGAGAAGAAACAACAATGATATCACAGCCAGCCCCATCTAGCCACTCAGCATCTAGGATCCCTTGGAAAATCTGACGAGGAAAAAAGGAAAATAACCACCAATACTTGGGTTTTGACTTACCCGGAAGAGTACGTCTAAGCCCCAAGGACCTCCCCTGTTCCCCACACTCATATCCCCAACGCCTGGCCTTCCCCTGCTGATGCGCCCACCCAACAGGCAGCCCCTCACATCCTGAAGCTCCTGGTCCTGGGGCAGAAGGACAATGTTGACGAAGTTCCCTTCCTACCACATGGGGAAACTAGGAATTAGTCCTGTCAACTCACGACTCGCTTCACACAGTAGCCTCCAGTAACCAGCAAGGCTTAAGCACTAGAAGGTAAATATGTTTATCAGTCACTGTGGAGAAATACGAGCCCTCTCTGAAACCAAGAAATGAAAGCTGTATCTTGTTTAACAGAAATCGATCTTTTAGGAAGAAAACGCCAAGTAATACCATGACCAGAAATAAAGGCCTCAGCTCTACACAGAAGTCCTGGCCCCGAGGGCAGTGTGGAGCAGAATGAGAACAGGGTTAAACACCCTGGGATTTCACTGAGGGAAAACATCACAGGCTGCTGGGGAAGAGCTGTGGACAGGGACTCTGGGGGCAGATCACAGCCCTGACAGAAGTGAAACAGAGAGGTACAGCGTGGGCAGTGCCTTGTCTGCCGAAGCCCCATTCAGATAGGAACAGATTCATGCATGAATGTCCAATTCCTGGAGATAATCTCAACATCTAGAAGAGAAAGGAAGCTCAGGAGAACACAGGACTGAACCTAACCAGCAGAGAACCAGCCAACAAATAAAACTTTACATAATGTGTATGTATTCTTAGTTCCAGGCATTATTTTAAACACTTCACATGGATTGTCTGTCTTATTTATGTCTCCCAACAACACTATAACGGTGGGCATGACCATCGCCTCACTTTACAGATGAGACATACACAGGTTACTTGCCCAAAATTAGATTAAGAGCCAGAACCAAAATTCCAACCCCGTCCCCGCAGATCACGTTCTTAGCCATGAGGCTCCACTTTCTCACTGAGAAGAGCCTGGAGGAGACCTACCCAACATCTTCATGTGCACAGTGATTCCCATGGTCATGTTTTTATAACATTTGCAAGACATTTTTGTATGTTTTTGTAATGATGACCCCAAAATGGTATAAATTTCAGGCCCTACAAACAACGTTGATCTACCCCAGGCTCAAGAAATCCTCAAAAATCTGAGCACAGTATAGATGAGTAACAGTTAGAGTCCACGATGGCTATGCGTTCAGAGTTAAAAAGAACCAGAGCACATAGTATATATGTTGTAGGAGCCTAATGCCGAGAATAAAAGGAAACGTGCCAAAAAGTCTGAAGGACAAGCTCCCTTCCACGACCTAGTCACACTGAGAAGGGAAATAAAGCATGCTCACTCTGCGGGATATAGTGATGGCGACTGAAAAGCCAAAACCATACAATTGTGTGTGTGTGTGTGTGTGTGTGTTAACGTCACAGATAATATTAATTGTGCTTCACGACACATTGTTAAGTAAAAACACTCATTAACCCTCATGATTCCATCCGGAAGGGAAAAAGGCATAAGAGGAAAAAAGGATATACCTCTGGTTGATGATACTCTTAGAAATGGCTTCATTGTTAAGATTATTTTTGAAATGTAAAAGAATGAATAGAGGCAGATAGTACAATTTCCACAAACAGTATGTAGCTGTAGGTCACAGGATAGGGAGCTTGATAATAATACTTACTAACACTCCAGAGTAGATAAATATGAGCATTTTAGAGAAACAGCATGGCACCTCAATTCAGTAAATGTATTTCTCAATTCAGTAAAATGTATTTTCTTTATCTTCTCTATCCTTTTTGGTCAAGGGGGGACCTCTACTGTTCCTCCCTAATTTGGGAGTCTAAGAAAGAATCTCAGCAACAAAGAAAGAATTATGTTAGTAATAACTTTTCAATGTAATATTACTAATAAGAGAAACTGCTGAAA
This sequence comes from Rhinolophus sinicus, assembly GCF_057876585.1. Lineage (NCBI taxonomy): Eukaryota > Metazoa > Chordata > Mammalia > Chiroptera > Rhinolophidae > Rhinolophus > Rhinolophus sinicus. Next base: position 32,634,946 of record NC_142507.1, read on the forward strand.
AAAAAAGCTATAAAAATCACCTCATCCTTCAAAAACATCTCACTTGCACTACAAAATTCCTTCACATAGACTACTCAAGCAGGGTTAATTTCTAAAGATAGTAAAATCTATTGCTGATGGATCAATTCATTAAATCCACAAATATTTATTGAGCATCTACTATGTGTCAAGTTCTATTCCAAAATATAGATCTTACGTATCTCATCAGTGAAAAAGAGCGAGATCCTGGTGCAAAAAGACAATAAACAAAAAGTTTTGAATTAAAAACCTATTTCTGAACTGCAAAGTGAAAAAAAAAAGATAAGCTAAACCAATCTATACATCTTTACCATGATTCTGGTGTTCTAGCTGCAAAACAAGGCAGACCACCTTAGAGTACGATTTACAGCTGGAGTCCACAGTCATCCTGGGGTTACTCTGATCGGGGGCACCCTAGGAGCAACTGCTTGATTAAATGGAACTGAGCAGGAAGGTCAGCGGGGCCTCATGGGACACTGGGCCCAAAAAGGTTTTTAGTTGTTGAGTGATACCATTTTGTAACCAAGCAGATTCTGTGAACTCAGAGCTACTTTGCTCCAATTAGACATTCCACGGGAGCAGAAAACTGTTAGATTGTGCATGCCAATTCCAAGCTCAGTATTCCCTCCCAGAAAACATACCAAGGTCAGGTCATCTCAGCTCCACCCACTGCTCCCTAACAACCCACGTCTCCTAGTTTCCTAGAGACCTACAAGAAAAGCTCCCTGAAGCATCTGCTCCAGGACATGCTTCACTGCGTGCTCAGCTTTACAGGAAACCACCCCGTCTCCAGTATTGTGTTCAGAGCCAAGTATCAGGAAAGCCTGTGCTTCCCCTCAGGACCTCTCATTTTCTCACCGCTTATAAGGCATGGAGATGTTTCCCCTTACATTCTCATCTCCAAAATACAGTCAAGGGTCTGCATACAAGATGCAGTCAAGGGTCTGTATATACATGTTGGACTTTATTACTTTAGGTTTCCATTCCTCACCGAACAACCTATACCAGCTTCTGTATTTTCCCTGACTCTCTACTATGATCTTTGTAGATTGTAAGTTACTGATCCTTTTGTTATGAAAGAGACGTCGTTCATATTCCAGGCTGAAGGATTCTACTTTTTAAGGAGGTTTCAAATACTTCCTTGCCCATTAAAAAAAAAAAAGTATATTCTACCAAGCATTATCATCTTGTCAAACAAGTATCTTAAGTTTATAGATGTTTCCCTGAAATTTTACTAAAAGTACCTAAGATCAAAGGCTTTCTCAATTCATTGATGAACTGCTTTCACAGATCAGAAATGAAAGACCAAAAGTTTATTTAATACAAATACAATTACTTAAGAGGCAATGATATACAAGTCTAAGAAATACCAACAGCTACAACATAAGTTCATTGAGTACTTACTATAAGCCAGGCACATCTCAACTACATAGAGTTTAGGGGTAGTAATTATTATCCCCCCCATCTTACTGATTAGGAAACTAGAACAGAGATATGAAATACCCTGCCCAACACCATACAAGGCAGTAAGCAGCAGAGGGGACTAGAACCCCTGTCTGCTTGACTCCAAGGTCCATTCCACATTGCCTCCTCAGGATACCTAGGCTTTTTCAACTCTGTCAAATGAGGTTTCAAGGAAAAACAAATATTCTTACATTTAAGTGACTTAATCTGTTATGTAATACATAAAGAAAAAGCAGGAAGGACTTGAAAGGTGTCCAAACCAAGCAAGGATCCTGTTCCATATACTCACTCATCAGGTGGTTCTGAGCCCTGAGTGGAAATGCAAGAGCTCATACAAAGGCCCAGCAAGCATGGAGATGTGATTCCCAAGCCCAGGACAGATTAAAACAGAACTATAGGAGTAATCATGATGACAAGAGGTGACAGGTGGGCAGAAAAATGGGTGTGGGTGGCAGACAATAGTGATCCTTCAGTACTTCACTAAACTAAGACACACTCTTAGAATTAAAATTCTTATAATATTCCAAGTTTCTTCTACAATCTTGGGCAAATCACACCCTTCCTGATTTGTAAATGATATTGGATAGTCCTCCTCACCTCACAGGGCTGTTGAGATCAAAAGACTTCCTATGAAAGGATACTGTATGAAAGGACCATGTAAATGAAAAGGGTTATTTAAAAAAGGGGTTTGGTGCTTAAAGGGATAAACCCAAAGTTATAGCTAACTTTCCAATGTTTCGGAATACTGAAGTTTTACTATTTTAAAAAAGTCTAACAGTGGTCTAGCTTCAATCTATGCCTCCGTTCAGTCTGCTCAATAATAAGTAGGAAAAGGGCAGAAGCTGCTTTATTAGTCAACAAAAAGAAATTAATATGGATATTGACATCTAAGAGAAGCCAGTCACTTGAAGGACTGCCAAAGTTATCAGCACCTCATTTACAATGCAAAAGGTAGAGAGTAGACTGAGGCCAGCCAAGAATCACAAGAGTGAATTAAAATTAATGTGTACAAGCCAGGCCAGGGTATCACATTCTACAGTGTGGGGATGCAGATTCCTCTGAAAAGATTCTTAAAGCTCCATGTGTAAATCTTGGAAAGAAAAGAACACTATTTTGCAAGTTTTTCAGTGGTTGAGGTTTGTAGTCAACCATAAAAAAACACACACAAAAAAAACACAACATAAAACTTCGAGTGAGGGCCAGGCACAAGACAAAATAAAGGACCTAAACATTTCAATTTTAGAGATATGGACTAAAATCAACTCCTTATTCCAAAGATTGCTCAGAATTTATTAAGGACTGAATTATATATGAGGCGTAGACTGTAACAGGGCATGAGAAGAGCCACAATTCTCCCTTGGGGTTTGACAAGGGTGCGCCTCCTCACTGCACAGCGCACTACAGACCAAGCACCCCCCCCACCCCCACCCCCAACACTGGGATGCTACAGCTCCCACAATGCCAGGGTACTCTAGGTGCCGTGGCCATCCCAACAGGCAGCGGCTCCCGGGAGGCGAATGGGAATTAAAACACAGCGGCTTTCCTTTGTGGCGCTTTGACCAGAACAGCAGAAAGGAGACAATGAGCGTTCTGTGCGCAGTTCCGCGCCGATTGGCTGGTCTCTCCCCCCAGAAACCCTTGATGTCATGGACTTGGAATGTAGGGAGGGAGGAAGGAAGGAGAGGATTTGGGGAGGGGGACGCCTCTCATCTCTTTCCCAGACCCAAAGTCCCAAGATAAACCCGAGGCATTCTTCTGCTAGGCAAAATGGCAAAACTGAGCGCGCCCAAAGCCAGATCACTCTAAACTACAACACGCCTCCACGAATTAACTCTGAACAAAAGAAATCCACGAAGACACCCTTGATACCGTTAGAGCCTCATGTATACAAATTTCTCAGGGTTTCGTAAAAAAAATCTCTAATCTCCAGCTGATATCACTCCAAAGCGGTGCTGTCGGGCTTTGTCTCGGTTTCCCACAGAAACAGCAATTCGCCCCAAGGCACCGAGATCCGGAAAACTGTGAAGGGTCCCCGGGGTCGAGGAGACGGGCCCCGGGAAGAGGCAAGGAACAATGGGGGCCCCCTCGTTGGCCACGTAACCGCCTAACTTTGCTTGCGGCTGCATTCGACCCGGGGATCGGGATGGGAGAGGACGCTGGGTCGGCAGTAGCCCCGGCCGGCGCTGCTCTCGGGGTCCCCAGCCGTTCGGACCGGCCCCACCTAAGAGCAGTGACCGTGCAGGAGTGCCCCCTGCCCGGAAGGCCGCGTCCTGCAGCCACGACCGGCTCCCATGCCCCAAGGCCCGCGCGGCGCGATTCCAGGAGCTGGGAATCCCCCGCCCGCCGCTCGTCCGGCCCCCGGCGCGGGAACAAAGCCAGGAGAGCGCCCAGGGCCGGCGCCTCCAGCCCGGGACAGGATACGGACGCGCAGCCACTCCCCGCAGCCCCGACGCCTCCGCTCCGCAAAGCCAGCAACCGAGGCGCGCGGGAGGTGGCGCGGCCCGGCGCCGCCCAGTCGTAGGGACCCCACCCGAGCCCGGGCGCACCTTATTCTTGACTTCGGCCGAAAGCCCGTAGGAAGGGCCCTTATTGAAGTGGGTCATGGTGATCGGCTGTGGGAAGAGGCTGCGCTCGGCTCGGGGGTTCTCCCACTCGGCTTCCCCGCTCCTGGCCCCGAGGAGTGGCCGCAGCGCCAGAGGCTCGAAAGTCGCTCCACTGGGCGTCGGACGAGCGCAGGCGGTGCCTCAGAGGCTCGATCCGACTAGGTCCCGCAAAGCCTCGGGTCGGCTCCGGAGTCCCGCACGCACTGCCCCCACCTCCGCCCGCGGCCTTTGGGGATTGGCCCGCCAGCCCGACCAATGGAGGGCTGCTTGCTCCCGCCTCGCGGGCTAGGGGCGGTGCGCTCCCTCCCCGCGGGGCCCAGGCCCCAGCCCTGCGCTCACGCCACCGAGGCTGCGGCGAGGTGGCCCCTCCTCCGGGCGGGGCAGGCCGGCGCCCTGACTGGGAGCGCCTGGGGGGTTCCCGGTAGCCTGGAATTCCCGTCAACTTCCAGGCCTCCGCCGCTGCGCCCGGGGCAGGGGAGGGAAGGGTCGCACTACCTGGGCTAGCCGGTTGTTGACCTGCAGCCTCCGTCTGCCACGTCCCCGGCGAGCCCAGAGGGAGGGCCGGGCCCCTCCACCCGCTGCAGAAAACCCGGGGAGCAGCCTTGGAGCCGGGATGCCCGAGAAAGGGGGGCCCCTTCTCCGACACCTGCTTTCTCTTCCGGTACCTCGCAGACTCCCACACCTGTTGATCTGACCTCTACCCTGCTGCCGCCACGGGGACAGTCGAGGCTTACGGGAAAGCTGGAGATTTCCAGTCCATTTTTGGATTCGCACCAACTGCTTTTTAGAAGCATCTTCACCAGGAATTCTGCTAGACCAAAACCCAGGTTGCTCGGCTTTTTTTTTTTCTTTCTTTCTTCTTCTTCTTTTTTTCTTTTTTCTTTTTTATAAATCTGGCGGCGTCTTTTAATCAGGACACTTTTGTATAAAGATAAGTAGTACCATTAAAGCCAGAAGCAGCTTCCTACTCACCACTCTTCCCTCTGATCTCAAAGAAGTAATTTAATAGAGCGGAGGAAGGGAATAGAACTTTCTTTACTCACCTGAGCGCCTGGCACAGCGGTAGATGCCTTCCAAACATTATCTCATTATCTCAAACAACTAGTAGGCATACACCAGATCCGTTGCGGAGGTGAGAAAGTTGAATCAGAGACTTATGTTCCCTGGCCTAGGTCTGACTCCATCCAAAGCTTTGCCTCTTGCCATTGCTTCCTGGGGCTCACGTAGGACATGCTCTAATCCCTGAGATTCTAGTATGAGGTTTTGTTGACTAAATACCAGCTACTGTGCCAGACGAGCCCATGGAACCAGGTGTGTGGCCACCTGCTTGTGAGGAGAAGCCAAACATCTAACCATAGTTGAGCCATCCTGGAACAGAAATGAATAAGGCAACTTCAGAAGAAAATGGATAAAACTGCTATTAACTTTTCAAGGACTTTGGAATGACTGTGGGGTGGAGAGGTGGAGGAAGCTAATAGGGAGGAAAGTTATTATGTGATTTGCTCATTTAGTCAGGAGATAGTGATGATAATTAGGTCATTCTTCCTACACAATAATGACATAATTGACCCATGGTTAGTGGCAAGCAGTTTGGGCTGTTTTTCTGCTAGCGTGATAGTGGCTACACATCATGGCAAGACCTCATCCATGTTTCTTTGGGACTACGGAGTGTGGGAAATGGCCAGGTTTGAAGTACAAATCACAGTTCTGTCACATGTCCCACCCATAAAGCTCTCCTGCTGCTATCTAAGCCTGACTGAGTGCTACTCCACAGTGAAGATGGAGAACATAGGGTCAGTTATTTTAATCTACATAAATGTCATTCCTTGCAGAATGTTCAAAAATTATATTCAGTTTTTTCATGAAAAACTTACACACAAAACGTGAGTTTTGTTTAATGGGAGTTATTGTTTAATGGGTACAGAGTTTTAGGGTTGATGAAAAAGTTCTGGAAATGGGTAGTGGCAGTGGTTACAGAACAATGTAAATGTACTTAATGCAATTGTACACTTAAGGCACACTCCTTAAGTAGACAGCTGGGTTGAGAGAAGCAACGAAGAATCCATAGGGGCCAGGAGAGCTGGAGAGAGGAGTTCATGGAGTCAGAGGGGCTAGCAGGAGCAAGGGAGTAAAGTGCTTCTTCTGGACTCCAGAGGGAGGGCTGGCCACCTCTCCCCAATCACCCACCTCCTGCCTCTATCTCCCTTACTCATGATGTCTTTCCTTCCTCTCTTCATTCCCTTTTCATTCATTAATCATTCATTTTCTATCTGTGTCTTCTTTTCTCCTTTCTCTTGCCTTGTTCCTGCTGGAAGCAATGGGTAACATCCCAGTAATTTTATCTATCTATTCAGGATCAAAGAAATTGCTGACTGTTGAGGTTTGGTGTTCAAGATAAAACCAGTCTGGAGAAGGAGCTTAGGAAGAGGGGAGAGGCCACAAATCAGGGGTTCATAATTTTTGCAAGATTTTTGTGTAGCAACTTTTTTGAGTAATGTGCTCAATTGCATTTTGGGGGAGAAGATTCTACTATTTTCATTGATTCTTAAGGGGAAAAAGGGTCAAAAAGTCTCAGGGTCTCACTGCCTTTCACCTCTATCAAATACAGTTGCTTAGTTGTAGCTTCTTTACAATAATGTGTGTTCTTGATTTTATAAGGATGTGGTTTAAAAGCTTCTGTTGGTAAGGCAAAGGGTTAACATCAAGAATCTCAGCTAAGCATTCATTTTGAAGTACAGAATGACTCACATTCCAGTGCTACATTCCAATCTTCTTTGTTGCTTATCAAAAACTTTAAATAACTTAAGATGGTATCAAAATACTAATGCAGTTTAATTCCTTTGTAAATTTGTTTACTCTAAAACATAAAGGCCAGAGTTCCCTAACGAAATGCAATTCCTTTTCACTCTTTGAGGAGTCATTTTCTCAGTGGTTTAAATTTCAGCACATAGCACTGTTCTGACAAAGGAGAGTACTGCTAGATTATGTGAAAAGTGGCATCGCACGTGTTTCTTGAAATAAATATGTCTATCTTTTGGCAATGAAAACATCTGGAAAAAAGTCTTTTCATGCAATAGTATTAAAAGCATTAATATAGTAAACAAAAAACTAAACTAGCTGAGTTTTTCTTTTATTTCTCATTTTTTAATTTTTAATTTTCTTTTATTTCTCATGGAGGTTATAAATTCCATGAGAGCAGGAACTATTCTGTTCAACATTGTATCCCCCACACTTTATACACAGTAAACATTCAATAAATATTTATCTAATGAATGAAAAACAACAAGCTGATAACAGAACGTACTTTATGGAAAGCATTTTTGAAGGCATGTCACTTGATCAACCCTTACTTCATTCAATTCATCCATTATTTGCTGAATGCCAACCCTGTACTGGGGGCTCTTGTTGGCCCTGGATACAATGGTAAATGGGACAGTTAAGATCTTTCTTTGGGAGCTTTCTATCTACTGGGGTTGGGGCACAGGTCATATTTAAGGTAGAAGAATAAGGAAGATAATTTCAGGAAGCCATGAGCACCATGGCGGCAGTAAATGGATATTGTGCTGGAGAGTGTGTGTGTTGCTTCACAGAAGGTGGTCAGGAAGGAAATATTATTCAAGCAGAGATGTGAATGTACAAAAATAACAGGGAAATACATTCTTGGCAAAGAAAGTTGTCAAAGCAAATGTATTGAGAATTAGTGGGAGACACTGAGCAAGAGAGAGAAGGAGGAAGTGGGACAGCCAGGCAGAGGCCAAGTCAAGCAAGGTATCAAAGGCTGTAAGGAATTTGGCCTTACAGAAGTAACAGTGATGATCTGAGGTCCTGAAAAATCCTTCTGTGCTTGTTTTCTGAATTAACAAGAGATTAAAATAAGCCTAGAGAAGTTAGGTATTGAGGTGACTTAAAAATATAAATTATTGAGTGATACATCTGATAATTCATGCAAAAAATTGAAATTAATAGGTGGGCCAATTTTCCAGCCATAAATAACCACCTATTATATTATAATGCTTGTTCAACTGAAATGCTTATTACTTGGGGGACAGTCAACATAATATGAAAAAACATTTCCACTTCTTTTCTGTGTTTAGAATTGGCCACTATACTAGAGTCCACTTCTTTTTCCAACTTTGCATTTTAAAATGCTTGGATCATGATTACAGATTAAAAAGATATTTTGGTCTTACTTAGTCTTTTTACAAAAAGTTTTCAAGGAAACTGCTTTGTGGATATGATTTATAAGCATTATTACAAATAAAAAATCAATTTCAGCTGTTAAAATTTGCCTTTTAATTGCTTGATTTTATTACTGTCTTATTGAAATTTATACAGGAAAAAAAAAGGGATACTTACCTCATACGGTTTTGTGAGATTTAAATGATAATATATTATTTTAAAGTTATGTTCCCAAGATGAAACTACACTTACTTTATTAAAAACTAACTCTCATTTGATGTCACAGAAATGGCAGCGTGAGGAGTGCTTCTTGAAATCTCCCCGGAAATTTATAACAAATTGAATGGCTATAATTCAACAAAGGGCTCCCTTTGTGGCATACAGGCATGGCTGAGAGACCCGCAAATCGAAATATCTAAAGATGGGCAAATTGGGTGAGCGGGGAAGAAGGGAAGGGGGAAGTACAGAGACGTGGGCCTTGGGCCTCAGAGCTCCCAGCTCCCTGCATTCCAGAGCGACCGCAGTCCTAGGAGAGGGAAGAATTCAGGCTGCTAGCTCTCCCCTGATGGTCCACAGTCTCACCTGAGGGATCAGCATATAACACAGTTGAATTCAATGCTCATGGCAGAGACCTCAGAGCAAAGACTGAGTGCGATGAGGTAAGAATGGTGGTTTAAGCCCTCACTGCCAAGCAGAGGACAGAAGACATAGACACAGAGCCTGGCTGACTCCCCCCACACCCTTCCAGAGCTTGCTCCACCCTCACCTTCCCAGTGCTAGAAGCAGATTCCGGAAGAAATGGTAGCAGTGTCTGATTAAATAACAGAGTATTTACAGCTCTGAGAACTGCAGCCCCGCAGCCACAGACTCACAGCACAAATAATTCTGGTGAAAGGGAAAGAACTGTAAGGGCAAGACAACTGTGAGCTGGTAGTTGCCATTGCTCAGAGCCACCTCTCACAACCTACCTAGCCCCCACCACCACCTATGTGTGCAGATCCCTGCAGGAGCAACCAGAGCCACTGAGACACACAGCCTCTGCATTGGGGGCCGGGGGAGCATTGGGACTTCCGAAGCTCAGAATCTATTGCTTTCCATATCCCCCGATGGAGGTGGTACCCTGAGACCCAGGTGACCTGAACACAGAGGAGAAGCCCACCTTCCAGGGAACACCCCCATCATGTGAGACACTGGAACAGTACAAGAGAAAATATAACACTACAGCATGAGAGAGAATAAAAGGCTGCAGCAGGAAAGAAAATAAAACATTCTACCAACACCTACTGGAAAGCAAAAGAAAGACCTCCTCCTATCCACCTGCTGCAGAACCCACTCCTGTAGATGCCCAGTATGAGAAATAATAATTCATTAATTGCCATGAATAACCAAGGTAACAAGGCAGCTCAGAAAAAAATGAAAACCCTCCAAGAAATGAACTTAAAGACATGGAAATATGTGACTTAAATTACAGCAAATTCAACATTTCAGTTCTAAAAGAACTCAACGAGATGCAAGAAAACACAGGCAGGCACTTTATTGAACTCAGAAACACAATCAAATAACAAAATGAACATTTTACCAAAGAGACTGAAATTTTAAAAAAGAACCAAGTAGAAATTCTGGAGATTAAGAGCTCACTAAAAGAAATGAAGAATGAAATAGCCAGCTTAGGTAATAGAGCTGACCAGATGGAGGAAAGAATCAGTGACATCAAAGACAGAAATCTGGAGATGACACAGATGGAAGAAGAGAGAGACTTGAGAGTTAAAAGAAATGAAAAAACTCTACAAAAATTTTCTGACTCCATCAGAAAGAGCAACATATGAGGTCTAACAATTAGGTTTGCGAACTTGCCACCATCTACTTAAATTGACAGCACTGTACAAAGAGTTCGGTAAGATTTCATAACCTTGGTATATCAGCTGTGTTTGTGTCGACGTGTCACGGTGTCTTGCTGAGTGGTGTTCATTATTGTTGTTGCGTGTTTTTGTGTGCCGTCACAAGAATGTCTGACCTTGAATTACAGCAACAAAGAAATATTAAATTTCTTGTTAAACTTGGCAAGAGTGGAAGTGAAATCAGGGACATGTTAGTCCAAGTTTATGTAGATAATGCCATGAAGAAAATGGCAGTGAACAAATGGATTAAATGTTTTTCTGAGGAGAGAGAATGCGTCACTGATGAAGAGAGGTCAGGATGGCCGGTAACAAGCAGCACTGATGAAAACACTGTAAAAATTCATTGAATTGTGCATCAAAATCATTGGCTGACCGTGAGAAGCATAGCAGACCAAGTACACATTAATAGAGAAAAGTAAGGAAAATCTTAACTGAAAATCTTGGCATGAGAAAGGTGTATGCAAAACTGGTCCCAAAGGAGCTCACCAATGAACAAAAGCAAAAGAGAGTCGAAGTTTGCTAAGGCCTTTTGGGGAGGCAGGACAATGTTTTGGGCTGTGTTATCACTGGTTATGAAACATGGGTGTAATAATATGACCCTGAAACAAAGCGTCAAAGTGCAGAATGGAAGTCAGCCAACTCTCCACAACCAAAAATTTCCTTAAGTGCAAATCAAGAGTCAAAACGATGTTGCTAACCTTTTTGATATCAGAGGGATTATTCATTATGAATTTGTACCAACTGGACAAACAGTTAACCAAGTTTACTCTTTGGAAGTGCTGAAAAGGATGTGTGAAATAGTTAGAGAAAAATGACCTGAACTTTTCCTCAACAATTCATGGCTCTTGCATTATGACAATACACCAGCTCCCTGTGAGGCACTGTCTGTGAGGGAGTTTTTAGCCAGTCAACAAATAACTGTATTGGAACACCCTCTGTACTCACCTGATCTGGCTCCCACTGACTTCTTTCTTTACCCAAAGAGAAAGGAAATATTGAAAGGAAGACATTTTTATGACATTCAGTTCATGAAGGATAATACGACAACAGCTATGATAGCCATTCCAGGAAAAGTTGCAATATTGTTCTGAAGGGTGGACTAGGTGCTGGCGTTGGTGCATAGTTTCCCAAGGGGAGTACTTTGAAGGTGACCATAGTGATATTCAGCAATGAGGTATTCAGCACAATTTCTAGGATGAGTTTGCGACCTTAATTGTAAGACTTCTCGTGCCCCCAATCAAGGAGCACTGAAATATACAAAGCAACTACTAACAGAACTAAAGGGAGAAATTGACCAAAACATAATTATAGTAGGGGACCTATATACATCATTGACAGTTATGGATAGATCATCCAAACAGAAAATAAGGAAATAGCCCTAAATGACACATTAGATGAAATGGACATAATTGACATATTTAGAGCACTTCATCCTTCATCTGACTATACATTCTTTTCTAGTGTACATGGAACATTCTCAAGGATAGACCATATATTGGGACATAAAATCAGCCTCAACAAATTTAAGAAGATTGAAATCATACCAAACATATTCTCTGATCACAATGGGATATCAACTGCAAAAAGAAAGCAGGAAAATCCACAAATATGTGGACATTAAACAACACGCTTTTAAAGAATGACTGGGTCAAAGAAGAAATAAGAGGCGAGATCAAAAGATACATAGAAACAAATAAGAATGAAAATACATCCTATCAAAATTATTGCAATGCAGCAAAAGAAGTCATAAGAGGGAAATTTATATAATTACAGGCCTATCTCAAGAAAGAAGAAAAATCCCAGATAAACAACCTCACATCACATCTTAAAGAACTAGAAAAAGAAGAACAAATGAAACCCAAAGTCAGCATACGGAAGAAAATAATAAAAATCAGAGCAGAACTAAATGAATTAGAGAACAAAAAGACAACAGAAAAAATTAGTGTGACTGGGTCTTTGAAAAAATAAATAAAATTGACAAACCATTGGCAGACTAAGATAAAAAGAGAAAAGACACAAATAAAATCAGAAATGAAAGAGGAGAAGTTACCATGGGACCACAGAAATACAAAGGATCATCCAAATATACTATGAAGGACTATATGCCACCAAATTCAATAACGTAGAAGAAATGAACAAGTTCTTAGAAGCATTTAGCCTTCCTCGGCTGAATCACAAAGAACTAGAAAATCTAAATAGACTGATCAACCATAAGGAAATTGAATCAGTCATCCAAAACCTTCCCAACAGCAAAAGTCCAGGACCAGATGGCTTCACTAGTGAACTCTACCAAACCTTCAAAGAGGATCTAATACCAATTCTACTTAAACTCTTCCAAAAATTGAAGAACAGACAATACTCCCTAACTCATTTTATGAGGCCAACATTACCCTGTTACCAAAACCTGATAAGGACAGCACAAAAAAAGAAAATTACAGACCAACATATGTGATGAATACAGATACAAAAATCCTAAACAAAATTCTAGCAAATTGACTACAACAATGCATTAAAAAGATTATTCATCATGACCAAGTGGGGTTCATTCATCCCAGGGACACAAGGATGGTTCAACATATGCAAACTGATCAATGTGATACATCACATAAACAAAATAAAGGACAAAAATCATATGATTATATCAATAGATGCAGAAAAAGCATTTGACAAGATACAACATCCATTTATGATTAAAACACTTAATAAAATAGGTATAGAAGGAAAATACCCTTACATAATAAAGGCCATATATGACAAAACCTCAGCTAATCTCATAATTAACGGTGAAAAACTGAAGCCCTTTGCTCTACGTTCAGGAACGCGACAGGCTGTCCCCTATCACCTCTGCTTTTCAAGATAGTGTTGGAAGTCCTAGCCAGAGCAATCAGGCAAGAGAAAGAAATAAAAGGTATCTGAATTGGGAATTAAGAAATTAAATTGTCACTTTTTGCAGATGACATGATGCTATACATAGAAAACCCTAAAGACTCCACCAAAAAGCTATTAGAAACAATAAACAAATACAGTAAAGTTGCTGGCTACAAAAGCAATGTACAAAAATCCATTGCATTCCCATATACAAACAATGAAATCTCAGAAAAAGAGGCAAAGAAAAGAATTCCTTTTGCAGTTGCAATAAAAAGAATAAAATACCTAGGAATAAACTGAACAAAGGATGTGAAGGACCAATACACTGAAAAGTATAAGACATTTTTGAAAGAAATTGAAGAAGACACAAAGAAATGGAAAGACATTTTATGTTCATGGATTGGAAGAATCAACATAGTTAAAATGGCCATACTACCCAAAACAATATACAGATTTAATGCAATCCCCATTAAAATCCCAGTGGCAGTTTTAAAAGAAATAGAACAAAAAACATCAGATTTGTATTGAACCACAAAAGACCCTGAATAGCCAAAGCAATCCTAAGAAAAAAGAACAATAATGGAGGTATCAGACTTCCTGACTTTAGCTTGTACTACAGGGCAACAATAATCAAAACAGCATGGTACTGGCAGAAAAACAGACACTCAGACCAATGGAGTAGAATTGAAATCCCAGAAATAAACCCACATAAATATGGACAGATAATTTTCAACAAAGGAGCCAAAACACACAATGGAGAAAAGAAAGCCTCTTCAATAAGTGGTGCTGGGAGAATTTGAAAGCCACGTGCAAAAGAATGAAACTAGACTGCTATCTGTCACCATGTACCAAAATTAACTCAAAATGGATTAAAGACCTAAACATAAGACCTGAAACAATGAACTGCATAGAAGAAAACATAGGTACTAAACTTATGGACCTTGGATTCAAAGAAGATTTTATAAATTTGACCTCAAAGGCAAAGGAAGTAAAAGCTAAAATAAATGAATGGGACTATATGAAACTTAAAAGCTTCTGCACAGCAAAAGAAACCATCGACAAAACAAAGAGGCAACTAACCGAATGAAAGAAGATATTTGCAAACAATTTTCTGATAAGGGGCTAATATCCAAAATATATAAGGAACTCATACAACTCAACAATAAAAAAAACAAACAATCCAATTAAAAAATGGACAGAGGACCTGAATAGACATTTCTCTAAAGAAGACATACAAATGGCCAATAGACATATAAAAAGATGCTCAACATCACTAATCATCAGAGAAATGCAAATAAAAACCACAATGAGATATCACCTCACCCCAGTCAGAATGTCTGTCATCAACAAGACAAATAATAAGTGTTGGAGAGGCTGTGGAGAAAAAGGAACCCTCATACACTGTTGGTGGGAATGTAGATTGATGCAGCCGCTTTGGAAGGCAGTGTGAAGGTTCCTCAAAAAATTAAGAATAGAATTACCATGTGATCCAGCAATCCCTCTTCTGTGTATATAACCTCCAAAAAAACTGAAAATATTTATTTGTAAAGATACACGTGCTCCAATGCTCACTGCAGCTTTATTTAAAGTGGCCAGGACATGGAAATAACCCAAGTGTCCTTTAATAGATGATTGGATAAAGACAATGTGGTATATGGTATATATACAATGGAATACTACTCTGCCATAAGAAAAGATGAGATAGTGCCATTTGCGACATGGATGGATCTTGAGATTATTATGCTATGCGAAATAAGTCAGAAACAGTCAAGAACCATATGACTTCACAGTTATGTGGGATATAAAACTGAAAGCAACAAAGGAATAAGACAAACAAATAAATAAACAAAATCTCATAGACACAGACAATAGGTTAGTGGTTACTAGAGGGCAAGGGGGAGGGGAATGGTAGAAGAGGATAAAGGGGGTCAAACATATGGTGATGGAAGGAGAACTGACTCTGGGTGGTGAACACACAATGTAATATATAGATGATGTATTACAGTATTGTACACTTGAAATCTATATAATTTTACTAACCATTGTCACCCTAATAAATTTTAATTGAAGAAAACTAACCCTCAATTATTATTTACCTTGCACTTTATTTACTCATATGTTCTTATTTTTGCATGTATGAATTAAACCAGTAATCATTGTCACACAATTAGCCTCGGTAATGATGACCTTCTTTCACACATGTGTATAGGAGGAAAAAACTTTTCTTCTACCATCTTAGTTGTGTAACTGGTGTCTGCAAATTAAACTGATAAAAGATAGATTAACAGGAGAAAAGATTTATTATGTATGCACATGGGAGCATCACACAAGAAAAGTGAAAACCCAAAAAAGTTTTTAGGTTTCAGTACTTATATGCCATTTTAACATCGGGCAATAAATTGTGGAGAGATGACAAGATAAAGAAAGGGGGTTTGGGCTTCTAGTGGTGGTAAATTGTGGGAAAGTAGATATATGGGGGGAAAACTAACGGATATAGGGTTTAGCAAACTCCAGTGATAAGAGTCTCCAGTGATTAAGAATCCTCTTCTTCCTGGTATGGGAGAGGGGAGGGCGACACCTACATAAAAGGGTATGTATGCCCTGATTTTAGTCAGAAAAGGAGAGGTCATAAGGTTCCTCCTGTACCTACTGTTTCTTAATTGCCTTCACTTCAAAATAATCCTTATGCCAAAGCAATATTTTGGGTGGCATATTCTGATCTTCTTCACGTGTTATTGCCATCTTTCTATTATATCTTAAATTCATGGGATAGAAGTCATGTTTTATATCATTTCCTTACTGGATTCTAGTTGAGTTCTGAGTACAAAGCAGGAATCCATTTATTATTTATGAGTTAAAATGCAGTATCACCTCCTGAGGAATGCTGAGTCATTTCTCATTTATATAACCATCCAGAAGATTGGTTAATATATAATTTGATAACTTCTCAGCTCCTTTAGGTGTAAGCCAAAAATACTGTTCTAGTCAGCATTAATCCACAAAGGATAAATGAAGGCTGGCGAATGGTGCTCTTAAAATATACACATCTTTTCATCCAACTAATTTATTAAGTTAGCAAATATCTATTGAGCATTCACTGTGTGCCAGGTTCTGTCCTAGACGCTACAAAAAGATAGCAGTGAGCAAGACAAAAGTCTGTGCCTTCAAAGTCATGGCTTCCCCTGCTTCGGTTTTACTATATAAGAAAAGCCAAGAGGTTTGCTCTTATATCTTTTTTTTTTTTTCAAGTTTCAGATGTTTTTAAATCAGTGTAAACCCCAACATAACACACCAACATGATTTCGTGCATTTGGAGGGGAAATATTTCCTGGTTAAGTGGAAAATTGTGCAGATGGCTTCTGGAAGACCTTCATTCTAAGCAGCTTTTTAGTGAAACATTTCATTCAGAAGTCTGGACCTTCTTTCTTCAGTTTGCTGTAATCTACATTCACTGAGTAGAACTTGTATTGCTGTTTGGGACCCGTTTTGTTCCAGGGTTCTGGGTTATTCTTTTTATCCCAATAGACATCTGGATTGAACAATGCCAGGCACATGACATACAGCGCTGCTCCAGTACCTCCAGCTCCAATAAATACAAAGAAGGGGGATCAAGCTTGGATGCTTCTTAGCCTGACCGATGATTTGGCGCAGCATGGTTATGGCAGTGGGCTGGGGTCCCCAAGCACAGGAAAACAAAACTATGAGGCCCCTGCTCTTATATCTTTGATTTAACTGAAAACACATGTGCCCAGGGATAGCGGCATACCCAGTCTTGTCCATCTATTGTGGGACCTACCTGTGCTTCCAGGGTGAAGTCTAAACATCTCAGGTTTACAAAGCCCTCTTCACAAAGAATGTCTCACATAACTAGCTTGGGAAACAAAAAGATAGGAAAAAAAGCTCTCTGAGCCTTGTATATATTTCATCTTCACATTCTATGTTCTAAGTAATGACCTGCTTTTAGTAATTTAGTAAAACAGAAAGTCTTTTCCCATATGTCTGATTCTGCTTTACCTGGCTCTCTGTCACTAGGTTCTTTAGTCATTTCCTTTAGGAAGCCTTCCCTGCTACCTCTTCCCGCTGCCCCCCTCTGGTTAAGTACCCACTCTGTGCTCCCATGACTTTTAATTTATAACCTCTGTCATAGAAATAATTGTACTATGTTATAATTGTCTAGTTCTCTTTTGCTAGACTGTGTGCTCCTCAAATCTAGAGATGAATTCTTTCACATCTGTGATGATCATATTAATGGAAAGAAAAAGAAGGAAAGAACAAAGGGAGGGTGTGTGGTGAAATTGACAAGAATTCCTCTCACAGCCCTCCCTTTTTTGGCAAGGAGGGGATTCAGACCCACTTGGTCCAAACCTAGCATTCATAATTCTCAGTTGTAAGACTTTAGGCAAGTTACTTAACTCAGCTGAGTCCTTTATTCCCGGTGCTAAGCAGGGGCTTAATAAGCATTTATTTGCTTACTGAAAGAATAATGATTATTAGAGGGCTAATTGATAATGATAGCTAACATCCATAGTACTTACTCTGTGCTAGGCACTGTTTTGAGCACTTTTCACATAGTTCTGTGAGGTGGGTACTATTATATTACTTCTACAGATGAAAGTGAAGAAACTGTGGCCCAGAGAGGGTCACTCAGGGGTCTCCAGAGTCCATTCTGCTAACAATTCCACTCTACTGCTGGGTGCAGGATGCACGGGCAAAGCAGGGGAGAGGATGAACGTGAAGAATCATCTGCCCTTAACATGAAAAACATTCTTCACCACAGTTAGTATATTTCATTTCCTGGGGATGACCCTACAATATCCCAAAAGTGCTAATCTTCAGTCTGACATTTTTTTTCTTTCATCTAAAATTCCCCTACCTACTAAAAACATTTCATATTAATTATGTCTGATTCAAGGATCTAACAGAAGAACACAGATCCTTGAATATGCTTGACTGAAGAGTCTTTCTTCTCTATTTAGGATGTCATCCTCTTTGGCAGAACGAGCAGCTTTGGGAGATCTGTATGGGGGACAAAGCTAGCCAGCCCACCCTCACATCCACAGGAGACCTGATTAACTGTGAGAGAGATGTTGGTTTCCTTTCAAATTTCTGAGACCTCCTTCTCACTCACTAATCCACTTAATGCATGTGCTTTGCTTTTACGTGTTATCAATTATTTCTAAAATAACAGATTGTCATGCAGGGTGTCATGCAGGGTCTCATTTCCTGCTCCCCACATAAGAACACAGGACATGGTGAGGCCAAAAAGGAACACCCACAGAGCCATAGATAGGGGAGTCATACCACTGTAGTCTTGCTGGCGGCTGGGTTGGAGACACAGGAAGCCATACTATCCGCAACCTGCCGTCCACTTCTCTCTGCCAATCCACCTCACTTGCTAACTGCAATTCGCTCTTGCTAGCTCAGCCACCATCTTCTTGGCAGCCCCCATTTTCTGCTAGCATAGCATGGCAGTTATATTAGTGACCAATGGCTCATTGGTCACTAATATAACAGCTTACAGCTGACGGCCAACTAGTCACAACTGATGGCCATCCAATCACAATTGATGGCCATTTACTACCCGAGTGAGCACTTTTCCACGTGAGGGCGAGAGCCTGGAAACTGCACTCCTGGCTCTGTCCCCACACAGATATATGCCTCTAGGACTTGTTAGTCTCAGTCCAGAAGCCTGGGTCCATACAGTAGATGGCCCTCAGCTGAGGACCCTTCCCATTTCATTCCCCCAAAGGGTGAGCCCCAGAAGCTGGGCTCATACTGTTTGACTCACCCCTCTCAGTTTAGCTGACTAGAAGACCAAGATGGGGCAGTCATTCCTCTTTCCTGAGTATTTGATGCTTGGTTGGTCACTTCAACTGAGGTCTTCTAAATTTAGAGGTGATAAGGTGGTCATTTTCCATCTTATATGTAGAAAAGCAAAGAAAGTAGGTATATTAGTTAAGTTACAGTTTCTGGCTTCTTTAATTAAGACCCAATATAAACAAGACCCAGCATAAACAACATAGAAGACTAATTCCTTTTCCTATGAAAGTCTGAACCTAGTCACTCCTGGGCTAATATTATGTCTCCACAGGGCTGGAGACGCAGGCTCCTCCTGGCTTGTGGCTCTGCCATCCTCTGCCCGCAGCTTCTATCTCTAGGTTCAAGACGATGGCTTCAGCTCCTGCTACCTTTATCCACACCTAGGCAGCAAGGAGGGAAAAGGAAAAGAGGAGCTCACTCTTTTCTGTTTAAGGGCATTATCTGGAAGTCGTGCGTATCACTTTTGTCTGTATCGCATTGGCCAGCACCTAATAAGTGACTATCATTAGCAGCAAGGGAGGTTTGGGAAGGGTAGACTTTAGATGAGTAGCCTTATATCCAGTTAAACCTCTGTTCTCATAGAAGAAGGGGAGGGCTGCTAGCGGGTACAAGAAGTCTTAGCTAGTCTCCAGCTCACACAGCTGGTCAGCAGGGAGTCAGCATGAAGTAGAGGCTCAGAGAGAACACAGAGGTGAGAGACTTAAAAACTCCAACAGACAGGAGAACAACTGTCATGCAGCGTCTCTGGTCCCGCTCCCCGCACCAGAACACAGGATATGGTGAGGTAAAAAAGGAACACCAACGGAGCCACACATAGGGGAGTCATACCACTATATTCTCGTTGGCAGCTGGGTTGGAGACACAGGAAGCAGGAGCCGCAATCTGCTGTCCACTTCTCTGCCAACCAACCCCCCTGTCAGTCTAGCCATGGCAGTTATATCAGTGGCCAATGCCTAACTGGTTACAGCTGATGGCCAATCAGCCACAGCGGATGGCCATCTGATTATAGCTGATGGCAATTTAATAACCTTTCCACATGAGGCCGAGAGCCTGGAAACTGCTCTCTGGGACTCTGTCCCCACAGCCACACTGGTTTTTCTTGGCACCCAATTCTTGCTTTTAGTCTCTTATTGACACCCAGCTGTTTTCCTTCCTTTGCTTATAATAAGTACTTTGCTTTACATCAGCCAGCCCAAGTGGCCTTCTCTTCCTTGACACCAAAAAGCCTGTCTAAAATAGTCAACCTAATTATATGTGCTCCTTGAAGGCAAGGACCACAGTTCATGTTTGTTCTTGATTCAGTGTTCCTGCAGTACTGATGCTCAGGAGATAAATATCTATTTGATGTAATGCATTGCCTCCTTTTGCAGCTGGATGCATTTACTATCTGTCTCCATCATTTTTGCCAGTTATAGACTGTAAACTTCCAAATCATTTCAAAGAACAGAAAGGGTGGCCCTGCAAGGGGAATAGGAATGTCTCAGTTTGAGATTTAAAAAGGAAAATACTAACCATTGTGGCATGGCCCTTCCCTGAAATCTGTCAGCACTCAGAGGGAGGGGATGTCAGCAGCAGCAGCCTTCACCCACTGTTGTGCAAACGAGGAGAACTATGAGTGAGGGCTTGCCTCCTGACTGTGTGTGTGTAAGTGTCTGTAGACAAATGTTCTAATGGATATGTGTTAAATACCAATGCATCCAATTCACTCTCAAATGAAAATGCTCTAGTCCAGACTTGGAGAAGAGTCTTGCATGAAAAATTTTCCAGTGTTCTAAATTTAACCAGCTGGAAAGAAGTTCCATTCTATTAAACGTTTTCGGGTTTTTTTTGTTTTTTTTTTTAAGTGAAGAATTTGCTTTTTTAACGGGAAACCTGCATTTTATCAAAGCGATGGAAAACAATACTCTTGACTAGATCATCTGATACGAAGTCCAGCACAACGACATACCCAGATGCTTTTGTTGACTATCTTCAGCAGAAAATAAGACGAGGGTTGGAGAGGCTTGCCTAACAGGGCCTGTAAGCTGCATTCTGCGGTATCATAATAATAACAACAGGATTTAAGTTAAACCAAAGAATTTTATGTGTCTGCCTGGAATATAGAAGGTGTTCAACTAACTCTTGTTGAATGAGTATCTTTCAAAACTGATGCTGAAGACATGAGTCTAGAAATATGAGTGATCAAACAACACGGTGAATGTTTAAATTAAAAAAAAATGTGTTACAGTAAAAGACACATTGACATTAATTCTCCTCAAAATACCCCCCTTTGCTTTGAGCATGCTTATCCCATCGTTCTTGCCACGTTCTGAAGCTGTTCTGGAAGTCCTCCTTCGTGAGTGTCTTTAGCTGCTCTGTCGTGGCTGCCTCGATGTCCTGAATCATTTTGACTTTGGGGAAGAACCAGAAGTCGCTCGGTGTCAGATCCAGTGAATAAGGTGGATGAGGACACACTGTCATGTTTTTATTTGACAGGAATTGCCGTATACCAGAAGCGATATTGACACAGAGCATTGTCATGATGGAGGGTGATTTACAGCACAGTTTAAAACACACCTTCTCTCAACTGTAGCTCACACCCAACTGATTGCACAGAACAAGTTGAAACTTGTCACACACTGTCAGTAGGGTTCAACACACTGCTTTCCATATTGAAAATCCCTGCCTTTCCATTGGATGGCACTCGGCAGCAGTATTCACTGTATATTTTAATCACACCTCATATCTACAACATGATACATTTGCATTTAACTCTGAAAACACACAGTATTTGTGAGTGGATATCAAAATTAACCATCCCTCTCAGTAGAGTCATGTGACTAGTTCCCAGCAATAGAAAGTGAGTGAAAATGATGTGTGTCAGGCTGGTTAAGAAGCAGATGGACCTTCTCTAACTACACTTTCCTTTCTGCTGGCTGGACATAGAGAACTCCGAGGGCCTGGAGGATAATGGATCATAGGATAAAAGGATTCTGGGTCTCTGAATTACCACATAGTTCAAAACTGCTCCCTGACAAAAAAACCCAGCATCTGGCTGCTCCATGAGCAAGACATCCATTCTATTGTGTTCAGCCACTGACATGTGCAGGATTATTTGTTATGGCATTGTGTTGGTCAGGGCTCTTCATAGAAACAGGAACTATATATATATATATACACAAATATGTATATGTATATGTGTATGTATATCTATACATATATATACACATACACACACAAGATATCAATATAGATAGAGAAAAAGTGATTATAAGAAGTTGGCTACTATGACTATGGAGGCTGGCAAGTCTAAAACGTGCAGGGTGGGACAGCAGGCTGGAGACCCAGGAAGAGCTGATGTTGCAGTACAAGACCAAAGGCCACCTGCTCACAGGATTGCCTTGTGCTTGGGGAATCCCAAGGTCAGATTATTGTTCTACTTAGGTCTTCAACTGATTGGATGAGGCCCACCCACATCATGGAAGACAATCTGCTTTAATCAAAGTCAAACAATTTACATGTTAATCTCAGCCAAAAACACCCTCACAAAAACATCCAGAATAATGTTTGACCACATATTTTGGCACCGTGACCAAGTCAAATTGACACATACAATTAACCATCACAAGCTGCTAACACTTCTTTACACCAAGATGTGTTGAGAACAGCAACCCACACATGAAGAAATGGCATATTTCCCATTTCTCTGTTTTCACTCAGAGGCTATTCCTACTCTGGTAAACAAGACACATTATTTTCAAAATATGCTGAAAACATCAAACTTTCAACAGAGCTATAAAGAATTATTTGCAGAAGCAATGGGGAATAAACTATAATGTTTATGCCGTAATCTGTCTGTCTGGATTGGAAAGGACAGAGCCACCTGAGTTGTGATGAACGACTTAGCAAGAGTCAGGCACAGTGAAGACAGTCCTGAAGGTGCCGCCTCACACACTCATCTTCAACAGAAGTGATTCCTGTGGTGAGTGGCCCTTAGACTGACATCACCTGACCCCTGCTGTGTTCATCACAGTGGCTTTCATGTCTTCGTTCTTATGATGGAGCTTGTAAGCAGAGTAGAACCACAGGACTGAAAAGGGACATTATACTCAGGGATCAACTAGAAAAAATAACTTCCTTACCTTCAGCAGCAAAAAGATTACTCAAAAGCTAAGTGTCTTCCCTGCCCCCAACATATCTTATAAGAAAGAAGTGGAAGGAAATGTTTACTGCTTCTTAATATTTTCTGACTGCTACAGGTTGTGTAGGTCTGAACATAACTTAAAAGGTTTATTATAAACAAAATTCCAGCCAACGGCCCACAATGATCTAGATAACTTACTACCTCATCCACAAAGC
The DNA here is from genome assembly GCF_057876585.1 of Rhinolophus sinicus. NCBI lineage: Eukaryota > Metazoa > Chordata > Mammalia > Chiroptera > Rhinolophidae > Rhinolophus > Rhinolophus sinicus. The sequence goes on from NC_142507.1 coordinate 32,658,134, forward strand.
CCACCCTCACCATTTCAGGGCTCTTTATTTCAACAGGTGTGTAGTCATTTATTCAACAAATATCAATTAAGCATCTACTATGGAGATAGCACTGCAGCAAGAATTGTAAAGGATTCAAAAAAGGATAAGTTGTAGGGTCATACATCTCAATAAACTCTTAATATATAATCTCCATGTACACTAACTGTGCGTGTGCATTTAAAGGAAAATGCTGTCCTACTTTGACACTGTGTTCTTCTTGTACTTTCCTTTTGTGGAGTATCTAACACTTTGTTTGCCTGTGACCAATAGGAAGGGGCTAGTTTTCTGGGGCTCCTCCCCTGAAGGCCACTCTGTCTCTCTGATCTCTGAATTATACACTCACTACATGGACAAGAGGGGACAGGGAGATTTTCTCACATGCGGGGTCAGGGTGGGAGTGCCCAGCAGCCTGTGGCCCGTTATCCACTTCCAGAGCACAAGATTCAAAAAAGAGGTCATGGCAGGTGTGGCATGAGGAGGAAGCCTGTTGACTTGCAAAGGTCTTAGCACAGGGCCAGGGCTACTGCAGCCCCAGACCACAGGGAAGCCCACCCAACAGACAAAGGTTGGCTGGTGCACATATAACCAGAACTGCTGGAGACCAGATTCTGGAGCAAGAAACACATCTGTCTGTTACCTCCCTCCCTGCTTCAACCTTTTTCTTCTGTCATGGTTTCTTGAAGCTCAGTGGGGGTTGGAAACATGAATCTGGAACAAATGTCCCTCTTTAGCAGTGCTGGAGGGATACTCAGGCTTTCAGCCTAGGCTTGTCAGTCCCTCAGGCAGCTCTCACCCCTCAATCAGAGAAGAGGGGGGCCCTTAGGAGGAAGTTTTCTACCTTACCATGTGGTGCAGCTCTTGGTTTATTTATCAGAATGAAAGTTTAGGTGTTTTTGTTGAATTGAACCTCTAACAGTTTCCCTGTCTAGGCTTATTACAATTCCAATATCCAAGCTTACCAATCTTTGATCCCAAATTTAACTGCCTTTTTTTTTTTTCCCAGCTGATCCTTGAAAGGGCAGTCTGGAAAGTCTGGAGGAGGGTGGGATTTGCCCTTCTCTTGTCACATAAACAAGGAAATGAAGGCGGCCTCTGTACTCTTTACAGCTCCAAGCATGAAATGCTGTGAGTCTAGGCATTTCTATTGCTTGGCTGGGATTAAGGAGGAAAAGCTTTCTTTTTCATACCAATTCAATGTGAGCCTCCATGATGCACTTTCAGGTCTGTAGTTATCACTGTAATTATAATTGTACTTCAATTCATGTACTGGATGTTGTGAAAAGCTTTAATGAACAATAACAACAACAACAACAACAATAGAATAGCAGCTACTATCATTTATATCTAGGCTCCTGGAAGTGTACCAGTTGCTTTAATGTGACAGCTTTACCATTTCCAGGTATTCTTATTTTAGACTGGGTACTGAGACACAAAGAGGCAAAGCTAATAAATAAACAACAAAAGCCTGCCCAACAACATACAATAGGTCAGAGGTAGAAGCAGAATTTGAACCCAGGGTGTTTGTTTTACCAAAGTTCTTTTAATCTATTCAACCATCTGTCATGCAGGAACTCTGGTCCCGCTCCCCACATAAGAACACAGGACATGGTGAGGCCAAAAAGGAACACCCACGGAGCCATATATAGGGGAGTCATACCACTATATTCTCGTTGGCGGCTGGGTTGGAGACACAGGAAGCAGGAGCCTCAATCTGCTGTCCGCTTCTCTGCCAACAAACCAATTCCCCTGACAGTGTAGCCATGGCAGTTATATCAGTGGCCAATGGCTAACTGGTTACAGCTGATGGACATCTAGCTGAGTCAGCACCTTTCCATATGAGGTTGAGAGCCTGGAAACTGCTCTCTGGGGCTCTGTCCCCACACTATTTCATAGGAAAAACGAAGTAAATTAAATTATACTTTAAACCTGCTGAGGAGATTTGCCATATATAGGGATCTGGTGAATCCCTTCATCAAGTAAGTAATCCTTATCTGTGTAAATCCCTATGTATCTATGTATACTTGTGTAATATATAATTTTTGGCATGTTTAAAGTGAGCTCCAGGAAGCGCCCTTCTAGTTGCTGGATGGGATGCTGCCTGCTCCATGAATCGCTTAATAAAGCCAATTACATTTGCAAATTTACTGTTGAATTTTGTTCTTCACCAGGTTTGGTGGCAGCTTCAGAACCAAAGTGAACTTCTGATAGCGTTCTGGGACAATGAGAAACATAGGCCTGGCACCCACAAACCCCATTTGAGTTCACTGTCTTTCTCTCTATTTCCCCTCAGGCTGTTGGGCAGGTCAGATTGAACTGGGAGACTATTCTACCTGGAGCCAATTGAGGTGGCACATGGTTCTACCCGTAGCCAAGTCCCTACCTTTTCAGACCAAGGAAATTAGGATGTTTTTAGCTACAAAAAGACATACTCATCACCCCAACCCACAATAAGATGGTGGTAGATCCAGCAAAGTGGCCCAATACACTTCAAAGTAAGGCTACTGGATTTGCTACCAGGTTTGACAATTTTAAAATACGAAAGCACACCATGAAATATATCCTCTGTTTAATGATCTGATGGATGTGCTGACCTTGTCTTAAGAGGCCTTGAACTTCAAGAGTTCTGAATTGCAACCAGCATAACATTTAAAGCCAACTTCAATCTGATCTATCTTGCTTTTCTAAGTTTTCCTGTATGAAATAATAGTATCTGTTACCAGCAAACAAAAAGCATACTCTCCAAGTGAGCATAAGGCACCAAGTATCCAAAAAGTGAAAGTGGTATTCCCACTGCCCACACTGTATAAGGTGCCTCTTTGAAGATGGCAAAATAATTTTTTTTTTCTTTTGAGGACTGAACTTTCTCCTGGAAAAGAGGGAGAATCTATTGCTACCTTTGGTTCCACTCTCTTTATCTTTGGCACTGGAAGCAAGAGGTTGGTAAGTAAAGCCGGCCAGAAACAGAACAAACACGAAGATGCAGAGGACCCTCAGTGTGTAGAAGAGGCCCACGCTGTCAGTCAGACCCCCTTAAAAGGAAAGGCAGCAAAATTGTGAAGATGTGGCTGCCGGCAGTGACAGTGCCACTCACCAATCAGTCTGAGGCACTTCTTGAAACAATGTCCCAAAATGACCAATGAAGGCTGATATGCAAAGCAACAGCCACAGGCAAATATGTTTCCATAGGTGAGGTATAGAGGTTTGATGGAATTGTGTAAAGATGAAAAAGAGGGAAAGCAACTTACTTTATTTTTATCATGTGCTTGGTAGAATAAAACCTTAGCATTAAGAAAAAAAAAGTGAGCTACAATGTTCTGTCTTCCTATTTGGGAAAGTAAAGATGTTTCAAAGAATACTTCTGTTCTGTGCAGCTCTTCACCGAGTGTTCTGTGGGAATGCGAGAAGGCGAGCAGCGGACGGTTCCTGTCCTCACACAGTGCAGAATCTCTGGCTTGCTGGAGCGTGGCACTCCTTATTATTAGCTTGCTTAAAAAGAGAATGTCCATTTTACTTGTGGCAATAAATCAATAGCTTAAAAAACTTTATTTTCTTTTCTGTTTTTCACAGTAACACATCTCATTGTAAATACGAAAATAGCAAACATTACAAGAATATATAGCATAGTAATAGTTTGCAGTATTGCCAACCCCAAAGAGGAACGAACAGAATTATAGATGAAAAATTTAATATTTAAATCTCTTCTTCCAAAGGCGGACAGAGCATACCAGCTGGTAACCCCTGACCCTGGCTTGAGCAGCCCTGCAGGACTCTGGAGACTTTTTTCATAAGGCGGCTCCTAAGCTTGGGGCAAACAGAAACACAGCTGAAAGTAAATGTGAAACAAAACTGGCCAGAGGATCTGACATAAGCTTTTCTCCCCTGCCCTGTTAATTTATTTCCCTGAAAAACCACCAAAGACCTTTAAAGTTAGGATTGTTCTAGAAAATCCAGTGTGGATGGACACAAGATTTACTTGGGGAACCGGGGTACAGTACAGTAAACACTTGGTAGATGTCTGCTCTGAAGGAATGAAAACTCTACACTGATGTTTAGAAAATTAAAGAAGAACAAACCTGAAATGCAACCTGCTGGACTTCATAGGTTTTATAGGTTTCTAATTTACCTTCTTTTTTTATGCGTAGCAAAGGGAAAAACAGCCAAGTATTTCTTAGCTGAATTATCTATTTTGCTTTCAGTTTCTGCTATTTCAGTTCCTGTTATCACACTTTGAGATACACTGAAGTGCAGCAAACCCCAGGGGTGTCCAAGGCCGAGCTGAAAAGCCTTGACTGCAGCACAAGCAGCAGGAGATATGAATAATGCAATGTCAACACAGTCTGCACTCAGGAACCTCCAGGAAAAGAACACAAAGATATCCCTGGATCCAGGGTACACAGCCCTTTTTGAAATGCTGTACTGCAAAAGGGTGGTGAGAATTTACAAGGGCTATGAAGAAACGCATCTAAGTTAATAAAGCTCCTCACTGAGTGTTTACTGTGTATTGCAATGCTCTTTACATCTACTAACTCATTTCATCTTCAAAACAACCCTATAAAGAAGTCAAAACTATAAGCCCCACCTTACAAATGAAACAACTGAGGCACAAAGAAGCTCAGGAACTTGCCCAAGGTGAGGGTATGTGGCAGACTGGGCCCAGGGCCCCAGGGTGCAACCACTGTTCTACCGCCTGTCAGACGACAGAGACAGAGACATTGGATCAATTACAGGGTTGCCAAATTTTAGGTTGTGTGGGTTGTTTTTCCCTCCACAACATAGAAGATGTGATCAAAACAATACGGTGAATGTTTAAATAAAAGAAATTTATTACAGTAAAAGACACATGGCCATTAATTCCCCTCAATATACTCCCCCTCACTTCGAACACACTTATCCCATTGTTCTTGCCACTTTCTGAAGCAGTTCTGGAAGTCCTCTTTCGTGAGTTGTGCTGTCACGGCTGCCTCGATGTCCTGAATCATTTTGACTTTGGGGAAGAGCCAGAAGTTGCTTGGTGCCAGATCCAGTGAATAAGGTGGATGAGGACACACTGTAATGTTTTTATTTGACAGAAATCACCATATACCAGAAGCAATGTGTGACACGGAGCATTGTCATGATGGACGATTTACGGCACACTTTAAAACACACCTTCTCTCAACCATAGCTCACGCCCAACAGACCTCACAGAGCAAGATGAAACTTGTCACACACTGTTACTAAGGTTCGACGGACTGCTTCCTGTATTGAAGATCCCTGCCTTTGGGTTGGATGGCACTCAGCAGCAGCATTCACTGTATTTTGTAATCACAACAGAAAGGCTCCGTGTCACACATCTCTTCTGGTATACGGCAATTTGTGTCAAACAAAAACATTACGGTGTGTCCTCATCCACCTTATTCACTGGATCTGGCACCGTGCAACTCCTGGCTCTTCCTCAAAGTCAAAATGACCATGAAAGGTAAATGTTTTGAATCGATTCAGGACATCGAGGCAGCCATAACAGTCCAACTAAAGAGACTCACGAAAGAGGACTTCCAGAACTTCTTCAGAAAGTGGCAAGAACAATGGGATAAGTGTGTTCGAAGCGAGGGGGAGTATATTGAGGGGAATTAATGGCCATGTGTCTTTTACTGTAATAAATTTTTTAAATTAAACACTCACTGTATTGTTTGATCACACCTCATATCTGAAATGTCGACAACAACATTGTTAGAAGTTTTTACGTTTTGTTCTTAAATCTATCATTTGTTCGTTCTTTTAAAAAGCATTTATTGAGTACCTGGTATTTGTATAGCAATATGCTGGCACCTGTCAGGAAAACAAAGATGAATAAAGCATAATTCTACCCAATAGTGTTTCCAGTGAGTTCTGGAATCATACAAGTGTAGGTTGAAATCTTAGCCCCACCACCTACCAGCTATGGGACTTCAGGCAAGTTTCCTCACCCCTTTGAGTTGTTTCCTCACATAGAAGAGAAGGAGAGTGGCAGCTCTCCTTGCAGGGTTGCCCTGAAGAGTAAATGTGCTAATGTCTGTCGTGTCCAGCATAGTGCCTGAAACATTGTAGGCCGGGCTCTGACTCAGACACTTGCACCCTATGAAGATGACATACATAGACACAATGAAGGATGACTTCCCTATTGGATAACGCAGTGTGAGCTGCAGAAAACCAATGGGAAGTAAAGTCAGATGACTTCTGCCCAGGATTGTCCTATTGTAAGAATGAATAAAGTGATAATGTGAAGGTCAGTGGGAGATCGAAGGCCTAGATTTAGACCTCGCAGCCTTATTTACAAGCTGTGCTAACTCTGGGAGTCTTTAGAGGTCACTTGCTCATGTCTAGTAAGTTGCAGTTTGTCCCAAATGATGCCAAAATTTCTTCCAGTTATAAACTCTATTTCAATCAACTTTTTGGTCTTCATTCTTCCTTGAAGGCACAGAAAAAAGGAATCATGACTGACTTGCTCCACAAATAGGCCGAGGTCTTTTTTCTTTTCTTTTGAATTCCACTGATAGGCTAAGCATTGAAAACAGACAACTGCTAGCTTTGGATCTGTAGATGAACACATTGGAGCCATAGCACAACAAGCAAACACCTCAGGGTGTAGGATTCTTTTTTTTTCTTTTTCTTTAAATTATACAAGTAATCAGGGAGAAAATTCAAATTCAAAGAAATTCATACACTAAAAAAAATTAGTGTCCTTAACTTTCCTAATTTTATTTCCTCCACAGAGTAAGTATAATTTCTTTAAAAGAAGAAAATGACTTTAATAAAGTCAGTTTTAAAAACTGGTTTCTGGCCTAAGAACCAGAACGACAAAGGTCCACCTCATCTCTATGTCATGTTCTTGTTATGAGTTACTCAGTGATAGTACCTTTTCAGCTCTCACGGTAGTAGTCATGCCATTGTCTGAGTTCCAGTTATCATAAATGTGTTTTGACTGTGTATTCTTTAATAGTACTGTATGGTAAGTCAAGTCAATTGTTCTCACTTTAGGTTTTTTTAAAAAACTAAATGAGGTGGAAAGTAGGCCTGGGAGTTACAACACCCAAGTTTTCCTTAGAGCATTTGTGAACAGCCAGCTCTGCATCTTTGGTCCTGTGTCTTCACCTGTTTGAAAAAAAAAAAAAAAAAGGTGAGGATGTCCACATAAAAATTTTCTACCACTAAATTCCATGTTTTCATATCTGAGTTATTAACTTCTTTTTAGAAGAAAAATAAAGTTTCCAATTGAAATTATTTTCCTTTTGCTGACTGCCAGCAGAATTTGTTTATTTGTACTTTGGCGAACTGCTACTCTTATGGTTCTGTCTTTCGTTTCGACCCTAAAATGGCTTATTTTATATCTCAAACTTATATTCAAATAATTACATCTGATTTATTTTGCATGTCAGTCTAACCACTAAGCATATGTCATCACAACACTTAATTTACAACAGGACATAAATTTGCTGTGTCGGCTCTTCTAGCTAAAATAGAACGTAGTAACTTACAATCATGCACAAAAGAATTCACAGAGAAGACTACTAAATAACAAAGACTACTAAATAACAATAGCAACAGCCAAGAGAGCAGGAGAGAGATAGAAAATACAGGGCAGATTCCTGCAAAAAGAACAAAAAATCATTTTCTAAAAAAAAAATAAAAAAATTCCACGACTCTTTTTCCCCCCTTTTTCTTGCATTTTGCTACCCCACTCCCCAGAGAAGGCTTTACACACACACACACACACACACACACACACACACACACACACACACACACTGTTCATTTTTGGAGGAATGGGAAGATTGAATAGGCACAGGAGGAAAATAAATTGTTCGTTTGTCCATTAAATTTCAAGCCTCAGATTGAAATGTAGATTTCAAAATAAGTAAGTATATCTTTTAAAAGTCTCAGGATCTTAAGTGTAAGTTTCATATCCTTTTTGGGGGGCAGAAGAAGGGTTGCAGAGAAGCTAACGAAAACTATGGCCTATCATTGCAGACAATGCATAAATAAATCCCCAAGTTTGAGAACATTTCCATGGACCCCAGTTTAAGTATCCCTGGCTTAGTTGTTGGGGAAAAAAATTAAAAAAAAATATTGGATGTATGATTACCAGATATATAACTAATAGTGGTAAGCCAGACCCTTAGTATTCCAAAAATACTTAATGCATAATTTGTGTGTGGTATAGATTAACTGCCATTTACAATCCAGTAAACATATGGGAAAAAAAAATCTTAGCAGGCTTGGTTGAATAAAACTGAGTGTTAGATCACAGTACCCCTCTCTGGAATAGTAGAGGAAAAGGTTAGGAAATGCTTCCATTGTGTAACTGACTTGTTTTCTTCTCATAACTGAAAAATGCCTTGTAACATGTTTTGCCTTAAATCTATACATTCGGCATTCTATGTAAGCCAGGACTCATGCGGTGGCCCTTAGATACTTTAATTATGTGGACATTCACCTCTAAAATGCTGTTAGACGATAGAAGAAACAACAAATTCTTAAAATCCCTGACACTGAATCAAAATTGTCTCAATTGACAATCAAGTTAGATCCTCCACAAAAATCACTAATGCTTGTAATTCAATGATTTCTGTTGCTCAAACCAGATCACTTTTGCCAATGTCCATAGGAAGAACATATCGGCAGCTCACAAAGACAGGTTGCCACTTACCCCGTTGTTTTTAGGACAGAAATAAAAACCTGTCTTAGTTCTTTATGAATTCCTCCAGGGGTTTGCACTGATCTACACAGTAAGGCAGAATTCTAAGAAGACTTTGTTTAAAAAGAAACTGTAACAGACAGGAGGTTATACTAATAATTTGCAACATGGAGTACATGGAAACATGTGTAACTAAAGAGGAAGAGAAAAGAGACTCCATATTAGGGGTCTGGAGTGGCATTATTGAGCCCATGACTTTAAAGCATGTTGAGAGGCAGACTAGATACTTCTGTAACCAGCATCAGGAATGGAGTGTTTTCCATCAGAGAAAGGCCTTTGGTAACTGATTAGGTGATGAGGGTGGAGCCCTCACGAATGAGGTTATCGATCCTATAAAAGAAGCCCTAGAGAGCGCTCTTGCCTCTTCTGCCATGTGCAATTACAGGCAGAAGACAGCCATCTGGGAACCAGGAAGGGGGTCATCACCAAACACCGAATCTGCTGGCTCTTTGACCTTGGCTTTCGCAGGCTCCAGAAGTGTGAAAAATAAATTTCTGTTGTTTATAAGCCACCCAGTTTGTGGTACCATGTTTCCCTGAAAATAAGACCTAGCCAGACCATCAACTCTAATGTTTCTTTTGGAGAAATAATTACTATAAGACCCGGTCTTATTTTAATATAATATAAGACCGGGTCTTATATAATATAATATAATATAATATAATATAATATAATATAATATAATATAATATATATAATATATATAATATAATAAATATAATATATATAATATAGTAAATATAATACAATACCAGATCTTATATTAATTTTTGCTCCAAAAGTCATATTAGAGCTGATGGCCCAGCTAGGTCTTATTTTCTGGGAAACACAGTATATATGTCATAGCAGCTCAAACGGACTAGGACAGAGACATGGCAAAAATGAAAGAGGAAAATAGATTCTAATACCATGTTAACACTCTCAGTGATACCATGCTTTGGGTAGGAGAAGACCAGGAAGGAGAGATGGTGCAGAGAGCACAGAGGCTAAAAGCACTCTCGAGGCAGGCACACCTGAGTCTGAATTGTGGCGCTGCTGCCTGGTGGCTGTTTGACTTCAGACGAGTTATCAAGTGTCTCTAAACCTCAGTTTCCTCGTTGAAGAAAGGGACATAATAGTACCTATAGTTCACTGGGCTTTGAGGGTTCAATGTAAGGTAATTAGTGCTAAGGGACAGTTAGTACCCAAAAAATGCTTGTTATAATTATTAGTGCCTTTGAAGGAGACACTATTACAATTTAATTTCATAGAATCATAGAATTATTTTTAAAAATAGAGCTGGGAAGTCCTTTGAGAGCAAGAAGTACTCACCTCTCATATTATTTATAACACTAAAAATATGATCAGTAACTAAAATCCTCCCTATTTCCCCATAGGCTACTTTTGGCTGGATGCAAATTTAAGAACCCAGTTAGATTACTCTCTATAAGAAAGGGAGGGAATATAAAGTCCACTCCTGTATCCTTCAGCACCAAGAATAGTCCTGTGTAATAGTAGGCATGTCATAAATATCTGCTGAATGAAAACAGACTTGGAATAGGGAGAAATCTTGAAGAGTGTCACTTAAGAAAGGAAGGGGCAAAAAGTTTTTGGTTTTTGTTTTGTTTCTTAAGGGATAAGGAAACAGAAAAAGAATTTGGACACCTGGTAGTAGGAGAAAGTTTGGAGGAAAAGAGAAGTGTTTAAAGGAAACTGTACTGATGTTTTGCTGGTGATATGTGATGCCATCCTCCTCCCCCTCATCTTCAGTAGAAATCAACATTCAGAGTCTTTGGAATCATACGTGGGGGATTTTGGATGTGATAGCGCAGACCCCTCGTCTCCAGGACCAGCACTGGGCCTAGGAAGCAGAATTACGTTTGTGTTGTATCTTGATGAACAAATAGCAGCCCATAGAGGTCAAAGGATTTGCCCACAGACCTAATTAATGGCAGAATCAAGACTAGAACTCAGATCTCCTGGTCCCTATTTCCCTGACTTTCCGGTAAACTGGTGAGAGGCTCCCTTAGTCAGCTGCCATACTTGATCCATCTGATGCTGAACAAGTCACCGCATGAGCAGTGTAACCCAGTCCTGGCTCTGCCCACACATTGGGCCTGTGTTCAGATCGTGCACTGTGATTGCGCATCCAAGACTTCACCTGGCTTCACGCTGTGCTATCTGCAGAGCCTTAGAAAAGTCACAGCCTCTGAATTATTTTCATCATCTGAAAAATGGGAGCTAAGACTATTTACCTCTCAGTGCCTTTGCAGGATCGAGTGAGATGTTGTGAAAGCTGCAAGTAAAAGAATAAGTTTCGGACATGTTAATTCAGTAATTATTTCTATTATTATTTGATACACTTGCCAATATGGTATTTCTTAGATGACACTAATGAATAATGTTTCCCTTTTTTAAGTTCCCTTAACTAATGGCTCACAGTTTTTTAAAAACTTATTTTCTTTCATTATGTAGAACATCATCAAAATAAAATTTAAAAAATTAGAGAACTTTTATACATGATTCCTAAACTCAGAGATAGCCATTTTAAACATTTTATATGATTTTAGCCCTTTTTAAACTTTGCATATATTTACACATATTTTCAAATTATGCTTATAACACTTATTTGCATCATTAAAAATATTTTAATATAACATTTTAAGCATTGTTCTATGTCATTAACTTTTCCCCAACAACACTGTTTTTAATGACTGCATGACAGTCCATTATGTGGACACATCATACTCTATTAAACACTTTCCAATTTAGATCGTTTCCATTTTTTTCTATTATAAGTAGTACTTGGATTTACCCCTTTGTGTATAATCTCAGTTCTAAGCTTACTAACCTCTCCGTACCTCAGTTTCCTCATCTGTAAAGAAGCCATAAGACTACTAGCTACTTCATGGGGTTACGTGAGGATCAAGTGGGCAAATCCACGTGAGCAACGAAGACTCGTGTCTGGCACATAATGAGCACTCAGTACTGTTAGCTGCTACCATTATTATTAACGAGATAGTTGTGGTTAGTACCCAAAATATAACTAAATTGACGACTTGGTATTAAATTATGCCTTCTGAAAATACTGTAAGAATATTTTTATAGCTTTGTTCAGAAATTTGCTTTCTCAAATTACCTATAATTTGCTGGATGCTTCATTATGAATAATAATTGAAAGTACGTTTAGTTATTTTATTTTTGTGCTTCAGGATGACCTTCGAGGAAAGGAGTGGTCTTAATATATTAAAAGTCATTTCCTGGTTTTGCAGTTTAAAGGAAATCAACAAAAAACACGTGTTTAAGAGGGTTAAAATCGAGTTAAGGTGACTTCTTGATATTCCGTGGTTGGACTAGCAGCTGGAGTCAGAAGTTCAGAACAAAAAGTGAAATCTTAGGCTTAAGTGTCATACGCTTGGATCAAATATTTTCCTGTTGAATCAACTTCCCATGGTAATTTTTCTGGATGAGGCTTTGCCAACACTGCTATCTGCCACATTCTGAGTTGGCACCAATAATATAGCATGGAGCAGAAAAGCCACTGAACTGGTGGAAGACAGGACTGTCTGTGTCTCTTCAAAGCCGCAGGGATCTGCGGATTCTGCAGATTTTGTTGGGTGGCAGCATGAAAGGGAAGAGCGTGGAATCACACCCTGCTCCACACTGCAGTTTCTTCAGCAGCACAAAGAGTTTGCGGTCAGCACCCACTTTAATATTCATGGTCCACAGAGGTGACGTGTCTATTGCAATCTTTCGTAAAGGGGCAGAGGGTGTGTCCTTGGAGAAGGGGAGGACTCCATGGGAGTCAGTGCCCTTAAACCTCCTGTGAAGGTCTTGTCAAGTTGATATTGGAACACCTCAAATATTTACTGAACAATGAGGAGCAGAGCCGGAACCTGGATAAAGAAGAAGGTGACATTTTGTACTTGATAGCAGGGTTTTGAAAGGTTCGGACTTAGTATCTTAGGTCAGAAATACCTATTCAGGTTCAGGAATTAAGTTTGCAGACTGAATTGTTTTTCATGAGTTAAGCATGAAATAAAAGTAACTTTAAAATTTCCTTCCCTGTGCTCATTTTAAAAGCTAGTTTATTTCATTTTATCTATAATCAACACATTCTTTGGCTTTTGAGCACATGAAGAATTCTTACATGATCTATATTTTTAAAACTTCTAATTATGGAAAAGCTCAAACATATGCAAAAGTGGAGGAAATAATATGATGAGAGTTTGGTATAATGATGCCCTGTGTCCCCACTGTCCCCACTCCCTCACACCCCGCCCCCCACAGCTTTCATAGCAATCCTGTACAGTACATCTCGTGTCACCTATAAACTCCCCTTCCTCCCCTTGGCAATGATTTCTGAATCAAATCTCAGATCTTTTATCATTTTACCCACAAATACTTTGTTTTCTAAAAGGTTTTGTTGAGCATTTTACGCTCTCTCTCCACCTAGCTCTTTAGACTCAGCTTGTTTGCCTGGAGAGTGGAGACCAAATCTTGGGCCTTTCTAGAGACCTTGCACGGTTTAGAGATCCAGAAAATGCAGGGCCAATCAGCTTGAAAACCGAGCCTCTTTTAATTTGGCTGCCAGGCTAGAACTGAATAAGGGAACATTTTAGATACTTTTTATTCCTTGCTGAATTTCTGCCAACTCTGTATTTGGTATTTACATAAAAGTCTTGTTTCCCTTCCCTTTTCTTTGAAGAATGAAACTTCTTTTCCCTTTTTTTATGACTGTGGGTCCAGACCCCTGCCTCCCTGCTGCTGCCGCTGTGGCTGCCGCTGCCGCTGGGTTTGATTCCAGCACTGGTCTCAGTTTGCACACTCTGGACTTTGGCAATTCACATGAGGACCCAGGGATGGGGGTGGGGGTGGGGGTGTGGCCCTGATGGACGTCATGGAAGGATTATTGTACTTCAATCACTAGAGCTCAACTGAAAACTTTAAAAAGTTCTCTTTATAGTCATTGAATTTTAAATCGTTGTCCTAAATAGACTGGGGTGGGGGAAGGATTCCAAGTTAGACAGAAAAAAGATTTCACATTTCCCTGCCAGAAACATTGTTCTTATTTTCAGATGAATGGCGTGACTATTAATTAAGCCTTCCAGCTCAGCAGCTATCTCCTTTTCTACATTCTTGCTGCTAATCGTCATGTATGTGACACATGACTTCTGTTTAATGCTAAAGTTTATTAGAGTGGGAAAAAAACTCCCTTGGTTATACAGGAAAGGAAAAGAGATTAGGAATCAAGTCCAACCGTTTGCTTATTCATCTGCATATGGTTAAAAGATTTAAAAGAATCCACTGGTTTCTGTTTCACTGCTACATGCTAGCCAAGGAGCAAGAGAAAAAAAGCCTTTTCTTATCCACAATGTAGGAATACAGTTTCCTCCTTTTGCCTTGGGGGCGAGAAATCATTTCCTCTCCTAAGCCAAAGTAACCAAAGTTTGGAGGCACCAGCTCCTTATGAAAGGTTATTGTTCTAATTACCTGTTGCTTTGTAACAAATTCCCTCAAAACGTAGTGCGGAAAATAGCAACTATTTAATTCTGCTCATGGACTCTGTGGATCAGAAATTCAGGGCAGAGAAGGAGGGCTTTTTTCTGCTCCATGTTGTCTGCCAGCTGAGAGGACCAGCAAGGCTGGGGGTGACGCCCATGACAGCGCCATTGTGTGGAGGCTTCTCCCCTCCCACATCCAGCACCTGGCCTGAGATGACTCAAAGTCTGTCCTCAGAGGCAGCTGTGAACTGGAACACCTACACGTGGCCTCTCTGGGTGGTTTGGGCTTCTCACAGCATGGCTGGATTCTGAGGGGGCATCCCAAAGGTAAGCATTTCAAGAGACCAAGTCAGAACACCATTTCCCCCTCTTGCTGCATTCTAGTGTATGGCAGGTCGCTTGGGCCAGTTTCCAGGGGGAGCACCCTGACTCCTCCTCTTGATGGGGAAGTGGCCGGGTCATACTGCAGAAAAGTACACAGATGGTCAATTCTGGAAAATACAATTCAGCTCAGTCATCTTGGCTCTTTGCTGGAGTGAGGCCCTTTAATGAGGCATCTTGGGTGAGGGGTGTGGGAGGCAGTTATTTCACGCTGCCATCTTCTGCTCCAGGCCCCCTCACTAGACTCTTGGCATCCAGGTCTTATTCAGCTCATCCCCCAAAGCCATGCTGTCTCCAGCACCTTCCATCTTTGTTAGTCTCTGGCTGCAGGCCGATGGAATCACAGTGAACACTCACTCTCCTTGTAGCAGCTTCCAGACTGCTGTGCTTAGTTTATGTTTTGTCTTCTGTCAGCTATATACACACCCACAAATACTCGTATATATGGATATACATGGATAGAGTCCTTTACTATGACAGTTTTTATTTTCATTGTGAAATAATTCGCATATCATAAGATTCACCCATTTAAAGTGTATATGAGTAATTCAGTAGTTTTTAGAATATTCACAACCATCATCACTATCTAATTCCAGAACATTTTCATCACCCCAAAAATAAATCCCATACCCATTATGAGTCAGCCCCTATCTCCCTTACAGCCCCTAGCAACAATGAATCTATTTTCTCTCTATGGATTTCCCAATTTTGGAAATTTCGAATAAATGGAATCATACAATATATTGTCTTTTAAGACCGGCTTCTTTCACTGAGCATGTTTTCAAGAGTCCTTCACCCAGGTCACAGCATGTCATGTATTAGTACTTCATTTCTTTTTGTGACTGAATAATATTCCATTGTATGGATAAATCACATTTTGTTAATCCATTCATCAGTTGGTGGACATCTGTGTTGTTTCCACTTTTTGACTATTATGAATAATACAGGTATGAACATTTGCATACACATTTTTGTGTGAACATATGTTTTTAATTCTCTGGCGTATATACCTAGGAATGGAATTGCTGGGTCATATGGTAGCTTTATGTTTAATTTTCTTAAAGAATTGCCAAACTGTTTTTCACAGCTGCTGAACCATTCTATTTTTCCATCAGCAATGTGTGAGGATTCCAATTTCTCTACACCTTTGACTACACTTTTTATTTTCCACTTTTTGTGATTACAGCTATCATACAGGGTAGAAGTAGTTGCTGCACTTAGTTTAAGGAAAGCTTTCCTTCAGGCCACTTCCACACCAAGGATGTCCCCTTGATTACTTGTAGACATAAGGTTACTGAATGCTTACTGTGTGTCAGGCTCTGAGCTAATGGCAGTACACGTATCATCTACTTTGACGCTCACCACTCTATAAGCAGACACCATTATTATGTCTATTTGACAAGTAAACAAACTGAGGCACCAAATAACTTGCTAGAAAAAGGATGGAGTGTGGAAGACATACATTTCCCATATATTAAAAAAAAGAGAGAGAACTTGGAAACCAAGGCAGCAGTTTGGTGGTCTAAGTGAAAGGTTAAAAAAATTGCTTTTCAACACAAAACAAAAACCCCTGGCAGATTGTGGTTGGCAGAATTCTAAGATGGCCCCCCAAATCCCACCCCATAATGTACACACCCTTATAATCCCCTATCCTGAGGTATGGATGGGACCTGCGAGTATCATGGGATGTCACGCCCCTGATATTCTTACATTAATATGGCAAAGGGATTTTGCAGATGTAATTATGATCCCTAATCAGTTAAATGTGAGTTAATTAAAAGGGAGTTTATCCTAGTGTGTCTGACCCAATTGTGTGAGTCCTTAAAAGAGACAAAAGCACTAGTAGAGATTCTCCTGTTGACATTTAAGAAACAGGTCACCAAGAGTCCTACAATAGCAAGGAACTGAATTCTGCTTATGACAACCTGGATGAGCTTGGAAGAGGATCCAGAGTTCCAGATCAGAAAATAGCCCTGGCAGTCACTTTGATTACAGCCTTGTGCGACTGAGTAGAGGACAAGCAAAGCCCTGACTGGATGAGTTTACGTACAGAACTGTGGGACAATAAGTATTGTTTTAAGGCACCAAGTTTGTGGCAATCTGTTACACAGCAAAAGAAAACTAATACACAGACCATTGACTGACTAAAGGCTGCTGGATGAGATGAAGTCATTGATGTGCCATTATGTAGAGCAGCAGTTCTCAAAATGTGGCCCAGGGACTCCTTGGGGCTCTCAAGACCTTTCCAGGGCTCCATGAGGTCAAAGCTATTTTCATAATAACACTAAGATGTAACTTGCCTTTTTCCTGCTCATTCTCTCATGATTTTATAGTTTTCTAAATTTTACCTGATATGTGATATCATTGTTTTTATGGCTAATGGAATGTGTCCTTCTGTATTCTTGTGTTTAAAACATTTCTGTTTTAGTCTCTATTTTTATTTAAATTTCTATTATATTTAATTGACAAACATAGCCCACATAAACAAAAGTTCGTTGGGGTCTTCCATAATTTTTAAGAGTGTAATAAGTTCTTGAGACTAAAAAGTTAGAGAACCATTGTTCTAAATGAGAACCATTGTTCTAACTAAGTAGGCCTAGAAAAGTCAGAAGGTATAAGAAGTCATGTTTACCTAATGCCTACATTTTGTCTAGAACTTTGGTAGTTCTGACCAAGGGTGGAGCAAGGAAACAAAAATAGTATAAGGAAAATACAAAGAAATAATTAGCAAAATAATTTCTTCCTTCCATAGGTGTTTCTTTTCTTTTTATTTTTGTTGTTTGAATATTTTTTTTAATTTTTCAATTACAGTTGACATACAATATTATATTAGTTTCAGGTGTACAACAAAATGATTAGACATTTCTATAACTCATAAAGTGATCCAATAAATCTAGTAATCTTTTGACATCATACATAATTATTATAATACTACTGACTATATTCCCCATGTTATACTCTACATCTGCATGACTATTTTGTAACTACAAATGTGCACCTCTTAATCCCGTCCCCCCTTCACACATCCCCCAGTGTCCCCTATCTGGCAACCATCAAAATGCTCTCTATATCTATGAGTTTGTTTCTGTTTTGATTGTTCATTTATCCTGTTCTTTAGACTCCATATATAAATGAGATCATATGGTATTTGTCTTTCTCTGTCTGACTTAAATCCACTCAGCGTACCTTCTAGGTCCATCCAGGTTGCAAATGGCAAGACTTCATTCTTTTTTTTATCACTGAGTAATAAATATTCCATTGTATATATGTACTGCCTCTTCCTTATCCATTCATCCATTGATGGACACCCAGGCTGGCTCCACATCTTGGCCATTGTAAACAATGCTACAATGAGCATACGGATGCACATGTAACTTTGAAATAGTGTTTCGGGTTTCTTTGGATAAATATGAAGAAGTGGGATTACTGGGTCTTTCTTTGTCTCTTGTTACAGCCTTTGTTTTAAAGTCTATTTTGTCTGGTATAAGTATTGCCACACCAGTTTTTTTTGTTTTTTTCCAATTTCCATTTTCATGAAATAACTTTTTCCAGTCTGTGTGTGTCTTTCAATCTGAAGTGAGTCTCTTGTAGGCAGCATATTTAAGGGTTTTGTTTTCTTATCCATTCATCCACCCTACATCTTTTGATTGGAGCATTTAATCCATTCACGTTTAATTGTTAATAGATATGTAGTTATTGCCATTTTATTATTCATAGTTTTAATTTTTTTTCCTTCTTCTTCTTAAAGAAATCCCTTTAACATTTCTTTTAATACTAGTGTGGTGATGATGAATTCCTTTAGCTTTTTCTCGTCTGAGAAGCTCTTTATCTGTTCTTCAATTCTAAGCTTTGCTGGGTACAGTAATCTTGGTTATAGGTCCTCACTTTTCATCACTTTAAATATTTTGTGCCAATCCTCTCTGGCCTGCATGTTGAGAAATCAACTGACAGTCTTAAGGGAGCTCCCTTGTAGGTAACTAACTGTTTTTTCTCTTGCTGCTTTTAAGATTCTCTGTCTTTAACTTTTGGCATTTTAATTATGATGTGTCTTGGTGTTTGCCTGTTTCATTTTATCTTGTTTGGGACTCTCTGTGCTTCCTGGGCTTGTATATCTATTTCCTTCCTCAGATTAGGGAAGTTTCCTGTCATTATTTCTTCAAATACGTTTTCAATTCCTTAATCTGTCTCTTCTCCTTCTGGTACCCCTATGATGTGAATGTTGTTACACTTGATGTTGTCCCAGAGGTCCCTTAAACAAACTGTCCTCACTTTTTTTTTTTTTTTTTTTTTGGGATTCTTATTTTTCTTTTTCCTGTTCTGTTTGGGTCTTTTCTGCTATTTTATCTTCCAAATTGCTGATCTGACCCACTGCTTCATCTAATCTGCTGTTGATTCCTTCTAATGTATTCTTCATTTCAGTTATTGAATTCTTCATTTCTGACTGGTTCTTTTTTATGTTTTCTGTCTCCATTTTTATGTTTCCTATCTCTTCGTTGAAGTTCTCACTGAGATCATTGAACATTCTTATAAGCAGTTCTGAACCCTGCATCTGGCAGATTGCTTGTCTCCATTTTGTTTAGTTCTGTTTCTGGAACTTTGTTCTGTTCTTTCATTTGGGACATGTTTCTTTGTCTCCTCTTTTTGGCTGACTCCCTGTGTTTGTTTCTATGTGTAAGGTAAAGCTGCTATGTCTCCCAGTCTTGGTAGAGTCGCCTTATGTAGTAGGTGTCCTGTGGGGTCCAGTGGCCCAGTCTCTCTGGTCACCTGAACGGGGTGCTCCTGGTATGTCCCTTTTGTGGGTTGTGTGTGTCCTCCTGTTGTAATTGAGCCTTGGTTGCTTTTTGCACACCAGTGGGAAGAATTGGCCCTCAGGCTGATTGGTTTTGAGGACTGACCTCTTGGGAGGAGTTCTGTTGCAGGCCAAGGTTAGCCATTGCCTGTGACCAGCTCGGGGCCGCTTGGTGTGATTTGAAGATGGTTGTCACTTGTGCTGGACTTGGAAGTGCCTGGGAGAAGTTAAGCTGTGAACCGAGGCTGGCTAACCCTAGCGCCAGGCTTGGGGCTGCTTAGCAAGAGTCTCGGGGCACTCCAAAGTCACATGCTGCTTGTTTGGTGTTTGTGAATCTTAGAGGGATTTGAGGAAAGTCTGTAGTATGAGCCAAGACAGGCCATTTGTATGGAAAAGCCACTGGAAGCGGCTTGGGTGGGCTCACAAGTTAGGCGGGACAGAGTCTCAGGGAATCACCAGGGCAGGACAAATGTGCAGTGTTAGCCAGGTTGATGGAGACTTAGATATGGTGGCTGCCTTTGTCTGCACCCTGGGATGGGGGAGGGCTCAATAAAGGAACAATGGCATCTGCTAGCACTTCTGTCTGGAAGAAACCTGCCTCCCCCCCAGCCCATGCCCTGCAGCCAGACAACTCAGTTCCTTCCTATATGTCCCTGGTGTCTTTTAAGCTGCTGCCCCAGTGCGAGAGCTCAGAACAAGTTAGTCCCGTCGGCAAGTAAATCCATCCGCAGGCCCTTTAAAAGGAGTGCATGGGACTCCAGCTGTCTTCCATTTCACTTAGCCACAATCTCTGCTGGTTTTCACAGCCAGAAGTTGTGGGCACTGGAATCCTAGACTGGTGTCGGGATGGGACCACTTACACCTTCGAAGGGGGTACCTTGGAAGCTGAGATATCACTTCTAGTTTTTACTGCCACACATGGGTGTGGGACTATCCAGTTTCAAGTCTCCACCCTTCCTACCAGTCTCCATGTGGCTTCTTCTGTATGACCTTAGTTGTAGGACTGTTCAACTAGACTTCAGGAGATTCTCAATGATCGTTGTTCTGTAGTTGTAATTTTGATGTGGTCGTGAGGAGGCAAGCACAACACTTAGTTACCCTGCCATCTTGACAAGAAATTCCACAGGTGTTTCTATGTACAAAATATTGCAATATGATGGTATGTATTTCATCACTAACCTTAGGTATGGGTGGCTATGTCACAGAGGTGTTTAGGGAAGAAGTGGCTGAAACCAGGCTATGGGAAACAGGGAAGATTTTGTGGGAGAGGTAAATGTAAGGTGAGAGGAAAAATGGAACAAGAAGGACAAATATTTAAGGCAGTATCCTTCAGATCTCAGCTAAAATGTTGCTTTCTTAGAGAGGTTTTTCTGATCCCTACCTAGAGAACCCAGCACCTTATTCTTATCTCAGCACCCTGTCCATTTCTTATCTAGCACTTTTTATTTTAAACTCAACATAGGGTGAAGAACACACAATGGGACTTATAGATGATGTGATGCAGAATTGTACACCTGAAATCTATGTAATTTTACTGACAATTGTCACCGCAATAAATTTAATTAAAACAAACAAACAAACAAACAAACAAAAAAACTCAACATAGTTGTTCAGATCCATTATATGTGGATTAAGGAAAGAGAGTAAAAAGCAAAAAGTATTCCCAAGTTTGTTGTTTGATAGATATGATAGAGGACAGCATCAGTTAAGTACCATGGAGGGAAAAGGAATAGCAGTGTCAAATCCATGTTTGAAGTGAGTTGGCAATGAGAACACAAGTGTAGATAATTTGTTTTTAATTTTATTATTATTTTTTATTATTAGTTTCAGGTGTATAAAACAACATAATGATTAGACATTTATACCATTTCACAACATGATAACACCTCTCCCAGTCTAGTACCCCTCTGACATGCTATATAGCTGTTACTGTACCATTGACTATATTCCCTATGCTATACTTTACAAACTGTGACACACACACACACACACACACACACACACACACACACACACACACATATATATGACACTACCTAATCTATACATTATTAATTATATTCCCCATGACTATTTTGTGACTATCAATTTGTACTTTCGAATTCCTTCACCTTCTTTCCCCATTCCCCCCCCCATTAGCAACCATCCTTTTTTCTCTGTATTTCTGAGTCTAATTTGTTTTGTGTGCTCATTTGTTCTGTTCTTTAGATTCCACATATAAGCGAGATCGTACAGTATTTGTCTTTCTCCCTCTGACTTATTTCACTTAGCATAACATTCTCTACGTCCATCTATGTTGTTGCAAATAGTAAGATTTCATTCTTTTTTATGGCAGAGTAATACTCCATTGTATAAATGTACCACAATTTCTTTAACCAATCGTCTATTGATGGGCATTTCTGTTGTTTCCATATATTGGCTATTGTGAATAGCGTGGCAATAAACAGGGGTGTATTTATCTTTTTGAATTACTGTTTTGGATTTCTTTGGATAAATACCCAGGAGTGGACTTGCTGGGTCACAACGTAGTTCTATTTTTAATTTTTGAGGACCCTCATGTTGTTTTCCATAATGGCTGCACCAATTTGCAATCTCACTAACAGTATACAAGGGTTCCCTTTTCTCCACATCCTTGCCAACACTTGTTGTTTGTTGATTTATTGATGATAGCCATTCTGGCAGGAGTGAGGTGGTATCTCACTGTGTTTTTTATTTACATTTCTCTGATGATCAGTGACTCTGATGATCACTGTGACGTTTGCATGTGTCTATTGGCCATTTGTATATCCTCTTTAGAGAAATATCTCTTCATATCCTCTGCCCATTTTTTAATTCAGATGTTTGCTTTTTTGGTGTTGAGTTGTATGCTTTTTTTTTCCCTTAAATAAATTTTGGATGTTAACCCTTTATCAGATGTACCATTGGCAAACATCTTCTCCTGTTCTGTAGGATATCTTTTTGTTTTACTGATGGTTTCCTTCGCCATGAAAAAAACATTTTAGTTTGATGTAGTCCCACTTGTTTTTTTTCTTTCACTTCCCTTGCCTAAGGGAATGTATCAGTAAAAATATTACTAAGGATAATGTCAGCAAGTTTGCTTCCTATATTTTCTTCTAGGAGTTCTATAGATTCGGGTCTCACATTTAAGTCTTTAATCCATTTTGAGTTTATTGTTGTATATGGTGTAAAAAGTTGGTCTAATTTCATTTTTTGCATATATCTGTCCAATTTTCCTAAAACCATTTATTAAGTAGACTCTCTTTACCTCAATGCAAATTCTTGCTTCCTTTGTCATAAATGACCATATAGGTATGGACTTATTTCTGGGTTCTTTATTCTGTTCCATTGTTCTATGTGTCTGTTTTTATGCCAATAACATGCTGTATTGATTACTATAGCATTGAAGTATAATTTGATATCAGGTAACATGGTACCTCCCACTTTGTTCTTATTTCTCAGAGTTACCATGGCTATTCGGGGTCTTTTAAGCTTCCATATACAGTTTAAAATTATTTGCTCTAGTTAGTTCTGTGAAAAATGTCATTGGTATTTTGATAGGGATTGTGTTGAATCTATATATTGCTTTGGGTAGTATAGACATTTTAACTATATCAATTCTTCCTATCCATGAGCATGGTATACCTTTCCATTTATTTGTATCTTCTTTAATTTCTCTCTTCGGTGTCATAATTTTCTGAGTACAGGTCTTTTACTTCTTTGGTTAAATTTATTCCTAAGTATTTTATATTTTTTTGATG
Source organism: Rhinolophus sinicus (assembly GCF_057876585.1). Taxonomy (NCBI): domain Eukaryota; kingdom Metazoa; phylum Chordata; class Mammalia; order Chiroptera; family Rhinolophidae; genus Rhinolophus; species Rhinolophus sinicus. The sequence continues at coordinate 32,681,279 of NC_142507.1, forward strand.
CAATTGTAAATGGAATTATTTCCTTAATTTCTCTTTCTGATACTTTGTTATTGGTGTAAAAAATGAAACCAATTTCTGAATATTAATTTTGTATCCTACTTTTCTAAATTCAATTACCAGTTCTAATAGTTTTTTGATGGAATCTTTGGGGTTCTCTATATCATGTCATCTGCAAAATCATGCCAGTTTTACTTCCTTTCCAATTTGGATGCAATTTATGTAGGTATGTATGTATGTATGTATGTATGTATGTATGTATGTCTCATTGCTGTGGCTAGGACTTTTAGTACTATGATGAATAAAAGTGGATATCCTTGTCTTTTTCCTGATCTTAAGCAGAATGCTTTTAGCTTTTCCCCATTGAGTATGATGTTAGCTGTGGGTTTGTCATATATAGCCTTTATTATGTTGATATATGTTCCTTCTATTCCCACTTTGCTGAGAGTTTTTATCATAAATGGATGCTGGATTTTGTCACATGATTTTTCTGCATCTATTGATATGACCATATAATTTTTATTTTTCATTTTGTTTATGTGATGTATCACATTAATTCATTTGCAGATATTGAACCAACCTTGCATACCAGGAACGAATCCCACTGGAATGATCTTCTTAATGTATTGCTGAATTCAGTTGGCTAATATTTTGTTGAGGAATTTTGCATCTATGTCCATTAAGGATATCAGCCTATACTTTTCTTTTTTGGTAATGTCTTTATCTGGTTTTGGAATCAGGGTAATAGTGGCCTCGTAAAATGAGCTTGGGAGCTTTCTCTCCTGGATTTTTTTGGAATAGTTTGAGAACAGGTGTTAATTCTGTTCTGAATGTTTGGTAAAATTCACCTGTGAATCCATCTGGTCCAGGACTTTTGTTTACTGGGAGCTTGTTGATTACTGATTCAATTTTTTTGGTAGTATTTGGTCTGTTCATATTTTCTGTTTCTCCTGGATTCAGCCTTGGAAGATTGTATGTTTCTGGGAATTTATCCATTTCTTCCAGATTGTCTAATTTGTTGGCATACAGTTGCTCATAGTGTTTTCTTAAAATATTTTGTATTTCTGTGGTGTCTCTGGTCACTTCTCTTCTTTCATTGCTGATTTTATTTATTTGGATCCTCTCTTTTTTTCTTGGTGAGTCTGGTTAAAGCTTTGCCAATTTTGTTTCTTTCTTTTTATTTTTTTTAAAACCAGCTATTGGTTTCATTGATCTTTTGTACTATTGTTTTATTCTCTATCTTGTTTATTTCCACTCCGACTTTTATTATTTCCTCCTTGCACTCACTTTGAGCTTAGTTTGTTGTTCTTTTTTACAGTTTCCTTAAGTGTAAAGATAGACTGTTGACATGAGATTTTTCTTGTTTCTTTAGGTAGGTCTGCATTGCTATGAATTTCCCTTTTGGGAGTGCTTTTGCTGCATCCTATAGATTTTGGGTTGTTGTGTTTTCACTTTTGTTTGTCTCAAGGTATCTTTTCATTTCGTCCTTGATCTCATTGTTGACCCATTCATTATTTAGTAGTATGTTATTCAGTCTCCATGTATTTTTCAGTTTTTTTCTTGTAATTGTTTTCTAGTTTCATAGCACCGTGGTCAGCGAAGACACTTGATATGATTTCAATCTTAAATTTACTGAGACTGTTGCCTAATATGTGGTCTATTTTGGAAAAATGTTCCATGTGCACTTGAAAAGAATGTATATTCTGTTGCTTTGGGGAGAAATGCTCTAAAAATATCAATTAAACCATTGGGTCAAATGTGTCATTTAAGATCACTTTCTGTATTGAATTTCTGTCTGGAGGATCTGTCCATTGGTGTGAGTGGGGTGTTAAAGTCTCCTACTATGATTGTGTTATTGTTGATTTCTGCCTTTATATTGGTCAATATTTGTTTTATATTTATGTACTCCTATGTTGGGTGTATAGATGTTCATTAGGGTTATGTCCTCTTGTTGGATTGATCCCTTTATTATTATGTAATGTCCTTTTCTGTCTTTTATTACAGTCTTCATTTTGAAGTCTATTTGGTGAAATATAAGTATTGTTACCCCAGATTTCTTTCTCATTTCCATTTGTGTGAAATATCTTTTTCCATCCCTTTACTTTTAGTCTGTGTATGTCTTTCTATCTGATGTGGGTCTCTTGTGGACAGCATAAGCATAGGTCTTGGTTGCTTATCCACTCAGATTGGAGCATTTACATTTAAAGTGATTATTGATAGGTACATAGTTATTGCCATTTTATTACTCTTATTTTTGGTCTTTGTTACTTTGTTTGTTTTTATCCTTTCTTCTGTGCTAAATAGGGGTCCTTTTAACATTTCTTGCAATACTGGCATGGTGGTAATGAATTCTTTTAGCTTTTTCTTATCTAGGAAGCTCTTTATCTTTACTTCAATTTTAAATGAGAGCGTTGCTGGGTAGAGGAGGCTTGGTGGTAGGCCCTTGTTTTTCATCACTTTGAATATTTCCTGCCACTCCCTTCTGGCTTGCAAAGTTTCTGTAGAAAAATCAGCTGAAAGTTTTATGGGAGCGCCCTTGTGAGTAACTAGCTGTCTTTCTCTTGTTGCTTTTAGGATTCTTTTTTCGTCTTTAACCTTTGCCATTTTAACTATGATGTGTCTTGGTGTGGGCCTATATGGGTTCATCTTGTTTGGGACTCTCTGCACTTCCTGAGCTTGTATGTCAATTTCCTTCACCAGGTTACAGAAATTTTCCATCATTACTTCTTCAATTATGTTCTCAATCCCTTGCTCCCTCTCTTCTCCTTCTGGTACTCCTGTGATGCTAATGTTGTTACACTTGCTGTTGTCCCACAGGTCCCTTATACTATCTTCATTGTTTTTTATTCCTTTTTGTTGTTGTTCTGAATGGGCGTTTTCTGCTACCTTGTCTTCTAAACCACTGATTTGATTCTCTGCTTCATCTAATCTGCTGGTGGCTCCTTCTAGTGTATCTTTTTCATTTCAGTTATTGTATTCTTTATTTCTGACTGGCTCTTTTTCATGGTTTCTATGTCCTTATTTATGCTTGCTATCTCTTTGTTAAAATTCTCACTAAGTTCCTTAAGCATTCTTATAATCAGTATTTTAAACTCTGTCTCTGGTAGGTTGTCTCCATTTCATTTAGTTCTGTTTCTGGAGGTTTCTCCTGTTGTTTTATTTGGGACATGTTTTTTTGTTTCTCATTCTGGCTGCCATTCTGTGTTTGCTTCTATGTGTTAGGTAGATCTCTTATGTCTCTCAGTCTTTGCTGGGTGGCCTTATGTAGTATGTGTCATGTGTACTTGAATTGTGCAATCTCCCTAATCTCCTGTGCATTGGTCCAGGAGTGTCCCTTGTGTGTTGTGTGTGCTTTTCTGCTGTAGTTGGACCTTGATTGCTTTTGGCGCATCAGTGGGTGGGAACGACTCCCAGGCTACCTGTGAGGACCTGCTTCACCCACAGTGTATGAGCTGCTGTCTGGGGGCTGACCCCTCAGAGGAGGCTTTGCCTCTGCAGGCTCTTGTGCCTGTTGAGACCCCCCTTTAGGTGTGCTGCTTGTGGTGCTAACCAGGTAGTGCTCCGGTGTGGTCCGAAGCAGCCTCTGGGTGTGTTGTTTCTGGTATCTCTTGTAGGGGCGCTCCCGTGCAAGGCAATTTTAACCTTGTCTGTTACTGGCCTGTGGCTACCTGGTAGGTGCCTCTAAGCCATATGTGGTTGGCTGCTGTGTCCCTGGGTCCAGCACACACAGCAGCCAACCACACCATGGATGGCCCTGCTGTGAATGGAGGCTGGCTTCCACCAATAGTGTGCCTGAGGCAGCTTAGCAAAAGGCCCAGGGTCCTCTAGGCCTATTGCCACCCGCCAGCTGCCTGTAAGGCCCAGCTGTTGAAAGAGGCTCCTTAGGTGTGCATGCCAGACTGGTTGACCCAGTGTTGAGAGTGCCTTCAGCAATGCAGCACTAGCTGGGTGGGGTGGAGTTCAAGGGAGTCATGAGATGTGACTGGTGGTTTTTATAGTTAATGCAGATTCAGTTCTTACTCCAGTGCCTAGCCTGTGACCACCTTGCCCAGTGCCTCAAGAACACTGCAGCACACCACCACCACAGATTCCTGAGAGCTGCTCCCGAGTGGCTTCAGTGCAGTTTTTGGGTCACTCTCCACCACCAAAATCTCCCCAGGCCATTGTGGATTGTCCGTTGCTGTAAAAAACCTCCTCCATGGCTTGAGGGGGCAGGGTGGCCACCCAGGTGCCCAGAGTGCCTCTGGCAATGCAGCTCTAGGTGGGCGGTGTGGGATTCTAGGGAGATAAGGGGTGTCCGTTGGTAGTTTCTACAAATTCAGCATAGTCTCAGCTTCCACACCAGTGCTGGTCCCAGGACCACCCCACAAAAATCCCCCGATAACACTACAGCCAGCCACTGCCTGTCTAAGGTCTGCCACACCACCTCCAGCCTGTGCTGCGGGCTGGCGCAGGTCTTGGCTTAATACCCTCCAGCAAATGCTTCCTGGGCCGCCACAGGCCATCTGCCTACTTTAATCCGAAACCTGATGGGTGGGGCCAGCAGCCTGGCAGTTAGGAATTTCCGGGCTGACACAGCACCAGCTGTGTGGAGGGCAGGAACCCAGGCGTCATCAAAGCAGTGCGCATGCGTGGATTCTACCAGGCCAATGTGGTGTCAGACTTGGCCTTTTGGGGGAGGGCATAACCCTGAAAAGATGGTGCCCCATCCCCCTGTAAGCCACATGTGTGCAGGCTCCACACAGGGTCCCCTGCATTACTGGGACAAAGGCATTCAGTTCAGTCCTTTCCCACACATCCCTAGATCTCCAGAGCTGCCACCCACTCCACCAGAGACCAGGTGAATGCCCACCAGCAAATGTGCCAGTTCTACATGAGAGCATTTCGAATTCCAGCCACCTTGTAATTCCAGCCACCAGGAAGGGCAGACATAGTCCTAGCTGATTTCCACTGCCAGATGCAGTGGGAACTCCTCTTCCCAGCACAGGACCCCTGATCTGGGGAACCCTGTGTGGGACTGGGGGGCCCCCTTCCTCTTCACGGAAGGGGATGGGGGGCCTTGGCCTCGGAGTTGACCCTCCCAACTTCAACCTCTCTGTGGGTTTGGGTCAGCCCATTTCGCGTCTCCGCCCCTCCCACCAGTCTTGATGTGGTCTCTTCTTTATATCATTATTTACAGGAGTTCTGTTCAGCTCGTGTCCAGATGATTCTTAAGGTTAATTGTTCTGTAATTTATTTGCAATTTTGGTGTGATCCTGGGATGCAGCAGGCACAGCGTTACCTAATCCGCCATCTTGAATCTCCCTAGACAATTTGTTTTCAGGGTGCTAGAGGGATGGGCCTGACAGAAGAAAGTTCAGGACAGACGAGGAAATCTGGGAGTCCGCTCATTGTGTGTCAGAGCTGAAATCTGGGGAAGAAACTCCACAAGGCCCCCAAAATTGAGCTGAATGGAGAAGGACGATCTTATTTTACACTCACAATGATGTTATTCTTGTGGATAAAATGTGCTTAATATGTTGCTATCGAACTCTTTTTGGTGAGGTGGAGCTTTTCAGAAGAAATAAAGCACTGATTTAACCTAAAGAACTGCAAATATGGGGTAGTACATTTCCCAATTTTAATCTCTCTTTGGAAGGCCAAATAAAAACGTGTTTCAAGTTGCTTTTATGAGGGGAGGCTTGGGTCATCTCTAGCAAGGACCTCTTGCTATTCAGTTTTAAAATTGTACAGTATTCCTCTTGTTGATATGATTCCATAGCACTTTTCATTCCAGGCTAAAGCTTCCTATGGTGATTTTTGGATGTCCTATTTGAAGCAGTGAAGACTTTCTGACCTGGCAAACCACCGAGGCCCTGTAGGGGCCTGTAGATAAAAATCTTTCAGGGAAGTAGGTGTGGGCAGGATGTGTGGTTTCCCTGCCTCTAATTTAAAAACTGATGCAATTAATTTTTCATGTACAGACTCTTCCAGTAAAAGCTGCATTCCAGAGCATTTCCAGAGAAAGTGGGCAGGACAAGTAGCTACTGATCTTCTTCAGTTTGAGTTGAGACTGCAGCACTATCTTTCTCAATGCCACAGACATGCACACCAGGGAAATTGTACATAATCTGCTATAATCTCAAACCAGTCCCTTTTGCTAATGTGACATTGAGGACTCAAATTAGCCATAACAACATACAGCAGAGTGTGCACTTATTTTCCAAATAATCTGAAACTGAGCAAGAAGGAGTGGTAACATGTGCCTCAGCCCGGCTCTGAATGTGTTCACAGCAGCCTGAACCCAGAGGTATTTATTTTTAAATTTTTAATGATGTAACACACACAGATTCTTTCTCTCACATTCCAGGCTAACTAACCACTGTCTGAGTTAAGGCTCTGTAAAACATCTGGGACATATATTTCTGGAAAAAATCATGGCATCTTTTCTACAACTCTCTATTGCCTAAGCATTGTGAGCTCTGGCCCGACAGGAGCCTCTGCAGCAGGATTACCTTGGGTGCCCTGGGAAGGCTGCCCTGGAGCACAGATAGGCATTAATTGTACTCAACGCAGTCCAATTTCACTCATCCACTATTTATCTAGTGCCACTTAGGAACAAGGTACAGACCAGAGCACATTTCAAACATGACTAAAATGCATGTGCTGCTGTCCCTAAAAACATGACTTTCTCTATAGAAAAGTAGAGGCTTATTTTACCTCAGCTTGTGGTTGAACCACACAAATATGCTGTCTGACGTTCCAGGCCTTTTGTCCATGGAAACAGAGCCAGTGCCTGAGATTTGAGAAGTAAAGCCAAAGCATGATAACTACCATTGGGCTGCCCCATGGCTGCTGAATACAGACAGCAAAGTGCTTTCACTATTCTGAGAGTTTTCTGCCATGTGTTCCTCCAACCAAAAACCTAAGACAATGTCCTGCTGACAGATGTGCCTACTTTATGCAGAGAAGATTTCTAAAAGAACAAGAAAGGCTAGATCAGCCTCAGCATTTTAATATTACATCATCTTGCCTGACCATGGCTCTTTTCATTAAAAATCAATCTCTTCATTAACCTTTTCCCATTTCCTTATTAGATTTAATATCATACTTATAAAAAAGATTTAAGAGGAGAAAATTAAAAATTCAAATCCTGCAAGAGGTCTTTTCCTTGTTTGTTGCCTTGTTAAAGGAGCAGAGCTTCGAGGGAGGAGCATGGACTCCTGTTTACTGAGGAGCTACCTGGGCCAGGTCCTGCACTAGGTGTTGTCCTTCTGTTGCAGTTGCCATGGCATCGTTAGGAGCACAGGTGCTCAAGCAGGACCAGCTACATGATGTGTGAGGTCCCTGCTTCAAAATATGCTAAGAAATTCAAGAGAGTGACAGCAGAATATTAAACAAAGTGTAGGGTTCTCCTAAGTGTGGGTCCCTACGGGACTGCACAGGCCACATGCCCACGAAACTGGCTTTCCTCTCACGCTAGGCTGCCTGAGCTTGAATCCTGGTTTTCAGTACACTTACTAGTAAGTGTACTAGTTATGTAATCTTGGACAAGGCATCTGTAAAATGGGGATAAAAACAGTCCCTAATTCAACGAGTTCTTATTAGGATTAAATGAGTAAATATTTGAAAAGTGCTTAGAAGGATACCTGGCATACAGCAAGTACTTAGTAAAAGGTTTAGTAAATATATGCTCTACCAAGCCTAAATGTCTCAAACTTGTTTTTAGAGTTTGACACCTGATAAAGAGAATCATGTTATTAATATGGCAATGGTCACCTTTTAACAATTAAACAAGAGATTTAAAAAGACAGTCTAGATTAAGTCCAACTACTCACAAAGCAAAATTGAAGAATTAAAAAAGACACTGGTTTATGCTCAAAATTTTGGAAGCATGTGGAGTGTAAATTGTCATGAAGCCAATTTAATATAACTGTTTCCTTTATGCTGAAAGGACTCACTAGAGACTTCGCTGCTTCCATATAGGAAATAAAGTCTGTGGTATTAGAACAAAAACTAAGAAACACCTTTCTCTTTTTTTTTTACATTGCAGAATACCAAAAAAAACCACAAAAAAAAAACAAAAATAAAAAAACCAGGAAATTTTACTAATCATACAGATCCTGTATTTAGTTCTAGAAAAATATACCTAAACCAAGTCAGAAGTTAACTTGCAGGCAGTGATAGATACTTTTATATATAAATTTGGTGCACAGAGGCATAAATACTTCATGTTTTATTGATGTTTGCTTTATAAGTTATTTCACTGGGTTATTTACACGTTTTATTCTTGACTACCAACAATTCTCAGTACTTTGAGAAGCCTTTACAAGAAACGTGGTTTTTCTCCCCACTTACAATAAATATTGTTAACTGCAGAATTCTAAAGAAGTAAATTGTCATTCATTAAACAATTCGCCCAAGGTACACAGATTTGGGATATTTCTCCTTAAGAGTCGGCCACTGAACAATGAAGTAATCGGAGAGGTGAAAGAGAATCTTTCCGGACAGGGATAAATGTTCTACTCGGCAGATGCTTTCCACGTAGACAATGATCACTTTCTTTATTCCTAGTATCCCAAGGAGAAGGGCAGATACACAGATAGGAACACATGTTCCTGGTCCGTTACACAACACCTTAAAAAAAAAAGAAAGTTGAAGGTCAAATTAAAATACAGAATAAATGAGGCATCTGGCACTAAAAACAGTCACATCTTAGAGGGGATTTTGTTTTTTGTCTTTTTGTTCTAAGTCTTGAATTATTCCCCATGTTGTTGGCTCTCCTGCTCCCCAACTCTGTGACTGGGGCAAACCACTTAACTCCTGTGGGCCTGGGCAGCCTGCCCTGTGCTACAGAAGGTGTCAGTACAGTGCCTCGTGCTCAGCCAGCTTTCACTAGACAGGTGTGTGTTGCTCTTCTCTGACTGCTTTGTGGATCTTAAATGTCACACAAATATATAGAAAACGGATAAAATCAGCTATGATTGTCTTCTCAGGTACCAACTTGTTCTTGCTGATTTTTATTCCCATCCCCCCACCCCTCTCTGCCTGTAGCAACCATCAACTTGTTCTCTGTTATCTATAGGTCTGTTTTGTTTTTTTGTTTTTTTTTTTAAATTCCACATATAAGTGAAATTATATGGAATTAGTCTTTCTCTGACTTATTTTACTCGGCATAATGCCCTCAAAGTCCATCCATGTGGCTGCAAATGCCAAGATGTATTCTTTTTCATTGCTGAATAATATTCTATTGAATATATGTACCACAACCTCTTTATCCATTCATCTACTGATGGACATCTAGACTAGTTCCATAGATTGGCTATCACTAGTAATGCTGCAATGAACATAGGGTGCATATATCTTTTTGAATTACTGTTTTTGTTTTCTTTGGATAAATACCAAGAAGTGCAATTCCTGGATTGTATGGCAGATCTATTTTTAATTTTTTGAGGAAACTCCATACTGTTTTCCATAGTGGCTGCCTTAATTTACATTCCCACCAACAGTGCATGCTCACCAGCAATTGTTATTTGTTGATTTATTGATAACAGCCATTCTGACAGGTATGAGGTGATATCTCATTGTGGTTTTAATTTGCATTTCCCTGATGGTTAATGATGTTGGGCATCTTTTCATGTGTTTGTTGACCATCTATATTTCCTCCTTGGAGAAATGCTTGTTTAGGTCCTCTGCCCATTTTTCAATTGGATTTTTTTTTTTTTTTGGTGTTGTATAAGTTCCTTATATATTTTGGATATGAACCCCTTATTGGATGCATCACTGCCAAACATCTTCTCCCATTCAGTAGGCTGGTTTTTTGTTTTGTTGATGGTTTCCTTCACTATTCAAAAAATTGTTTTGTTATCTTCACCCGAGGACACATATCCAGGAAAAAAAAGCTGCTAAGAGTGATGTCAGAGTTTATTGCCTACGTTTTCTTCTAGGAGTTTTGTGGTTTCAGGTCTTACATTTAAGTCTTTAATCCATTTTATTTTTGTATATGGTATAAAAAAGTGGTCCAATTACTTGTTTTTTGTTTTTTTTTCATGTATCTATCCAGTTTTCCTAACACCACTTACTGAAGAGACTGTCTTTACCTCATTGTATATCCTTGCCTCCTTTGTCATAGATTAAGTGACCATATAAGCAAGGAATTATTTCTGGGCATATTTCTATTTCTTAAAATAAAAATTCTCAATAAATGTGGGTGTATTGCCCTTACTATCTTTCTTCTTCACTACTTTGTAAGCTCCTTATGGGCAGAGTAAACCTCTAGGACAATCTATACTCTGTACCTGGAACAAAATAGTCACTCATTAAATTATGCTGAAAAGGAAAAGGAAGGAAAGGAAGTAGTGAAAGGAGCGAGAGAGAAGAGAAGCCTTTTTCCCTGTTGTACATGGAGTCAAATGCTCCCTTTGCCAGACTCAACCCTGTTTGTAACTCTATCACACACTCTTATCATAAACATCATGGCTGTAACTGACAGTTTTTTAAAAATTATTATTATTTTTTTAATTTTATTTTATTAAATTTATTGGGGTGACAATTGTTAGTAAAATTACATAGATTTCAGGTGTACAATTCTGTATTACATCATCTATAAATCCCATTGTGTGTTCACCACCCAGAGTCAGTTCTCCTTCCATCACCATATATTCGATCTCCCTTACCCTCATCTCCCACCCCCCAACCCCCGCCCCCCTTACCCTCTGGCAACCACTAAACTATTATCTGTGTCTATAAGTTTCTGTTTCTCATTTGTTTGTCTTGTTTTTTTGTTGTTTTTGGTTTATATACCACATATCAGTGAAATCACATGGTTCTCTGCCTTTTCTGTCTGACTTGTTTCGCTCAGCATTACTCTCTCAAGATCCATCCATGTTGTCACAAATGTTCCTATATCATCTTTTCTTACCGCCGAATAGTATTCCATTGTGTATATATACCACAACTTCTTTATCCATTCATCTATCGAAGGACATTTTGGTTGTTTCCATGTCTTGGCCACCGCAAACAAAGCTGCAATGAACATTGGAGCACACGTGTCTTTATGGATAAATGTTTTCAGATTTTTTGGGTAGATACCCAGGAGAGGGATTGCTGGGTCATATGGCAATTCTATTCGTAATTTTTTGAGGAACCTCCACACTGCCTTCCATAACGGCTGCACCAGTCTGCATTCCCACCAACAGTATATGAGGGTTCCTTTTTCTCCACAGCCTCTCCAACATTTGTTACTATTTGTCTTGTTGATGATAGCCATTCTGACTGGGGTGAGGTGATATCTCATTGTGGTTTTGATTTGCATTTCTCTGATGATTAGTGATGTTGAGCATTTTTTCATATGTCTATTTGCCATTTGTATGTCCTCTTTGGAGAAATGTCTCTTCAAGTCCTCTGCCCATTTTTCAATTGGGTTGTTTGTTTTTTTGTCGTTGAGTTGCATGAGTTCCTTGTATATTCTGGATACTAGCCCCTTATCGGAGGCACTGTTTGCAAAAATCTTCTCCCATTCAGTTGGTGGCCTCTTTATTTTGTCAATGGTTTCTTTTGCTGTGCAGAAGCTTTTAAGTTTCATATAGTCCCATTCGTTTATTTTAGCTTTTACTTCCATTGCCTTTGGAGTCAAGTTCATAAAATGCTCTTTGAACCCAAGGTCTATCAGTTTAGTACCTATGTTTTCTTCTATGCAGTTTATTGTGTCAGGTCTTATGCTTAAGTCTTTGATCCATTTTGAATTAACTTTGGTACATGGTGACAAATAGCAGTCCAGTTTCATTCTTTTGCACGTGGCTATCCAATTCTCCCAGCACCATTTATTGAAGAGGCTGTCTTTGCTCCATTGTATGGTTTTAGCTTCTTTGTCAAAAATTATCTGTCCATATTTATGTGGTTTTATTTCTGGGTTCTCAATTCTATTCCATTGGTCTATGTTTCTGTTTTTCTGCCAATACCATGCTGTTTTGATTATTGTAGCCCTGTAGTACAAGCCAAAGTCAGGAAGTGTGATACCTCCATTATTGTTCTTTTTTCTTAAGATTGCTTTGGCTATTCGGGGTCTTTTGTGGTTCCAAACAAATCTGATGATTTTTTGTTCTATTTCTTTAAAATATGCCATTGGGATTTTGATGGGGATTGCATTGAATCTGTATATTGCTTTGGGTAATATGGCCATTTTAACTATGTTGATTCTTCCAATCCATGAGCACGGAATGTCTTTCCATTTCTTTGTGTCTTCTTCAATTTCTTTCAAAAATGTCTTATAGTTTTCAGCATATAGGTCTTTCACATCCTTGGTTAAGTTTATTCCTAGGTGTTTTATTCTTTTTGCTGCCATTGCAAAAGGAATTGTTTTTTTGTATTTCTTTTTCTGAGATTTCATTGTTAGTATATAGGAAGGCAATGGACTTTTGTGCGTTGATTTTGTAGCCGGCAACTTTACTGTATTCGGTGATTGTTTCTAATAGCTTTTTGGTGGAGTCTTTAGGGTTTTCTATATATAGCATCATGTCATCTGCAAAGAGTGATAATTTAACTTCTTCATTCCCAATTTGGATGCCTTTTATTTCTTTCTCTTGCCTGATTGCTCTGGCAAGGACTTCCAACACTATGTTGAAAAGCAGAGGTGATAGGGGACATCCCTGTCATGTTCCTGAACGTAGAGCAAAGGGCTTCAGTTTTTCTCCATTAATTATGAGATTAGCAGAGGGCTTGTCATATATGGCATTTATTATGTTAAGGTATTTTCCTTCTATACCCATTTTATTAAGTGTTTTAATCATAAATGGATGTTGTATCTTGTCAAATGCTTTTTCTGCATCAATTGATATAATCATATGATTTTTGTCCTTTATTTTGTTTATGTGATGTATCACATTGATGGATTTTCGTATGTTGAACCACCCTGTGCCCCGGGGATGAACCCCACTTGGTCGTGATGAATAATCTTTTTAATGCATTGTTGTATTCTATTTGCTAGAATTTTATTTAGGATTTTTGCATCGGTATTCATTAGAGATATTGGTCTGTAGTTTTCTTTCTTTGTGCTGTCCTTACCAGGTTTTGGTATCAGGGTAATGTTGGCCTCATAAAATGAGTTAGGGAGTACTGTCTCTTCTTCTATTTTTTGGAAGAGTTTGTGCAGAATTGGTATTAGATCCTCTTTGAAGGTTTGGTAGAATTCACTAGTGAAACCATCTGGTCCCGGACTTTTGCTTTTGGGAAGGTTTTGGATGACTGATTCAATTTCGTTACTGGTGATTGGTCTGTTTAGATTTTCCAGTTTTTCATGGTTCAGCCTTGGAAGGCTATATGTTTCTAAGAACTTGTCCATTTCTTCTAGGTTGTTGAATTTGGTGGCATATAGTCCTTCATAGTATTCTTGGATGATCCTTTGTATTTCTGTGGTGTCCGTGATAACTTCCCCTTTTATGTTTCTGATTTTGTTAATCAGTGTCTTCTCTCTTTTTATCTTAGTAAGTCTAGCCAAGGGTTTGTCAATTTGTTAATCTTTTCAAAGAACCAGCTCTTTGTCACATTAATTTTTTCTATTGTCTTTTTGTTCTCTATTTCCTTTAGTTCTGCTCTAATTTTTATTATTTCCTTTCTTCTGCTGACCTTGGGTTTTACTTGTTCTTCTTTTTCTAGTTCTTTAAGGTGTAACATGAGGTTATTTATTTGGGAGTTTTCTTGTTTCTTGAGATAGGCCTGTAATGAGATAAATTTCCCTCTTAAAACTGCTTTCGCTGCATCCCCAAAATTTTGGTAGGATGTATTTTCATTGTCATTTGTTTCTATATATCTTTTTATCTCTCCTCTAATTTCTTCTTTGACCCAGTCTTTCTTTAAAAGTATGTTGTTTAATCTCCATGTATTTGTGTTTTTACCCCGCTTTCTTTTTACAGTTGATATTCAATTTCAAAGCCTTGTGATCAGAGAATATGCATGGTATGATTTCAATCTTCTTAAATTTGTTGAGACTGATTTTATGTCCCAATATATGGTCTATCCTTGAGAATGTTCCGTGTACACTAGAAAAGAATGTATAGTCTGAGGTTTTAGGATGAAGTGCTCTATAAATGTCAATTATGTCCATTTCATCTAATGTGTCATTTAGGGCTACTATTTCGTTATTTATTTTCTGTTTGGATGATCTATCCATAGCTGTCAATGATGTATTTAAGTCCCCTAGTATTAAAAATTATTTTACCATCCCACATCAATTTGCCTTTTCCTCAGGGGAACCACTGTATCCCTCACTCTGAGCTTAAGTGCTGGCATAGAGTTGACTCCATACCCAACTATAAGTAGAGGACATATGACTCCAGTGTGACCCGTCAAAGCATCGAATTCCAGGGCAAAAGTCATTTATTCCAGGGCAAAAGTCATTGGAACACATAATCCATTCAGAAACCACAGACGAAGTGGGACATTTGTTGGGGCTGCTGAGAGTATGGCACTTTCTCTGCTGTATCGGAATCTAGGAGGACATGGGCCTGGTACTATTAACATCCATCTTGCTACCATGTGGAGAGCTTGAGAATGAAGCCATCATAGAAAAAAAAAAGGACAGAGCTGAGAGATGAAGACAGGCCAGATCCCAAAGGCAGCATTTAAGATACATGAATCCAGCTGTGCCTGAAGGAAACCAGATCTAATCCTGGACTTGTTAGGTATGCGAGGGAATACATTCCATTTTTGCTTAAACCAGTTTGAATCAGGGTTTCTGTCACTAGCAATAAAAGCGTCCTTAACTGATACAGCCCTTTATTTTGTCTAACTCTCTGACTAGTCTTTGACTGACCACCTGTAGTGCCAACTGGTAGGTGTTCAATAGATGCCTATTGGGTGGATTAAAAATCAATCAATCAACTTTTCTGAGAGCAGGAAGTCCAAGAGATGTACTACAGATAATATAAGTTACGGGTCTCGAAAACAGAAAAAACAGGTCAGGGCTAACATAAATATGAAGTCATGAGGGTAGACGAGCCAGATCAAGGATCAAGAACAGTTCCAAGACGGTTGTTGTTCTATAGAATTGGGTCACCACAGCTCAAGTCCCGTTGGCCAAAGTGTAACATCGGCATTTACGAAAAAACATTTCACTTAGGTCATCTGAATTCAGCTCCTAACCTAGTAGGAACCCTACATACAGAATATGGGCCAAGACCTCGGTTGGTTTGAAGGTCAGAGACCATGAAGTGGAGGGGAAGCCAAGAGAGAGCATGTGAAGGTGAGACAGAAAGCCAGACGGAGAGTTCAATTAGGGCTGCAACCTGAAGAGACTGGGCAGAGAAGCAGAGTCCAACTCTGAGGCACTGGCCTGAAGACTAGAGTATTGGACAAGTTCTCGCTAGTGGAGATAGAGGTGGAGGCTGGAGAGAGTTCAGGAACTGCAGTAACAAGGCCCCAGGGAAGGTTGGGGGCCTCCACTGAGCTGCTGGGCCCATGGAAGAAGACGCAGAACTGGAGTCCACTGTCAAAGCACAGCTGGTCTGGGCAGGTTGCCTCTGTGGAGTAACTTGTTCTGTCAAGATCAGAACTTCTGTTTACAGGACACTGGCTCCACTATGTAGACAGGTTAAAGGGGATATGAGGAAGAGAGCAAACCCTGATGTGTAGGAACAGTCAGGAGTCACAGGAAGAAGAAGAGCTTGGTTGTAGGCTTAACAGGGAGCAAAGTCAAGTAAGGTGCTTAAGAATGCACCTTTTTATTTTAGAGAAATAAGAAAGCCACAAGGCACTCTGACTTAGCCTGTGCTCCAAAGTGTGCAAAAGATGATGAAACAACCAAGAATGTCTCTTGCAGTCAACAAAGCTGCAAACACAGAAGTGGAGAAATCTTCAGATTTGGGGAGGAGTAATGGAAACCTCAAAGGTGGCTATTTCAGTGAATCTTTGAGCTGAAATACGGGGAGGAATGAGTGAACACGTAGGGGAGAGGAGCTCAGGCAGGAGCTGGATGAGCTGAACAGGGCTGGGAAAAGGTTTATAGAATGTGAACGTAAAGATCAGGGGGAGCAAACGGGTGGTTAGGGAGGAACCGATTACACAGAACAGGGTGAGTTCTTTCAACGTTAGGAGAGAAATGTAAGAATTCAGAGTATTTAGTTTAAGGTTGATTTGGAAAAAATGTGCTTTCTGAGAACATGACAAAGGACAAAACTTTGCCCTCAGTGGATTTTCTTTTAACTCTTATCACTAACTTTTCAGCTCAATGTGAGAACGCCAGAAAAGCATTAAGAAAAAAGTAATCCTTCCATCAATCTGTTACCATTTTGGTGTCTTCTCTTCCAGTGTGTTTATATATATACATTTATATTTCACCAGAAGACATATCCATATATGCATGTACATAATTGTGAGAACTTATATATAAATATTATAAAGTTCTTTTTAGTTACATTTTTGTGTGTTGTAAAAAGTTTTTTAAAATTCATGATTTTTAATGACTGCATATATTTAATCCCATAGGTATCTCATAATTCATCTAACTATTCCTTATTGTTGGAAATGTAGGCTGACTCTTTTTTTTTTGCTATTCTAAATCATGCTATTATGAACATCTTTGTATACAAATCTTTGACCTCTAAGGTTTCAATTTTGCATTGAACTGTGTTCCAGAGTTCTTGCTGAGAGGTTAAAAGAAACAGCTTCAAGGACTTAAGGAAGTTGTAGAAAGTTTAATAAAACAACTGTCATGAATTGGGGATGGGCCATGTGGTCTTTCGCTTTTTTGTTCCTGCCTGGAATCCATCTGAGTGAGTCCCACTGCATGAGTTGTGGCAGCAGGCAGGGCCCACCTCTCACAGCACAAGTGACATATTCCTTTCTAGGTCCCCTTTGCGGTTAGTGACTAGGCCAGGGACTTGGCCAGAATATTCTGTCTAGATCTGACCAGGAGCTACGATGCAGAGAAGCAAGGCAAAAGGAGAATCTTCAGTGGCAAAGGTGCCACTGGCACCATCCCGTACTAGTGGTGCCAGCTGCAGTGTTCAATGTCCAGTAGTGGTGGCAGCAGCGTCCCCAAACTGTTCTGTGGCTGTGGAATTTTGGCCATGTTTCTAGCTGCTCAGCTCCCACCTTGTCCTTCCCTGTCTTCTAACCCTACTTTGTTAGCTTTCCCAGTAATTCTGAGAGCTGTCAATAGCTTTTCAGTAAATTCTTTCTCCGTTTCAGTCAGCCAGAGTGGATTTTTATGGTTTCTTACCAAGAACCCTAACTGGTATGGGAAGAACAAAGACTTTAAGAACAGCAAATGCAGAGTCAGAGAAGGAACAGTCATAGGATTTCCTCAGGCAGGGATAATAGTACTGGACAGTGAGTGCCGGAAGCAGACGAAGTGAAATATGGATGAGGACTATGCAGGAAAAAGAGCCCGGTGAGGGCTGCAGTGAATGGAAAGGGTACACAAAAAGCCTCATTCAATAGAGGAGGGCGACAGTAGTGGGACGAAAGCCTCAGAAAACTGAATGGAGAAGCATCTGAGGGTAACCAAGGGTAAGGAAGAAAGTGCAGGTGGAGGGCAGGGTGTCCGTAACAGCAGCGGTTAGAGTCAGGACCGGGAGGCTGGGGGAAGTGTGAGGAGGGCAGTGCTGGACGCCAGCCATCAGGGGAGGCGGACAGCAGGAAGGAAAAGGACGAGCCGCAGATGCGCTGACGTATGTGCTTGGCTCACATACGGTACACTGTATTTCTTCTTTTTTTTATGTCTATTTAATCATTTGAGTAGTAACAATTAAATAGAAATAGCTAAATATCAAGCCCAATATGAAATAATCAAATAAATCTTAAACACTACAATCACCAACTGTTTATGACCCTCAAGGTCTCATACAATTTTATTGCTAACACACAGAGAATTTCCAGAGTTGTCATCAATGTGTAGACAGCTTTTTGAGGTCTACTTTTCCAATTGTATCAGTACTTCCATGTCATGTTTCTACACAGGTGTGTCACTGCATGAACATGCCACAGTCACCGAGCCATTTCCCTACTGCTCTTTACCCAGACGTAGCTTCCATCTTCCTTTAAGCCATATGAAAAAGGCAAGTTATAAATTATTTTTATGCAGGCTAATGCACGCATATTGTACAAATACTGAATTTACTGCTGGCTCCTCAAATGCCACTTACTTGTATTTTGCTTGGTGACAACTAAAAAAAAAAAACACAACCAAGCAAAAAACCCCCCAAAACTGTTCCTGATGTAATCAAATCAAAAGCATTCCCCTTTGATCCTGCAGGTCTTGTCCATTTGGTAAGTTCCGTGTACGGACACCCAACACTGAGTACTCCAGCTCAGCCAGAAGACTCTTTCTCATGTTGCATTCATATAAGCCATCAGAAGGGGAAACAACATGGTTCATAGGCCAGGGCTTTGCAATCACAGAGCTGGGCTGGCTGCTTGACAGCAAGGTTACCAGGATAAATCACCTAACCAGTCCATGTCTCAGTTTCCTCTGTCATGAACTGGTTCATTGATTCAGGAAATATTTATTGAGCAAAGATAATACGCCAGGTACTGTGCTGGGTATTAAGGATGTATCAGTGAACAAAAGTGGGAAGTCCCTGTGCTCACAAAGTTTACATTCCTGAACATAATAGATGTAGAACAATATGAACATAGAACATAAAGCAGAATAAGGGAGCAGGAAGACGAGGAGGTCAAAGCAGAGCTGGGAGGAGGTGGCTCATGAGCACATACCTGATGATGTGCAGGGGTTTCAGGTAAACCGGCCGTCACTTAGAGCAGAGGCAGGAAAGAGGATGGTGTCTGTTCTGTGGACTAGGTCACTGAGAGCCAATGAAATGGTCTGGGAGCTTAGGGGGGATGGGAACTTGGTAATTGAACAGAGCTGTTCTGTCCAGGTGAAACTTTGTCGCGGGGGTTTGAACTTCTTGTGAACGATGTCAGCACAGATGTAGTGCAAGAGGAGACTGGTCCTGCCGGTCCTGGGGCAGGTGCAGAACCGGTGCTAACATATCTCCTTCTTGCAGGGATAGGGAGACAACATCAGGAGTGGGGAATGGTAATCCAACCAGACACAAATATAACATGGGGAAATCAGTGTCTCCTTAATAGCGTTGCTGTGGGATTAAATAATATATGGAAAGCATTTAACATAGTCATTGGCCCATGGTAAAAATTCAATAAATGGTAGCTACTATTAATATTATAATCTTTCCAAACATGAAGTAGTACACTTGAGGCATTTTTCAAACTCTTAAGAGTACTGGGTGGCACCAGGCTTGTCCCTTACTCTGTCACAGGCATGGCACTAACCTGGCATGATTTAACCTCTCCTCCAGAGGGTACCTTATAAGAATAACCCAACCCACTGTTTTGGTGTCTATTGTCTAATCTTTTTTGCCCTGCGTGACCCACACCAAATGACACTTACGTAAGAAAAGGACAGAAGGAGCCTGACTTCCGGGAGCAGTGATTGCTGGGAGTCCACAAACGGCGGTGACTGGAGGGTTCTCTCGCTTCCCTGCTCTGGGTCTGCTGAGCCTCTGTAGCGTGCTTAGCCAGTGGCCAAATGGCCTTCCATGTCAATGGCCATAACGTGACAAATAAGCCTGATCATGTTCATTTCAAAACAAGAGCTGGCTATTTTGCCCGTGTGTGGGAAACCAGACTTCCCACTTTCTCGTGACCATTCTGATTTGGGCCTGAGCCACAGTGATGGTAAGTAGGGGGCGGAGACACAGACATCAGGCTCCAATGTCCCCTCCACAACTCAGTGATACCCAATTGTAGTTTCAGTGCATGTTAGTAAGACCCTACAGACCCCAGACTCCATATGGTTTGGTTAGTCCTCCGATAAGTGCAGAGCAGGCAAAAGAGCTCAGAGGTTGTTGGTGCCACGCAGAGTTGGCATTTCATTTCTTTGCCCCGATATTCCATCATAAAAAAAAGACATAGATAATTAAAACTTAAATTTTCTTTTGTCTGAATGGGTAAGCCATGGCAGCTTTGCATCATCAGTAAAGATCATGGTCAGGCTAACCACACATTGTTTTCCTAACCTTCCTGGCTGCTTCTACATTCAGCTGACGAAATTGAATCTTTTAGTTTTCCTGTTCTCTGGACCAAATGGTCAAGGTGACGATTTCCTGCCTTTTTGGTCTTTTATTGTTTTCATTGTATTTTCAACCCTCTGAAATGTTTTCACGGAGGTCTCTGAATCCTAGCAATCCGGTTTTTTTCCCTTTTGTTTTCCCCACACCCTGTACTCAGCGGCTCTCTCAGAGGCTCAGATTGCAGAGCTAGATGCAGCCTCTGAGAGTCATGTGGTTCAACCTTTTCCCCTTAGCTGGAGGAGGAAGGGAGAGACCTTGAC
This sequence comes from Rhinolophus sinicus, assembly GCF_057876585.1. NCBI lineage: Eukaryota > Metazoa > Chordata > Mammalia > Chiroptera > Rhinolophidae > Rhinolophus > Rhinolophus sinicus. The sequence continues at coordinate 32,701,605 of NC_142507.1, forward strand.
ATTTACAGGGCAGCTACTACTTGCCAGGCACAGAAGCCAAATGTGGCATTTTGCATAAGCACCTCACTTAAACCTTATAATAAACAGTCCTCTAGGTGGACACTGTTATCATTTTTTAGACAAGGGGATGAAGGCACAGAGAAATTAAGTGACCTATGTAAGCTCACACAGTTGAGACTCAAACCCAGCTTTTAGAAGATGAGTCTGGGGCTCTGCTGTCCATTCCTGGTCTGGCGCTGTCCTATACCTGCAACCAGATCCAGCATTAGTTGGGAGTTGGCTGAAGGCAAGGCAGGCTCCAGGGCAGATATGACATGGAGAGTTTAACTGAGGTGAAATTCTGGCAATTGTTATTAATATTTTATAGCTTTAATAGAGAAATCAGTGGCAGGCTATATAACATGCCATTGGACTAAGATGGATTAGAAAAACTTTTCAGCAGATAAAATGGGGGAAATGGTTAACATTAAAAAAAATGAGAATATCCTTTCTAAACAGGAAGAACTGGCTTGAATTCAAAGCAATTACATAACTCTGACTGTCAAGGCCCTCGTAAGTAGATTAAGTGGTCTTTTCCACGTGATCCTGCTCTAATTTTTTTACATGGACTTATGTATAGTTTCTGATTGCTGAATTGACAACTAATTGGCAGCTTTCCTTAATTTATGCACAGATAATTCTGCAGTACAAAAAAAAGCTTAAGAATTTTTATAGAGGATTATCTGATTCCTTAATTCTGAGTCAAAAGGATACATAAAGGACATACTTTATAAGAAGAGTAAGAGACAGACCCATGTTCTCAAAGAAAGACAAAGAAACAGAGGCAAGAAGATAGAATTCAACAAACTGAGATGCATTAAGTACTTGTATCTTGTTGTGATTAAAGAATATGGAACTCTGGAGCCAAGCTTGGCTTCCACCTTGACGAAGCTGCCAAAGTTCTCCAAAGAACATGTGCTTCCCTTTGTGCACGTGGCTATTTAAAAGTTGTTCATCACACATTCATCAGAATCCTAGCTTTGGTGCGCCTGACTCCATCAGTGACTCAGAGAAGCAGAAGATACTGCTTGTCAAAATCAGGGTGATTTTTTTGAGGATTTTATTGCCTTCAAGCTTATCTGAGTTTTGTTAAAGATATTTGGCTGCACTAATGACGCCCTCCTATTACAACTCAAAAGACAGGAACACTGATAGGACCTGAGAGAAGCAATGAGTTTATCCCAGTTCCATTCAGAGGATCTCCTTTATACTAGCAACTAGCAAAGTGACTCTATGCTAGTGTTTCTCAGGCTTCCACATCACATTTACTCAGGAGTACTTGTCAAAAATGTACTCTTGGGGAGACCTGATGGCTCAGTTGGTTAGAGCGCGAGCTCTGAAAAACAGCGCTGCTGGTTCGATTCCCACATGGGCCAATGAGCTGTGCCTTCCACCACTAGATTGAAGACAATGAGCTGCTGCTGAGCTTCCAGAAGGGCAGCCAGATGGCTCAGCTGGTTAGAGTGCAAGCTCTCAATAACAAGGTTGCCGGTTCAATTCCCAGTATGGGATGGTGGGCTGTGCCCCCTGCAACTAAAGATTGAAAACAGTGACTGGACTTGGAGCTGAGCTATGCCCTCCACAACTAGATTGAAGGACAACGACTTGGAGCTGATGGACCCTGGAGAAACACACTGTTCCCCAATATTCCCCAATAAAATAAAATAATAAAAAAAGGCTACATACTATTAGGATTCCAACTCTATGACATTCTGGGAAAGGCAAAACTTAAAAAAAAAAAAAATGTAGATCCTAAATCAGAATCTCTGGGTCCAGGGCCCAGGAATACGCATTTTAAACAAGCTCCTCGGTGATTCTGGTGCAAACTAGAGGTTGTAAAGCTCTGCTCTACAGTATAGGAAAGGGGCTGGCTATCTTCACACATGGCACCACACCTGGATTCAGTCCTGCACAAGGGGTCTGTGTGCTAAGGGAGAAAGCAGCAGGGAGAAGGAGAAGTGGGTACTGGTGACCACAAAGGCCACTCCTCTCATCCTGCTCAAAACCTCTTTGGGGACAAGCAGCCCAGCGAACTCATGTGAAGGTGCTTTTCAGTGAGCCTGAGGTTCCCAATAGCAGGGAGAACTGCCCGAAATTGAGGAGCTCAGCCAGGACGCCCCTTCCTCAGTTGGCTAGATTTAGAGTCATCTCTGAGAAAGCAAGTATCCCTGGGAAGAGCCTTATCTTAAGGACTAGAAATCAGCTCCTTTATTATTTGTTCATGCTTTAGAAAGGATTAGTTGACAGCATTCTGAGAATAAGGACAGGATAGAGAGAAGGCACCTGAGGGGTGGGAGGACAGAAAGGGACATTAATATGGAGGTGGCGGGCGGCCAGGCAGCACATTCTCTGCTACTCACAGTTATCTTAGCTGCCAAGGTTTCCCATCCCACCCATGCTCAAGAAGCATCTCTGAGGATGTGGGGAGTGGTTTGCTGCCTGGCATTACAAACTGGGTCTTTGGGGGGAAAGCGGGGGGCAGGGCTGGACAAGAAGAGCCTTAGCAGTGGGGCTCAGTCTGTCAGTAGCACCAGAGTGACTCCTCTGCCAGATTGTCTTAAGGGTGGTGGTAACAGGTTTCGATCTAGCAGGTAATCTGGGAAACATCTTGCCTGACCAAGAGTCAAATATTATTAAATAAGAGATTCTCAGCCCAACCTCCAGGTTTTTAAATTCAAATATGAAGCCCTCTATTACTTGAAATAACAGTTCCTGTCTAAATAAGATAGGGTAATTGAGGCACTGATAGTCAGAGGAAAGGGGAGTAGTGAGAGCATGGACTCTGGGGCCAGACTATCTGGGAGAAAATCCTGACTCCACCACTTCCCACCTGTGTGATCTTTGGCTAATTATTTCACCTCTTTGTGCCTCAGTTTCCTCATCTGTAAAACAGGGATTTAAGTAGTGCTTCCTGCAATACCGTGTTTTCCCCGAAAATAAGACCGGGTCTTATATTAATTTTTGCTCCAAAAGACACATTAGGGCTTATGTTCAGGGGATGTCATCCTGAAAAATCATGCTAGGGCTTATTTTCTGGTTAGGTCTTATTTTTGGGGAAACACGGTAGTGTTACAGTGAAGATTAAGTGAGGTAAAGTCTGTAAAGCACTCAGAACTCAGCAAGTTCCTCGTGCGTATTTGCTTTTTTCTGTCTCTCTGCCTAGGGCTGCCTCAACAAATATGAAAAGATGGGTCTTAGAGCTGAAGGGGAAGCAGAATCCTTGTCATCTGTACGCTGCTGTTCTTTCAAGATCAACAGTAACTCTTTTGACTGAATTAGTCTTCCCTCCTCCTCTAACCCCTGCTGAGGGCACTGCTGGGCCACCAGCCAGGCATTTTCTGTTGGGGCAGCAGGTTCTCAGGTCCTCTTTTAAGAGTCTTTTAAGGGAAAAGGAGGTCGGATGACAGAAGAATAAATCCCTATTTTGTGTAGTTCAGCTCACTGGACAAATAATGTACATCACATTATTTATTGGTAGGGCTTCCTAGGGCAAGATCGAAAATAAAATTCTGTTAGAGGAACAGACTATTCTAGGGCATAAAATGGAATTATCTTAACCAGGATTAAATCACACTTCCTGAGTCTGACAGAGCGTTTCCTGGGAGAGTAAGTGCTGAGCAGCCTTTAATGCCACTCGTCTATTGTTGTTCATGACTTACACTCCCGCTGGCTCTGTTGCTCCATTCAGCCTCCTGCCAGCCCACAGTGGTTTGAGTCTTTGAAACAGAGAGCTGGGTCTGAAACCAAAACCAGGCTCCCTTTGGCTGGGGGAAATGGTGGCAATGGGGAATTCTGGAGGGGAACTGGAGCAAGGCACTCACAAATGTGACAGACATGAAATTTAAATTTGTTGTTATTATGAAGTATGTTAAAATCCATGTTGTAATTCTAATAACTACCACTAGCCCATCACTCTGGGTTGTCCCATCTGTATGACTTAATTAGGAAATTTATTCATGAATTCAATAGTTATGTCCTGAGAATGGTAGCACAGTGTAATGATTAGACTATGGATGCTGCAGTCTCAAGCTACTTGGGTATGAAACCTGTCTCTGCCGCTTAGCAGCCATCAGACTTCGGCCAAGTTGCTTTTCTTCCTTGTGCTCCAGTTTTCTTATCTGCCAAGTGGGCAGGTAACTAACTTACAGGATTGTTGTGAGGATTAAATGAGTTAACACCTGTGAGGCATTATTTCTTGGTACAGGGCCTGGGAAGGTGAATAAGCCATCAGTGGGCCTACAATCTAGAAACGTGGCATTGCATTCCACCCCTATCATGCGCTTGGCACAAAATGGGTGCACAACAGAAGTCTTTGGGGAGCTAGCAGAAATTGCTGATTCACTGTTGGGTCTCTAGTCAGTTTAACATCACAAAATACCTCAGATAAAACGATGGTTTTGTACATTGCCTCTACAAATATAAACAATAACCTTGTGTAACATGTCATTAGTTAAAAACTCTCTGCTTCAATACTGAGAGTCTTTAAAAACTATGAAATAGAGGGAAAAGCTTTAGTCTTTAAACAAATAGAAAAAGTAGTTTTTCATTGTTTTATGTAATCACTTATAAAACTTAAAGTGTATGTTTACCATTGATAAGCCCAATAATTCCCGCTATGAAGGGCACAGAGTAGTACTATGTCCAATCAATAAAAACCTTCAGACAATATATACCAGGCCTGACAATTAAGTTCGCGAACTTGTTGCAATGCTGTTGCTAACTTTTTTTGATATCAGAGGGATTATTCATTATGAATTTGTACCAACTGGACAAACACTTAACCAAGTTTATTATTTGGAAGTGCTGAAAAGGTGGCATGAAAAATTAGATGACCTGAACTTTCTGCCAACAATTCGTGGCTCTTGCATCACAACAATGCACCAGCTCACACAGCACTGTCTGTGAGGGAGTTTTTAGCCAGTAAACAAATAACTGTTTGGAACACCCTCCCTACTCACCTGATCTGGCCCCCAGTGACTTCTTTGTTTACCCGAAGATAAAGAAAATATTGAAAGGAAGACATTTTGATGACATTCAGGACATCACGGGTAATATGACGACAACTCTGATGGCCATTCCAGAAAAAGAGCTCCAAAATTGCTTTGAAGGGTGGACTAGGTGCTGGCATCAGTGCACAGCTTCCCAAGGGGAGTGCTTCGAAGGTGACCATAGTGATATTCAGCAATGAGGTACGGAGCACTTTCGAAGATGAGTTCGCGAACTTGTCATACCTCACAGACATAAAAGGGTGACAGAAGAACACCATAGACTGTTCTAAAGCCGTGAAGTCATCCTCCTTTCTTTGCCCTTCCCCTCCTACCTTGCAGGAGTACTCACTGATCTTTTCTTGTTTCCTGTTCATAGGTCCTTGTTTTAAATCTAAAAGTTCTTGTAACATCCTATAAAAATGGACTACAAGGATAGAGCCTATCTCAAGTCTTAAATTTCCTCCATCCAGGCAATTTAAGGTGAAAGAAGAATGTAATTTATAAAACCCAAGGAAAATATATAATCCACAATATAAAAAACATCTAGCTACTATCCCATGAAGTACTTTTGCTAGATGTTTTCTTTTTTTTTTTTTTTTGAAAAACTGAACTAAGGCTCCATGAGCGTCACTGAACAAAACAGGAGCGTCTGCGACACCCTGGCATTCTTGAAAGCATGAGGCCCCCAAATGTCCCCAACACATCGACTGACTTCTTTTTCTGCCCTTTTCCCTCCTTTCCCTTTCCCTTTCTCTTTCTCTCATTCCAGTCAGTGGAAGGCAAATCTCTGTGCTGTACCATCCCTGCAGCTTTAACCTGCTGGGGGTTCTCGCTCCAGCTCCCTTCCTGGGGACTGGCCCAGCCCCTCTAACTGGCCCAAGTCCCTCTCTCCTTTGGCTCCAAGTCTCTTTCCCAGGCTGGCTGGATTCGCCATGCCAACCTACTAATTCTCCTGGGGAGCAGGGTCTCTGGCAGCACTGCCATTCGAAATCGTATTATTTTAACTTTAGGAAACAGGCCCCTTATCTGATCTATTTCTTTCTTTCCCCCTTCTCACACCCAAATCCTGCCAATTCTACTCCTCCTAAAGCCTCTTAAATCTGGGTCTTGCTCTTGATCTACACTACCTGGTGCGGCCATCTGCCTCTCACGGGTTCCCCCAAAGCCTCCTACCTGTTTTTCTAGTTTCCCCTCCTCCTCCTCCTCCCCCTCCCCCTCTGCCTTTTCCTCCTCCTCCTCCTCAGGTTTACTCTCCATAGTGCTGTTATAGTGTGACTTTCCCCTAAAATACAAATCTGATCATGTTATCACTTATTGTCAATGGCTTCCTGATGTCTTAAAAAAAAAAAAAGTCATAGAAGGTTAAAAAAAAAAGGTAAAAATAACGAAAAAGAAAAAATGCTGAAACAAACAAACAGTCCAAATACCCTGAATTAAAAGCTCTTTCCGAAAGCACACTATTATCTATACTGCTTTTCTTCATCATATGGTTTCAAGGCTTATCTGAATTATTTTCCATGGTAATAGAGAAACTCATGAGTATCATTCAAGTTACTACAACAGCAATAAACGTGAGGAATTAAGACATCTATTTCTCATGTAATAATTGCTGTTTGTAGCCATATATTGTACTTCGTTGATCCTTCAGGTACAACTGGTTTTGTAGTTGTAAAGTAGGCTTAATTGTTCCAAATGCTTCCTTTGCACAGACTAGTGAGTTCTGTAACACAAGCCAGAATTAGACAAGATTTGGGCAGTGTGGGTTAGTTCAACCCATGTTCACTGGAAATCAAAGGCTTTAGAACCAGTGTTCCCACTTTTTTTTAAGTGAGTGAGGAGGGGAAAAATGACCAAATTGGGGTTTAGAACGAGAGGGCAGCAGAGACTTACTGGCTACTGAATGACCAACCCTATTTCAGGCTGGTCCCGTCAAAGAAGGAGTTAACAGGTACCCAGAATCTTTGTAAATAGTATCTCATTTCATTTTAGTCTGCACAGCCACAACGAAAGATAGGTACAACTATCCGTATTTTACAGGTGAGGAAGTAAACTAGTGTCGAACAAGGAAGAACTGAGCTGCAAAGTGAAACAAAAGTTTACTTGGGGGTCTTAGAGAATTCAAATCTGGCGGACACAGATTCAGGGGAAAACCTGAAATGTGCTCCACGGAAGATAAGAAAGCCAGAGCTTATTAAGGCAAAAAAACCACAAGTTGTAACAAAATAAACAGGGAGGCAAAATTCCAGGATGTGCTTCTACGGGAAGCAAGAAAGTCCAAAGTTCCCATCTCCTCTGGATTGTGGGTGTGCATGAGTCTGACTTCCCTAATGGCCTCTCGACTCCTATTTAGGGCCCTTCTACATTGTTAATTCCATTCTCAGATGATTTTCTTCACACCAGCAATATTTATTTATTTTTACTATGGTAATTGCTGGTTAAATATAATCCTTAGCGTTAAGGGGAGATCCTCAACCCTCCAGTATTCCTGCAGGAAGGGAACTTCCAGGTCCCAGGAAGGAAGTGTACAGTCTCTTCTCAGCCTCTCCCTCTGCCCTTCCCCAGGGAGGAAAAGCCGCCTGGCCATCCAGTGAGCACAGGAGAAACAGACTGAGGACGCTCAGCCTGGCCAGGCCCCATGAGCTTTTCATCCTTTTTTTCAGTTTGTCTGTCTTCAACATGCATCTACCGTCTGAACCTTGAATTGTGTGCAGAGTAGAGAGAGAGGCAGGCCTACAGGCTGATTTAGGGGAGAAGTATTAGTAAGCCCACGGTGGCTGCATACAGAAGCTTCCAATCTGACGTGTATCAGTTGATAAAGCTAATAATTAGATTTCTAGGTCTTATTTCTCAATTGGCTGTAAACATAAGAGAGAAAGACAGAGGGATTGTAAGTGGCTCCCCAAAAGCCAAATACAAGGCATATTTTAGACAGTATATAAATATTTGTTAAATGAATAAATGAATTTGTCCAATGCCACATAGCTAAAAAGCAAGAGAGTAAAAGACTTGCATCTATGTCTGACAGAAAATTCCACTTCAGTGCTTCTTGTAGAATGTTCTGTATTTCTAGGCTTCAATTCATGTATCGGTATGGCTGCCAGAAACTGGGAACACTGGTGGGTGTAGGCATTAACCACCTTAAAAGGCATGTCCGCCTAAGAACGTAGCTGACGATCTATTTGTCTACAACAGTGGCTAGGGACGAGTTTAGCATGTGTGCTGTATAACGGCCAATACTGACTGAGCCCTCAAGATACGTGAGGAGGGACCTGGAGGCTGTGGAGAAGTAGAGGTGGCACCAGCAGCGCAGGTAACAGAGAGGGGAGGAGACAGGCCAGTGGCTGAGCACGCAGCAGGACGTACACAAAAGGGACTGGGGACCACGAGGAGGATGAACGCCCAGCAGGGACTCAGGGAGTTGAGGGATAGGAAGGAGGCAGGGAAGAAAGAATGAACATAGAAATCCTAGCATGAAAGGCTGCAGGGACTGGAAATAAAAGTATGTTCAAACAAAGAACAGGGGAGACAGATAAAAGAACAGGAGTATATCACTTGCCACGAAAATAGCCCTAAACTGATTTTCTGTCTCATATCAAGATGATAAAAATTGGGAGCCGACCTGCGTGCCCGTAGCCTTCAGGCACTAAAACATAAAACACCCAGGTTGAAAACAGTTTGGGGAGCCAGAAGATGCCAAGATTCCTCCTGCAGGCAAAAGTGAAACTGAAGGACAGCATCTATTACCCCTTCTCTTTACCCTCCTCCAGTCACAAAAGAGGGGGAGCTGTTTGTCTGGCAACCATGAATGAACTCAGTGGGGACCCTGTTCTGACAGAGCTAATATAGTTGCTTTTTGAGAGTATCTGGTAGAATTCAGGATGTGTGTTCACAAACACCATATAAAAACAGGGTCGTCTTTGCCTTCCAAGCAGTTTTTTTTCACTGTTTAAAGGCCAGGCTTAGTCTTCTTCCCCCCTCACTGGAGTGGCACACAAAGAATGCTCTGACATGCTACACCCACTGCAGATGAAAGCTCTTAAGTGTGAGTGAAAGCCACAATGTTTAGAGTGACATTTACTAGCTGCAAACAGTGAAATCAGAGAGCTCCAGTTCATGGAGATTTAATGCCAGGCTTCAAACATTTAGCAAAGTATTAGCTATGGAAGGTTTTAAAATTCAAGATTTAATTTTATATTGCAAACAGCACTTAAGACATATACAAGAAGACTTTAAAGCAAGGAAACCACTGAGCCCTAAGCTGAATCAGAATCTATCTACGCGTATACGAGTGTATATATCTATATATCTATATCTATATATCTATATCTATATCTGAAAGTGAGACAATTGCAGGATAGTTACTGAGTTTGGTTCAACAGCACTGGTAGTGCTCCGTTTGTCACCATCCCAGATTAGTGAAAGCAAGGTGACATTTTCCATACTTCACACTTTGAAAGATACAAATCAAAATTCCAAACATAGGAGTTTCTAGGCACATAATTTTCCACAGTGGGCATAGATTTTTTAATTCCAAGGGTTTTACATCACTGTTTCAGAATGAATGTTTTTCAATGCACCTAGAAAAGTTAGGAGGGAAAATACATCCCTTTTTTCTTTTAAGAATATTTTCCACGGATAAATTTATTCATGACAAAATTGGCTGTCATTACCAAATATACGTGCATCTTTGTGACTAAATAACAAAACCTCAGAATTTCACAATACCAGCCTTCATTCAAAACTGCTGGTCAGCACCTTCTCTATTGTGCGCACTATGAGGTGTAGGGCAGATGCAAAGCCAACAATGATGATTAACATTTCAAATTATGTTTTTAAACAGCTTATAAATATTATATTATCTCCATTTTACAGACAAGAAAACCGGGGTTTGAAGAGATTAAGAATTTTGCCTAAGATCACAGCACGGTTAAATCATGTGGGATTCAAACTCTAGCCACTGACTCCAAAGCCTGAGCAATTAGCTTCTACTCAAGGAACTCAGACTGGCAGGTACCACAGGCATGTGAATACAAATAAAATTTAACGCAAGAAATGCCACAAGGACATGAACCGAGACACAGCCTGAGAAATTTTGTCTCAGGTCTGGGACCTGAGGAGGAGACATTTAAGCTGGGTCTTGATGCACGAGGAGGAGTTTTTCCAGGAGAAACAGGTAATAATTACTCTAGGCAAAAGGAGCGATAGTACTAAAGCATGGAAGGCTTGGCCTGCCCGTGGAACTGAACGTTCAGAGTTCACTGTGTGTGTGAAGGGGGGAGCATGGAAGCCAGGAAACAAAGCTATTACAATAGCCTGGATGAAAGCATAAAGGGAGGCTGGAGCAGGGGAAATAGAGGACACCAGAGTTGGGAAAGGCAGGAGACATATGGTCCGGTAACCTACTGGATATGCACAGTGAGGAACAGGAATCCATAGCTGCTAACTTCTTAGACTATTGTAAATACTGAAAACGTGCCTTAGATCAGGTTTAGAAAAGCTGAGTTACAGATACTGGACGGCTCTCTGGGCATATTCTCTACTTTAATAAACACCTAGTGCCTTTTGTATCAGATACTAAGGAAGTTTAAAGAGAGCAAAACTGGGTCTTGCCTTCACAGAGTTTACATACTGTGTTGTCTGGTTTCCAATGGTGGCAACGTGTCAGGGAAGTAATAGGATGATTTCTGGTTATTGTAGTGACTGAGGGGTGCTATTTGCACTCAGTGCACAGGGCCATGGGTACAGACATTATGCAATATTTGGGACTGTTTAATACAACAAAGTACTACCCTACATCCCACTGGACATCCACATGGCTAATAATCCGTTTATAATTATGTGAGCTTAGAGCTTATTCTGTTTTATGAAAAAGGACAAAATATTGTTTTGGTATGTTTCATATATACATTGAATTTTCCCAAATAGAACTACCATGGAAATTGAGGGAAGACTGTACTTGGTTTTGTTTGGACCTTTACCAAGAGCTGTTCAACATTTTAAAAAATTACGTCATGAGTTGGGGGATTGAAAAAGTTCTGTAGATGACAGTTGAACAACAATATGAACATATATAATGCCACAGAACTGTACACTTAAAAATGGCTAAATGGCAAAATTTGTTATATATATTTAAAAGTTTTTTTAAGTTATAAATTGAGAAAAAAAGAAAGAGGAAGATTACATCACAGATGGCAAACCCACCCAGTTTCTGGGTTACCAGTACCCGCATCTGCATCAGTCTGCATTGTACTCATCCTATCATTGCAAATCTATCTCCTTTACTGTCTCCTGGTGTGGGCATGCCTGGAGATATTGTAAACCATGTCATTTGATTACAAATTACTTTCTTTTTTCTTACAACGAGGGCATTATATTGCATTTTTGGAATTTTGTGCTGTATAGGTAGTTTGTATTAACTATGGGTTTCATTTCAGGATAGGAAAGGGTGTGTTATAAAATGTGTGTCATAAAAAGGATACATTAGGTTGAAAGGATTGAGAATTGCTCATGGGAGACAGACAGACAGATATATATATATATATATATATATATATATATATATATATATATATATATATGGAACTAAACTACAAGGGGATACCACGGAAGCACCTCAGAGGTAGGAGTACAAGGGAAAGAGATGTTATGGCCATGGGGCATCTGGGGAAGCCCTGGAGGAACCATGCTGTGAGCACTGACTGACACCCTCCATTAGGACAGCTCCAGAGATGTGAGGCTTGCTATTTGCCTCCAACGATGTCCATTCCTTTTGGCATGGCTTTTGTCAAGTTCCTTTCGATGCTCTTCCTGTGTCTGCCCCACAATGGCCCTTGTCCTAGGAGGCTCCAGTGGGCAGAGCATGATGACTCCCTAGCCTATAGAGTATCTTTCCCAGAATCTGAAAACTGTGGTCTCTGTAATACTTTTTGGTTAATCTTTTCTTCTTTAGGCTAAATCTCCCTACTTTCTTTAACTGTTTCTCATATAACTTGGTTTCGTATTCCCTCACCATCTAGGGCACTTCCTTCTGCACATGCTACAATTTGTCAGTGGCCCTTTAAAAGTGTGGTGCCTAGAACTGAATGCAGTTTCCAGAGCTAAAATATATAACTATATTTCCTAATATCCTCAAAGGGGAAAATGTTATTGCTGCACACAGTGAGATCAGGATGGCAGAGGAAGCAGGAAAGGATCTGTCTTAATCATTCATCATTGTATTGCCAGTCTTGAAAACTTTTCTTTTTTTGTTTAAGCATATTAAATCTGAATATTTAATACTTTCAACTAGAGTTCTGATCTCAAAGAGTGTTTTTTTTTCTAGTTTGTTTTTGTTTTGAGGATTAAATGAAAATGTGGCCTGGCTAATAAACACTAACAATTATTTCTATTTGCTGATAGCATCTATTTACCACCATCCTATAGTCATTTCTTGTCTGAAGATATTTTTCTCTTAACAGACTGGGCCCGGCCCATGTCCCAAGTCAATCTAACCAATATTGGCAGGTACACCACCCTTTCCAGGGCTTGGCCTGTCAACTGGAATTAGTATTTCTGCCTTAGGCTTGGATCTGGTGTGTATGTGGAAAGCCCCTGAATTCCTGTGTGTCTAGTGAACCTCAGTGTGAGCCCCACCACACGTAATTCCATCTAGGCTCCTGATTTTTCATCCCAGTTTTGCCCGAGACTGAAATCCTGTAATCACTTGAGTGGCTCTTGCCTCTAAAAGGCTCATGTCTTAAAAAGGAATGAAATTCTGATACGTGATACAGCATCCATAACTCTTGAAAACATTATGCTAAATGAAATAAGCCAGACCACAAAAAGACAAATGTTATATAATTCCAGTAATATTAAATACCTAGAATAGACAAATTCATAGACAAATCCAACAATTTTTAAAAATAATTATATATCACAATCAAGTAGGATTTATCCCATATATGCAAGGCTGGTTCAACATTAAAAAATCAATTAATGTAATATATCACATCAATAGGCTAAAGAACAAAAATCACATGATCATATTATAGATGGAGAAAAAACATTTGATAAAATCTAACATCTATTCATGATAAAAACTCTCAGTAAACAGGGAAGAGAGGGAAACCTCCTCAATTTGGTAAAGGAATTCTACAAAACAACCCTGAAGCTAACATTATACTTGATGGTGAGAAACTAGAAGCTTTCCCACTAAGAGCAAGAACAAGGCAGGGATGTCTCCTTTCATCACTCCTTTTCCACACTGTACTAGAAATCCTAGCTAATGTAATAAGACAAGGAAATAAAAGATGTACTGAATGGGAAGGAAAAAATAAAACTGTCTTTGCTTGCAAATGGCATGATTGTTTATGTAGAAAATCTGAACGAATTAACCAAAAAATCCATAGCACTAAGAAGTGATTATAGCAAAGTTATAGGATATACAGTTAATACACTAAAGTCAATTACTTTCCTATTGAACAACTGGAATTTAAAATTAAAAACACATTACCATATACATTAGCACCCCAAACAATAAAATATTTAGGTATAAATCTAACAGAATATGTATAAGATCTGCATGAGGAAAACTACAAAACTGATGAGCAAAATTAAAGAAGAACTAAATAAATAGAGTAATATTCCACGTTCATGGATAGGGAGACTCAATATCGTCAAATGTCAGTTCTTCCCAATTTGATCTATAGATTCAATGCAATCCCAGTCAAAATCCCAGCAAATTATTGTCAATATCGACAAGTCGATTTTAAAGTCTGACAATTAAGTTCATGAACTCATCGTAGAAAAAGTGCTACATACCTCATTGCTGAATATCACTACAATCACCTTTGAAGTACTACCCTTAGGAAGCTATGCACCAACGCCAGTGCCTTGTCCACCCTTCAAAGCAATTTTGGAACTCTTTTTCTGGAATAGCCATCAGAGCTGCCATCGTACTACCCTTGATGTCCTAAATGTCACCAAATGTCTTTATTTCATATTTCCGTTATCTTCGAGTAAGGAAAGAATTCACTGGGGGCCAGCTCAGGTGAGTAGGAAGGGTGTTCCAATACAGTTATTTGTTTACTGGCCAAAAACTCCCTCCAGACAGTGCCTCACAGGGTGCTTGTACATTGCTGTGATGCAAGAGCCATGAATTGTTGGCAAAAAGTTCAGGTTGCTTTCGTCTAACTTTTTCACACAGCCTTTTCAGCACTTCCAAATAGTAAACTTTGTTAACCGTTTGTCCAGTTGGTACAAATTCGTAATGAATACTCCCTCTGATATCAAAAAAAGGTTAGCAACATCGTTTTGACTCTTGATTTGCACTGATGGAATTTTTTTGGTTGTGGAGAATTGGTTGACTTCCATTGTGCACTTTGACGCTTTGTTTCAGGGTCGTATTGTTACACCCATGTTTCATCACCAGTGATAACAGGGCCCAACATCATCTTATGTCTCCAAAAGGTCTTGGCAAACGACTCTCTTTTCCTTTTGTTCATCGGTGAGCTCTTTCGGGACCATTTTTGCACATACCTTTCTCATGGCAAGATTTTCAGTTAAGGTTTTCCTAACTGTTTCTCTATCATTGTTTACTTGACCTGCTATGCTTCTCTCAGTGAGCCGACAATTTTGACATGCAATTCGACAATTTTTTGCAATGTTTTCATCAGTTCTGCTCATTACTGGCTGCCCTGACTTCTCTTCATCAGTAACATGTTTTCTTCCCTCAGAAAAAGGTTTAATCCATTTGTACATTGTCATCTTCTTCATGACATTATCCCCATAAACTTGGACTAACATGTCCCTGATTTCACTTCCACTCTTGCCAACTTTAACAAGAAATTTAATGTTTGTTTAACGTTGCTCTAATTCAAGCTCAGACACTCTCGTGATGGCACACAAAAACACGCAACAGCAATAATGAATGACATTCAGCAAGACACCGCCACACGTAGACAAGAACACAGCTATGAGACACTGATATACCAAGGTTATGAAACCTTACCGAGCTGTTTGTACAGTGCTGCCAAAGTAAGTGCAGTGTGGCAAGTTCGCAAACTTAATTGTCAAGCCTTGTATACGGAGAGGCAAGAGACACAGAATAGCCAAAACAATATTAAAGGAGAATAATCAAGTTGGAGGGCTGACCCTACCCACCATCAAGACTTACTCTAAAGCAACAGTAATCATCCAGGTAGTTTGCTATTGGTGAAAGAACAGACAAATAAATCAAAAGATCAGAATAGAAAGCCAGAAATAGAGCCACAAACAGTTAATTTATGTTTCACAAAAGAGCAAAGGCAACACAATGGAGCAAAGATAGTCTTTTAAACAAATGCTGTTGGAATAACTAAATGTATACATGAAAAAAAAAAAAAAATCTAGACACAGACCTTATACCCTTCACAAAAACTAATTAAAAACAGATCACAGACTGAAATGTAAAATGCAAAACTATGAATTTCCTAGCAGATAACATAGAAAATCTAGATGAACTTGGGTTTGGTGATGACTTTTTAGATGTAACACCAATGACACGATCCATAAAATAAATAATTGATAAGCTGGACTTCATTAAAAAAAAATCTATTCTTCAAAAGACATTGCCAAGAGAATGAAAAGAGAACCCATAGACTGGGAAAAAATATTTGCAAAAGACACATCTGATAAAGGACTGTTATCCCTAATATATAAAGAACTTTTGAAACTCAACAATAAGAAAATAAACAAAGTGATTAAGAAATGGGCCAAAGCTCTTAATAGACACCTTATCAAAGAAGATATACAGATGGCAAATATATGTAAAGATGCTCCACATCATATGTCATTAGGAAAAGGTAAATGAAAACAACAATGTGATACCACTACACACCCATAAGAACACTGACAACACCAAATGCTGATGAAGATGTAGAGAAAGAGGAACTCTCATCCATTGCTGATGAGAACGCAAAATGACACTTTGGAAAACAGTCTGGCAGGTTATCACAAAACTAAGCAAACTCTTATCATATGATCCAGCAGTTGCGCTCCTTGATATTTACCCAAGGAATTGAAAACTTATATTCACACAAAACCTGCACACAGATGTTTATAGCAGTTTTATTCATAATTGTTAAAACTTGGAGGCATCCAAGATGTCCTTCAGTAGGTGAATGGATAACTAAACTGTGGTTTACCCAGACAATGGAATATTATTCAGCACTAAAAAGAAATGAGCTATCAAACCATGAAAAGGCATGGAGGAAACTAAACGTATATTACTAAATGAAAGAAGCCAATCTGAAACAGCTACATACTGTATGATTGCAACTACGACATCTGGAAAAGGCAAAACTTTGGAGACAGTGAAAAGATCAGTGGCTGCCAGAAGTTAGGGGGTAAGGAGGGATGAATAAGCAGAGCACAGACACGTTCAAGGCAGTGAAATCATTCTGAATGCTACTATAAAATGGATACATGTCATTATACATTTGTCAAAAACCCATAGAATGTACAACACCAAGAGTGAATGACAGACTTTGGGTAATAATGATGTGTCAATGTAGGTTCATCAATTTTAACACATGCACCACTCCAGTAGGGGATGTTGGTAATGGGGGAGGTTATGCATATATGGGGACAGAAGGTACATGTGAAATCTCTGTGCCTTCTGAATTTTGCTGTAAACCCAAAACTACTCTAAAAAATAAAATTTATTTCTTATAAAGCGAGAGAAAAAAACAAGAAACTGTGTATGGACAATTACATTAGCCATGTGACTACTCATTTGTGAATTACGTATTTATAAACTATCACAAGGAAAAGTTAGTTACTTTTTCTATTCCTAACTTCTACAAAGAAAAGAAAGCTTTTATTGACTGGAAGGGGAAAAAAATATCAGAATATCATTCCATATTTAATGAAAAGTTCTACAAATTTGGAAGATTAAGTTCTAATTCCAACAGGGTCTAGCAGAAATAAAAACAAAGTTCTTTATTATATAAACAATGAAATTGAATAAAGTAAGAGGAATTGTTCTTACCATATATTTAGAATAGTGTGTGCTGATCTGGACACACTATGATCAGAAAGCTAATTCAGAAAAAAATGCGGGATTGTGGGGGCATCTAAATTAGCCAAGAAACTTGAAGATCCCAGTTCCTGCCATACAAAATAAAATTAAGATTTTTTTTATTCTTTATTACTGAAATTCAAAAACTAAATTAAGTGGTTTAGTCTTCACTTTTAATGAGTAAAAGTTATAAGAAGTAAAAATAAATGAAACATTTAACTAAATTTAACTTAATTATTGTTTTATCATATGAATTTCCATTCAAACATGATTTGGATTGTTCGGTGAATATCATGGTAACCAGAAAATCTCTAGTTTAAGGAAGTAATACCATCCAACTCAGTCTAAAGTAGAGTAGGAACTAAATTTTTATAAGCTATTTTACAGTTGTTTTGTCTTATTAGAGCCAGCTACCATGTTATTGTAGGATTTTGTTGCTCCTTAAGTAATAATTAGTTCTCCATATTTGTTTTTGTTTCTAATATTTTTTCTTTTTTCTTTAAATATATAAGTACAGTTGGTATACAATCTTATATTGCTTATATTAGTTACAGGTGTACAATATAGTGATTCAACATTTTTATAACTTTCAATGTGATCACCTCAGCCCCCATGTTTGTTACTAAGAAATACAAATGCCAGAGTTAGTGGTCACCAAGGCTGTCTTAGCAGAGTTAGGGGAAGTTCTGAGGTACCGCTAATCAAGCAGTGCTCTGCAGCTTAGGCACACACTACGTCATCTTGTACTGGGTTCGCCCTGAGAACATCTATGCTCTAGGCCCTAGAGTCTAGGGTCAACAGGGATGGTTCCAGGGAGCCCTGCTTGGATGGAATTTCCTGGCACATGACTTTAGAAATCAGTGAATCCAAGACTGTTAAAGCTGAAAGGAACCTTAAAGATCAAAAGGGATATTATGAGAAAAGTAAAACCTGATAAGATGTTGTTGAACCCTTTGTTGTCTTTGCACCGTGGATTAAACAACAAAACAAAACAAACAAAAAAGCAATCTAGAAGAATCTTTCCCTTTCATCACTTGTTAGGATTGCTATATATGCATAAATATAGAATTATCTCATTTTTTTCTAGTGCAGGATAAATAACAGATTGTATTTGAATTTGACCCAAAAAACTATTCTTTATTCACATTTTATCCTCAACCTCTATTTCTTTTAATGGAAGTATATTTCCTGTTTCATAATAAAAATACAGCAACCAGAATTTAGATATTTACAGTGTTTTGCCAACAACTGAAACAAATAATCCTCAAAATCTGCACTGGCTATATAGACAAAAGAAATCAAACAATTACTTCAGAGTTCTAAAATTATCTTACTCATCTAATGGGGACTAGACTCCTACTTAGATATTTTATCATTTTCAGTCCCCAGTGAGATAAAATGCTTCAGCATATATTTTTAGCCATGAGTTATGTTTATTTTAATAGCACTGCCTTTAAATCACTTTTCCAAAAAACAAAAGAAACCCAAAAAACAAAAACCACCCAAAAAAACAAAAATCCCTCTGGCATTTCTGTCAGCTTCTCTAATTGAATTATGCTATTCGATTATGAAGCAACGGTTTAGTTTACCCAACTTTTATCATTTTGTGTTTAGAATCATTCTTAAATCCAAATTGGCTGATTACTGAACAAGTTCTAATTACTCCCCAGAGACTGTGGGAGCCTAGGCTTTTCACGCTGTGCACTGTTCAGCCGGAAAACAGGCTTCCTCTTGTACGGCCCGATCTGTTATTGATTTAAAAACTGACCTAAGGGCTATGTGTTCTGGGCTCTTTGAAGCACATTTGCTGCTCCTGCCTTCTTGAACTATTCTGTCAGACATCCTGAAGCCTCGTGTCATTCTCTTCACTACGTATTTTGTGCCCCTGGAACAATGGGACACTGGCTCACTAACCTGCTTTCACCTCCAAATAATCACACTGGCACTTCTGTCTTAAACCTTGAGGAAGGTCAGTTCAGTTCCAAGTCTACATCATCCCTCCTTCCTGGCTTTGGACTTGGGGCCTTGCCTATCCCTAGACTCCTGTGAGTGTAAACGCCATCCATGTCTCATAGTCATCTCCATCTTCCATGGTGCCTACTCAGGTCTCAGTCACAGCAGCTTTTCAATGCAAAATAATTACGAATCTGTGGATAATTTATTTAAAGTTGTTTACAAATAATTTTTTATGTGTAAATAAGTTTATAAAATAAAAAAAATCCAGGAATAACTTCAAAGGATAGAGATTCAGATTATAACCAGTAAAATCTTGCTCTGATATCTAGGTTTTATAGTTGTAGGAAATGGCACCAGAAAGCAATTCTACACTGACAGTTGCAGGTCCTCTCAAAAAAATCAGAAATAAATCAATGATGACTTTTCCTTAAGAATCAAGTGGGCATTTTGATAGGCTGGCAGCAGAGGAAAACCTGAGTTCCTAAGGCTTGGTTATGTTTTTTAATTCTTTTCAATCTGAGGAGAGCTTTGCACAGTTGTAAACTTGCTGTAGCACTCTTAGAAGGCGGAAGGTCCAAGTTCCCACGTTCTTTATAACTAAAAGGACAGGATACACCCAGCTTGTGGGGAGAGAGAGAGTCACAGTAATAAGGTAATCCAGGAGGCAGTTCAAGGGTCCCCTGAACTCCATTCACCACTCAGTGGGATCTGAGGGAAAAGAGGGTGGTAGCTGAGGGAGATGTTTAACTGACAGAGAAGGAAAGCAGTGCAGCGCCCTAGGGGGAGCTGGGAATAGAGGCTGCTAATTTTTGTTCCAGTTCCTTACAATCCAGTTATTAATCAAAGGCCTCTCTAAGTACCTGACACACAGCTAAGCAACGTGGGTTATAATAATAAAGCCAGAAGCCTTAACTTTTGCCCCTTATGATGCTCACAATCTAATTTGGAGAAGGAGAAAACTAATGGAAGTAAGATGATCAGAGAACAATTAAATGCTAACCTATAAGTCAAGACAAGTTCACAGGAGGGAGAGATCAGGATGGAGTGATACTATAAGACAAAACTCAGAAGCTTCCAGACAATGAGAAAATGAATTGCAAAACTGAGAATCAGGCAGGCCCATGACGATTGAGAGGGGCAGATTCAGAAGGATGTCCTTGAATGGTGGCCCAGCAGGAGAGAGCTGGGAATCATTGATAGATCCTAACAGAATGCTTTTGGAAGGGCTAGAGTCTGTGATAAAAACACAAGAGAATCTGGGATCAAAATGGCGGCATGACGTGAGCCTCTGTAAAGCTCTCCTGGAATTTACAACTAATTGAACAATAACTCCACAAAGGACTCCCTGCACAGCAGACAGGCAAGACGAAGAGGCCCACTACTGAATTCACCTACAGGTGGGGAATCGCGCGAGCGGGGGAGGAGGGAAGGGAACTGCGGAGACGGAGCAGCCCGGGCGCAGGACGCAGACCCAGCTCAGTGCTCTGAGCTCGCTACTTCCCGGAACTACCGCAGCTGCGGGCGAGGGAAGACTCGGACTGCAAGGGCTCCGCTTATGGCCCACAGGGCTGAGGTGGCAGCATATAACACGGCTGAACCCAACGCTCACGGAAGAGACCTCGGAGAAAAGACTGAGGGAAGAAGGCTGAAAAGGGTGGTTTAAGCCCTCACTGCCGAGCAGAGAACAGAGCCTTAGGCACTGAGACTAGCCGCCCCCCTCTACACTCCCAGAGCTCGCCCCGCCCCCACCTGCCCGGTGCTAGAAACAGAACAGTAGCAGTGTTAGATCAAAAGAACAGAATATTTGCTGTTCTGAGAACTGTGGACCGCAGACACAGATTCGCAGCTCAACTAGTTCCGTCAAAGGGCAGGGAGCTGTGGAAGCAGGACCGGCTGTGGTGGTGGTCGCAGCCATTGCTCTGGGCCACCTCTCACAGCTCACCCCGCCCTTGGCCCCACCTATCTGGGCGGATCCCTGCAGGAGTAAACAGAACTGCTGAAACATACGGGCTCTGAATCAGGAGCTGGAAGAGCTTTGGAACATCAAAAGCTCTCCGCATACCCACCGGGACACTGCGCCCTGTGACCCAGGCGAACTATTAACTGAGGGCAAGCTTGTCTCCCAGGGAATCCCCCCATTCTGTGAGAAGCTGGAATAGTGCAGAGAAAACATAGCACTACCGTGTGAGAGAGGAAAAAAAGGCTGCAGTCGGAGAGAAAATAAAACATTCTACCAACAAGTACTGGAAAACAAAAGAAAGACCTCTTCCTATCAACCTGTTGCAGAAGCCACTCCTGTAGATGTCTAGGAAGAGAAATAATAAATCAGTAATTGCAATGAATAACCAAGGCAACAAGACAGCTCAGAAAGAAAGTAAAAAGTCTCCAGAAAAGGAACTTCAAGATATGGAAATACGTGACTTAAATGACAGAGAATTCAAGATTGCAGTTCTGAAAAAACTCAAAGAGATGCAAGAAAACACAGAAAGGCAGTTTAATGAACTCAGAAACACAATCATAGAACAACATGAGCATTTTATGAAAGAGATTGAAATTTTAAAAAAGAACCAAATAAAATTTCTGGAGATTAAGAACTCAATAGAAGAAATTAAAAATCAAATAACCAGCTTAGGAAGTAGAGTTGACCAGATGGAGGAAAGAATCAGTGACATCGAAGATAGAAACCTGGAAATGACACGGATGGAAGAAGAAAGAGACTTGAGACTTAAAAGAAATGAAAGAACTCTACAAGAACTTTCTGACTCCATCAGAAAGAGCAATATAAGAATAATGGGCATACCAGAGGGGAAGAAAGAGAGAAGGGAAAAGAGAATATATTCAAACAGATTGTCGATGAGAACTTCCCAAACTTGTGGACAGAACTGGATCCCCGAATCCAAGAGCAAATAGAACACCTAATTACCTCAATCCCAACAAGCCTTCTCCAAGGCACATTGTATTGAAGCTGTCTAAAATCAACGAAAAAGATAGAATCCTCAAGGCAGCCAGGGAAAAGAAGACGGTAACCTACAAAGGAAAGCCCATTAGATTATCATCAGATTTTTCAGCAGAAACTCTACAAGCCAGGAAGGAGTGGAACAAAATATTCAAACTATTGAAAGAGAGAAATTATGAGACAAGTATAATATATCCAGCAAAGATATCCTTTAGATACGAAGGAGGAATAAAGACCTTTCCAGACATACAGAAGCTGTGGGAATTTTCTAATACATGACCTGCACTACAAGAAATACTAAAGGAGGCTATTCAACCATCATCAACAGGGACAATTTTGGCAACCAAACATAATGTTTTGGCAACCAAAACATAAAAAGGGGGAGAATAAAGGCCTGAACCGGAATATGGGAATGGAGAAAGTAAGCGTGCTGAAGAAAATGGAATACTCTAAATATCAAACTCTCTTTTACATAAACTTAAGGGTAACCACTCAAAAAAAAAAATCCAGAACTGAAATATATACTGTAATAAAAGAAGAAACAGAGGGAAACATCATAGAATACCACCACACAGAAATAATAGACAACAACAAGAAGGCAAAGAAACAATGGAGACACAGCCTTACCAGAAAACTAAAGATAGAATGACAGGAAATCCTCACATATCAATACTTACCCTAAATGTAAATGGACTGAACTCACCAATAAAAAGGCACAGAGTAGCAGATTGGATCAAAAAACTAAACCCAACCATATTTTGTCTCCAAGAGACACATCTCAGTTCCAAGGACAAGCATAGACTCAAAGTGAAAGGGTGGAAAATGATACTCCAAGCAAATGGTACCCAGAGAAAATCAGGTGTAGCCATAATGATATCAGATGAAACAGACTTCAGGGTGAAAAAGATAACAAGAGACAAAGATGGACATTTCATAATGGTAAAGGGGACTATACAACAAGAAGACATAACAGTCATCAATATTTATTCCCCTAATCAGGGAGCACCGAAATGTACCAAGCAACTACTAACAGAACTAAAAGGAGAAATTGACCAAAACACAATCATACTAGGGGACTTAAATACATCATTGACAGCTATGGATAGATCATCTAAACAGAAAATAAATAACGAAATAGCAGCCCTAAATGACACATTAGATGAAATGGACATAAATGACATATATAGAGCACTTCATCCTAAAACATCAGACTATACATTCTTTTCTAGTGTACATGGAACACTCTCAAGGATAGACCATATATTGGGATATAAAATCAGTCTCAGCAAATTTAAGAAGATTGAAATCATACCAAGCATATTCTCTGATCACAAGGCTTTGAAATTGGATATCAACTGCAAAAAGAAAGCAGGAAAAAACACAAATACATGGAGATTAAACAACATACTTTTAAAGAACGACTGAGTCAAAGAAGAAATTAGAGGAGAGATCAAAAGATACATAGAAACAAATGACAATGAAAATACATCCTACCAAAATTTTTTGGATGCAGTGAAAGCAGTTTTAAGAGGGAAATTTATCTCATTACAGGCTTATCTCAAGAAACGAGAAAAATCCCAAATAAGTAACCTCATGTTACACCTTAAAGAACTAGAAAAAGAAGAACAAGTGAAACCCAAGGTCAGCAGAAGAAAGGAAATAACAAAAATCAGAGCAGAACTAAATGAAATAGAGAACAAAAAGAGAATAGAAAAAATTAATGTGACAAAGAGCTGGTTCTTTGAAAAGATTAACAAAATTGACAAACCCTTGGCTAGACTCACTAAGATAAAAAGAAAGACACTAATTAACAAAATCAGAAATGAAAAAGGGAAAGTTATCACGGACACCACAAAAATACAAAGGATCATCCAAGAATACTATGAAGGACTATATGCCACCAAATTCAATAAACTAGAAGAAACTGACAAGTTCTTAGAAACATATAGCCCGCCAAGGCTGAACCATGAAGAATTGGAAAATCTAAACAGACCGATCACAGGTAACGAAATTGAATCAGTCATCCAAAACCTTCCCAAAAGTAAAAGTCTGGGACCAGATGGTTTCACTAGTGAATTCTACCAAACCTTCAAAGTGGATCTAATACCAAGTGGGGTTCATCCCCGGGTCACAAGGATGGTTCAACATCTGCAAATACATCAATGTGATACATCACATAAACAAAATAAAGGACAAAAATCATATGATTGTAACAATTGATGCAGAAAAAGCATTTGACAAGATACAACATCGATTTATGACTAAAACACTTAATAAAATAGGTATAGAAGGAAAATACCTTAACATAATAAATGCCATA
Source organism: Rhinolophus sinicus (assembly GCF_057876585.1). Lineage (NCBI taxonomy): Eukaryota > Metazoa > Chordata > Mammalia > Chiroptera > Rhinolophidae > Rhinolophus > Rhinolophus sinicus. The sequence goes on from NC_142507.1 coordinate 32,725,901, forward strand.
TATGACAAGCCCTCAGTTAATCTTATAATTAATGGTGAAAAATTGAAGCCCTTTGCTCTATGTTCAGGAACAGGACAGGGCTGTCCCCAATCACCTCTGCTTTTCAACATAGTGTTGGAAGTCCTTGCCAGAGCAATCAGGCAAGAGAAAGAAATAAAAGGCATCCAAATTGGGAAAGAAGAAGTTAAATTATCACTCTTTGCAGATGACATGATGCTATATATAGAAAACCCTAAAGACTCCACCAAAAAGCTATTAGAAACAATCACCGAATACAGTAAAGTTGCTGGCTACAAAATCAACGCACAAAAGTCCATTGCATTCCTGTATACTAACAATGAAATATCAGAAAAAGAAACACAAAAAACAATTCCTTTTGCAATTGCATCAAAAAGAATAAAATACCTAGGCATAAACTTAACCAAGGATGTGAAGGATCTATATGCTGAAAACTATAATACATTTTTGAAAGAAATTGAAGAAGACACAAAGAAATGGAAAGACATTCCGTGCTCATGGATTGGAAGAATCAACATAGTTAAAATGGCCATATAACCCAAAGCAATATACAGATTTAATGCAATCCCCATCAAAATCCCATGGCATTTTTTAAAGAAACAGAACAAAAAATCATCAGATTTGTTTGGAACCACAAAAGACCCCGAATAGCCAAAGCAATCTTAAGAAAAAAGAACAATACTGGAGGTATCACACTCCCTGACTTTAGCTTGTACTACAGGGCTACAATAATCAAAACAGCATGGTATTGGCAGAAAAACAGACATATAGACCAATGGAATAGAATTGAGAACCCAGAAATAAACCCACATAAATATGGACAGATAATTTTTGACAAAGAAGCTAAAAACATACAATGGAGGAAAGACAGCCTCTTCAATAAATGGTGCTGGGAGAACTGGATAGCCACGTGCAAAAGAATGAAACTGGACTGCTATCTGTAACCATGTACCAAAATTAATTCAAAATGGATCAAAGACTTAAGCATAAGACCTGACACAATAAACTGCATAGAAGAAAACATAGGTACTAAACTGATGGACCTTGGGTTCAAAGAGCATTTTATGAATTTGACTCCAAAGGCAATGGAAGTAAAAGCTAAGATAAACGAGTAGGAGTATATGAAACTTAAAAGCTTCTGCACAGCAAAAGAAACCATCGACAAAATAAAGAGGCAACCAACTGAATGGGAGAAGATTTTTGCAAACAGTGTCTCCGATAAGGGGCTAATATTCAAAACATACAAGAAACTCATGAAACTCAACAACAAAAAAACAAACAACCCAATTGAAAAACGGGCAGATGACCTGAAGAGACATTTCTCCAAAGAAGACATACGAATGGCAAATAGACATATGAAAAAATGCTCAACATCATTAATCATCAGAGAAATGCAAATAAAATCCCCAATGAGATATCAGAATGGCTATCATCAATAAAACAAATAGTAACAAGTGTTGGAGAGGATGTGTAGAAAAAGGAACCCTCATACACTGTTGATGGGAATGCAGACTATTGCAGCCGTTATGGAAGGCAGTGTGGAGGTACCTCAAAAAATTATGAATAGAATTAGCATATGACCCAACAATCCCTCTCCTGGGTATCTACCCAAAAAATGAAAACAGTTGTACATAAGACACGTGTGCTCCAATGTTCATTGCAGCTTTGTTTACGATGGCCAAGATATGGAAACACCCAAAGTGTCCATCGATAGATGAATGGATAAAGAAGTTGTGGTATATATACACAATGGAATACTATTCAGTGGTAAGAAAAGATGATATAGGAATATTTGGGACAACATGGATGGATTTTGAGAGTATGATGCTAAGCGAAATAAGTCAGACAGAAAAAGCAGAGAACCATATAATTTCACTGATATGTGGTATATAAACCAAAAACAGCAAAAGAACAAGACAAATAAATGAGAAACAAAAACTCATAGACACAGACAATAGTTTAGTGGTTACCAGAGGTTAAGGGGAGAGGGCGGTGGTAGATGAGGGTAAAGGGGGATCAAATACATGGTGATGGAAGGAGAACTGACCCTGGGTGGTGAACACACAATGGGATTTATAGATGATGTAATACAGAATTGTACACCTGAAACCTATGTAATTTCACTAACAATTGTCACCCCAATAAATTAAAAACAAACAAACAAACAAAAACAAAACAAAAAAAGCACAACGAGACAAAAAAGAAAGAACAGAGAATCAAATAATCCCTGGCTGTTTTCATGCCTGAAGGGGCTCACTGTGGCATGGAAATCGACATGAAACAGACATATAACATAATCCAAGCTGGGCACTGTGCAGACATTCTTTGGCCTAAGTTTAAAAATATATATTAACTCCTTGTTAGCCTCTCGAGTTTTGGAAGAGAATATCTAACCTAGTGACAAAGTGGCAGAGGAGGACGTAGGAACCTACCACTGAGGCTCCTTGTACACATACTAATTATGTTCACATAAGACTATGAAGTAGGAATTATGGTCCCTATTCTCCAGATGAGTAAAGTAAGTTTATGGAGGTTAAATAGCTCACTTAAGCATGCACAAATATTAGAATGGCAGACCTAGATTCTGAATCCTAGTATGCACGCTGCTCAAGCCCATTTTCTCCATTCCGTGTAGACAGTATACTCTCGACTACTCTTAGAGAGGACAGAAATCAGTGGTGTTTCATTTACAGTGAGGTCTAGGGCTGAGCTTGGAGCTGGGAGTGAGAAGAACTGGGTTTTTTGTCCATGCTTTGGTTTTAGTTCTAAGAGTTTGGATTAGGCATTCCACTCTCTCGGCTTTATTACCTAAACTTTAAAAGGAGGATATGGAATTAAATTATTTCTAAGGTATTATCTGCACAAGTTTATGATTCTAACTATACAAGTGGATTCCTCACCAGGGGAAGCCCTAATGTGACTGTTCTAATAAAAAGAGAATGGGGACTATGAGAATAAACATTGATCTTTGTATATAGAAATCCACCTACATATAAATAATCTAGTAAATATTAATTGTCCTGCCAAAACAGCAGTGGTAGCTCCAGGACCTGAAAGAAGAAAGGTCTAGGGGTAGCAGGCTTGTCTTGCAGCTGCGCACCATAAGCCCATGGCCTTCACTGACGTGGCCTACAGTTAGTCCTCTATGGCATGTGTGAGGCCTTTCAGCCACCCCTATGCACTGCTACTGCCTTTAAGGTCCTCAGGAGAAGACAAACATGGTCTACTCAGGGAACCTACGTAAATAGAACAACCAGAGGTGAGAGACTGCAGAGAGCATGTATCCTGGACAGGGAAGTCACTCCTCAGCTCTGACTGATATCTGCCCTATAGTCAGCTGCTCTTCCAATTTTTCAAAAAGAGCCAGAAATATATTTTTTTAAACTTTTATTTATTTTTAAGTGGGTTTTTCCAGGACCCATCAACTCCAAGTCAAGCAGTTGTTTCAATCTAGTTGTGGAGGGCGCAGCTCACAGTAGCCCATGTGGGGATTGAACCAGCAACCTTGTAAGAGAACCACGCTCTAACCAACTGAACCAACCAGCCACCCCAGCAATATGGGTTTTTGGGCAACTTGAAACACCTTGAACAACTATGCAGTCCAAATCCTGACCATGAGACTCAGACAAGGCACGTTTTTACCCACTTGTGGCCCATGGATCATTGGTATGCTTGACTAGGCTGATAAAAAATAGAAGGCAGAGGGCCTGGTGAGTGCTAGTCTCAGAAATAGAAGAAGGGGGGTCACTGGAATAGACAAAGAAAAGGCACTGAGAAAGATCTTACCCAGTTCGCATCTGAATAAAGTTCACCAGTAATTCATAAGCTCTTACGCACGTAACTCCTATAAAGCTTATAATTTTTGTCAACATCTGTCTGCTTCCTGTAGTCAATAACAAGAAGGCCCTTAAAACAAAGGTGAGTGTGCTGGGTTCAAAGACAGAAAAAAATTGAGAGAACTGTTGAAAACGAAAATTAAGTTTTACTTCCTAATAGATCTATGGGGAGAATTCCTGCAGGAGAAGCTGATGACGACAACTGCAAAGGAGTGGAGGTCAATGGATCAAGCTCCCGGCCTTCTTGAAGAAAGTAAGGTGGGAGAGGGTGTCAAGGCAAAGATGAAAATGGGCTTCAACATGGATTCTGACAGGAGGACAGAGGTGAGAGGGAGGGAGAGGAAGAAAGAAAAAAATGGTCAAAGTATGAAAAGAGAGAAGAAGGCGGCTGACAATGCACAGGGAAAGGCGGCAGAAGAAAAATCAAGCTTCTGAATGTCTGTGTATGGTTGACAGGTGCGTAAATAAAACATAAGGAACTTCAGAAAGACTCTAAGGGCTAAGTCATAATTTAAGAAATATCCGGGGGCACCCACTGCATCTAAGATACTATGAGGTACAGGAACTCCAAGGAGTAAGTCATTCAGGCAGGAGGTGAGCAGGAGTTACGGGTTTTGAATGTAGAGAATCGTCTTCCTGGCAGAGGGGGTGGCCTGTTCAAGAACAAGTGGGTCTGATACCTCTGCTGCTTCTACTCTGGCCTCTTATTATCCCCATTTGATAGGGATGAGACGCTAAGCAAGAGAGACTAACTGCTTAGCTTTGAGCCACACACATAATTACTGACAAAGCTGAGAGAAACACCAAAACCTCCTGATTCCCACTATGGCATTTTCTTTTTCCTTCCATGCCACAACTAGGTATAATGGATGCAAACCAGAGCAAACAATTATGAAAACTTCAAGATAAATGTAAAATACTCAGGGTGAATTCTTGGTGAAACCTATATAATAAAAATGGGGAACTCTTCATGGGTGACCTGAAGACTGGAAGTTTGCTCTACATGAGCCTCATCCAGTTCCCACAGAGGGGAGGGAAATCCCTACCCCCACCCACTCCCAAGCCCCCCGCCCCCACAATTCTGTTCTCCATTGGTTGTGAGCAGTGACGAGTTTTCTCTCCCGTGTGACTTCACACGGATTTATGGCTCCTTGAAAACCTGAAACAGGAAAGTTGGCTTAGGAATAATAAAACAGCAACAGATGAAGTCCCCTGAGCTCTGGGTAATGCCTCCGCTAATAAGATTTATCTACAAAATACTGTCTTGTGTAAGCAAATCTTTTGAAAAAAAAAAAAAAGTACCTGGAGCTTTGAAGATGTGGACACAACTGATCTGAGCAAGCAACACCTGTCTTTAGAGAAAAGTAATTATTTACCCCCTAAGAGCAAACCTGTTTTCACAAACTCAGCTGTAAACATCTAAAAAAATACTTTGACAAAGATCTGTATAAACGGCTTAAATAAATGTGAAATCAGGAAGACCAAGAATGCAAAATAGCATTTTGCTAACAAGTGGAATTTGGTACGCTTTGCAATTCTACAGTTGATCTCATGACAGATTTCATTCTTTATGGCAGAATTCCAAAATATGAAAATATTGACATCATAAACTTATGAAACTTATAAATCTGGTATTCACATTTTAAAAAAGAAATGATCAGTCACAATATGTTCTTTCTGTAATGCCAAGGTCTTATCATGAGGGAACTTCTTGCTATTCTTAAGGGTGTGTAATACCAGCTCGTTAACTTGTTTTTAATTGGACCCTTTTCACTCCTCTAAATGCTAAAGTATCTTTTTCTGTAAGCCACACGATGTTTAAAAATTGTAAGGTTTTTACTCAGTCCTTTTAGTAAATCTGTGGTAATCATTGTTTCCTTGTCTCTGATTGTAAGGTCCTTTTGAAGAATATTTTTATAATTATTTGCCTATATGTCATAGAGAAAATCAGAGTTTGCCCTTTTGACCCTGTGGCAAAGGCTCTGTGGAAAGTGAAACACACTAGTGTACATCTCCTATAACCGTGTTTCCCCGAATATAAGACCGAGCCAGACAATCAGCTCTAATGCGCCTTTTGGAGCAAAAATTATATAAGACCCAGTCTTATTTTACTATAAGACCTGGTAATATAAAAATATAATATAGTATAATATAGTATAGTATAATATAATATATAATATAATATACCGGGTCTTATATTAATTTTTGCTCCAAAAGATGTATTAGAGCTGATTGTCCGGCTAGGTCTTATTTTCGGGGAAACAGGGAAAGTGCTATCTCGGTATTAGTGGAATCTCAACTCTCATGTTCTATGTTGAGAACTGATAACCTTTCTGCCACTGACTTAGCTTTGTTTACGTCTATGTCTAACACTGGAAAAAGAAATCCATGACCAGGAGGCTTCACTGTTTTCATGGTATAAAAAATAAGAATTACACCAGGAGGCCAGGGAAAAAAGGTATCACCAAAAAGCAAATTCCCAAAGAGGAAATGCTAGCCTAGAAAGATACATTTTACCCAATTTCTTGTGGGAAGAAAATGAGAAATTCAAAAGACAAAACTGTGATGGTACTTTGTCTCCAGAGGCTGTTAGAAAACATCTAAGTTTTAACCTTTTTTTTTTAAAGTAAAAAAACCCAAATTAGTTCCATGACACTTAGGCATTAAAATAAAGCAACTGTTGATGAAAATGTTTTAAACTTAATATAGGTAGTGGCTGCACAACACTGTGAATGTAATAAATGCCACCGAAGTGTACACTTTACTTATTTATTTATTCTCAGGTGTACAAAGCAAAGTAGCAGACATTTACACCCCTCATAAATTGATAACCCCCCCAATTTACTATCCCTCTGACATCATATATAGAGCTATTACAATACCACTGACTATATGGTATTGTAATGCTGTACTTTAAATCCTGTGACTATATATACCTATATCTACTTCAGCCTCAGGTGTACAGTGCAGTGGTCAGGCATCCACACAATCCATGAAGTGAGCCCCCCAGTAAGTCCAGTGCCCATCTGGTATGCTGCGTAATCTTTACAACATTATTGATTATATCCCCCATCCCTGTGATTGATTATATTGTGACTACTAATTTGTACTTTCTAATCCCTTCACCTTCTCCCCCATCCTCACCCCCTCCCATCCAGCAACCATCAGCTTTTTCCTCGAAGTGTATACTTTAAAATGCTTAATTTTATGTTATGTGAATTTCAACTCAATTTAAAAAAAAAAGCAACTATATTCTGCTTATGGAGCAGGTTCCAGTTAAGATGGCAGGGTAGGTAAACGTGCTCGTCTCCACCCATGACCACTTCAAAATTACGCTTAAATTATAGAACAATCACCCATGAGAACCATTTGAAGATTAGGTGAGCAGAAGTCCTATAACTAAGGATATAAAGAAGAAGCCATGGGGAGACTGGGAGGAGGGGCAGAGATGGGAAACCGGCTGGTGTCACACCTGACTGTGGTGGTTGAGAATTGGGAGGGACAGCTGAGCCACAGAGGTGTCCCCTGAAGAGTGAGGGATCCCAGCCTCACACCGGGCTCCCCAGCCTGGAGCACCAGTGCCAGGAAGAAGAGCCCCCAGAACATCTGTCTGTGAAAATCAATAGGGATTCCATCCTTCAGGGTAAGAAAGAAGGCTGCTGGAAGCCCAGGAGTCCCCTTAAAGAGCCCTCACAGGCACTCATCCTGGGCTCCAGCTGAGAAAGAGACTGAGTTGGATGACTTTAGAATGGAGGAAAGCCTTGATTGTCCCTGTATTGAGCCCTCCTCCAGCAAAGTAAGTGAGTGGGCACCATCTTTCCTATGTTGAGCCTTCCCCCACAAGGCCAAATCTGAATCTGCACTGGCCTGGTGAAATCCACTTGCTTCACCCTGGTGACACCCTGGGACCCTGACCAACCCAACTCGTGCATCGCCAGAGGCATTTTCAGTGGTGAGCAGCTGACTGGTGCTGCAGTATTTCTTGGAAAACTCTTGGGTGGGTTGGCAGGCTACAGGTCAGCAACTGGACTCGGTGTGCTCTGGGCCTTTTGAGTAGCCATTGAATCAGCAGGGTGCCAAACCTGAATCTGAAATAACCTAGTAAACACCATTAGCCCCAACCTGGTGCTCCCTGAGACCCTGCCTCACCCATTTCATGTACTACACCAGGCTTGATCAGTGGCTGAGCCATGTGGGCAGCTAGCAGGGGCAAAATGCTTCTGGGGGCCTACTCTGGGCTTTCTGTTAAGCTATCCTAGATCCAGCAATGGTGGCAGCTGATCTCAGTTTGCAGTGTGGCTTCTCCCATGTGCCTTCAGGTCCAGCACAGGCAGCAACCAACTGTAAATCACTTTGTAGCTGCTACCAGGCTCCCAGGCTGGGCACAGGAAGCAGCTGAACTTGGCCTTAACCAGGGCACCTACCAGAGGCCCCCAAACCAAAACACCCAGTGGACAAATTCAGACAACTACAGAGCACCACCTGATTAGTTCAACAAGAGGCACAGTCCAAAGGTGGTCTCGCCAGGCACGAAAACCCATTTGGGCAAATCCCACTCCATGGGGTCAGCCCCAAAAAACAGCCTGTAAGCAGTGGACGAGGCCAAACCCCAAAAATAGTCAGCCTGAGGGTCAATACTACCCAAAGACGTGCCAATAGCAATCAAGGCTCAACTATAACAGTAGGGCACACACTATCCACACAAGGGACACTCCTAAAGCACCTGGTATAGTTGACCATGGAGACTGTGCCACTGGGCCCCACAGGGCACCTACGACATAAGGCCATCTGGACAAGACTTGGAGACATAGCAGATCTATCCAATACATAGAAACAACCACAGAGAGGCAGCCAAAATGAGGAAACAAACAAACAAAAAATATATCCCAAATGAAAGACAAAGAGTAAACCCCAGAAAAAGAACTAAACAAAATGGAGGCAAACAACCTACTAGATACAGAGTTCAAAACGATATTTATAAGGATGCTCAAGGGACTTAGAACCTGAACAGAGACAGCAAGCATAAAAAAGGACATAGAAGCCATAAAAAAGAACCAGTTAGAAGTGAAGAACACAATAATAAATAAAGAATGTGCTACAAGGAATCACCAGCAGACTAAATGAAGTAGAGGATCAAATCAGCGATTTGGAAAACAAGGTAGTAGAAAACAATAAATTGGAACAACAAAATGAAACAAACAATAATAATTTAAAAAAGACAGTTTAAGGGACCTATGGGACAACAGCAAGCATAACAAAATTCACATCATAGGAGTATCAGAAGGAGAAGAAAGGGAGAAGGGGATTGAGAACCTATCTGAAGAAATAATGACTAAAAACTTCCCTAACCTGGCAAAGGAAACAGATTATAAGCCGAGAAAGCCCAGAGAATCCCAAACAAGATGAACGCAAACAGGCCCACATCAAGACACAACATAATTAAACTGACAAAGGTTAAAGACAAAGCGAGAATCCTAAAAGCACCAAGAGAAAGAATAGTAATTACTTACAAGAGCGCTCCCATAAGACCATCAGCTAATTTCTCAAGAGAAACTTTGCAGGTCAGAAGGGAGCTACAGGAAATATTCAAAGTGATGAAAACCTAGGGCCTGTAACCAAGACTACTCTACGCAGCTAGCATTCAAAATTGAAGGAGACATAAAGAGCTTCCCAGACAAGAAAAAGCTAAAGGAATTCATTACCACCAAGCCAGTATTACAAGAAATGTTAAAACGACTTCTTTAAGCAGAGAAGAAAAGATAAAAAGAAACAAACGAAGATCAAAACAATGAATAATAAACTGGCAATAACTATATATCTATCAATAATCACTTTAAATGTAAATGGATTAAATGTGCCAATCAAAAGACATAGGATAGCTGAATGGATATGAAAACAAAACCCATGTATATTCTGTCTACAAGAGACCTAACTCAGATTGAAAGACACACAGAGACTGAAAGTAAAGGGATGAAAAAAGATATTTCATGCAGATGGAAATTTAGAAAAGCTGGGGTAGCAATACTTATTATATCGGACAAATTACACTTTAAAACAAAGACTATAATGAGAGACAAGGAAAGACATTACATAATAATAAAGGGATCAATCCAACAAGAGGACATAACCCTAATTAACATTCATGGACCTGACATAAGAGCACCTAAGTATATAAAACAAATATTGACGGACATAAAGGCAGAGATCAACAGTAACATATAATAGTAGGAAACTTTAACACCCCACTGATACCGATGGACAGATCTTCCAGGCAGAAAATCAACATGGAAACAGTGGCCTTATGTGACACATTAGACCAGATGGATTTAATTGATATTTTTAGAGCACTCACCCCTAGGCAGCACAATATATATTCTTTTCAAGTGCAGATGGAACATTTTTCCAAGATAGACCACAAGTTAGGCAACAAAACTAATCTCAATAAATTTAAGAAGATTGAAATCATGTCAAGTGTCTTCTCTGACCACAATGGTATGAAACGAGGAATCAATCACAAAAACAAAACAAAACAAAACAAAACAAAAACAAAAAACAAAACAAAAACACCTGAAAAACATACAAACACATTGAGGCTAAATAACATGCTACTAAATAATGAATGGGTCAATACTGAGATCAAGGAAGAAATCAAAAGATACCTTTAGACAAACAAAAATGGAAACACAATGACCCCAAATTTATGGGTTACAGCAAAAGCAGTTCTAAGAGGGAAATTCATAGCAATGCAGGTCTACCTCAAGAAACAAGAAAATTCTCAAATAAACACTTTAACTTTATGCCTAAGGGAACAGGAAAAAGAACAGCAAACAAAGACTAAAGTGAGTATAAGGAAGGGAATAATAAAGATCAGAGTGAAAAATAAACAAAGTTTAGGCTAAAAAAGAAACTGTACAAAAGATCAATGATACCAAGAATTGGTTCATTGAAAAGATAAACAAAATTGACAAACCTTTAACCAGACTCATCAAGAAAGAAAAAAAGAGGTCCCAAATAAATAAAATCAGAAGTCACAACCAACACCACAGAAATACAAAGAATTTTAAGAAAATACTACAAGCAACTATACACCGACAATTTGGACAATCTGAAAGAAATGGATAATTTCCTACAAGCATGTAATCCTCTAACGCTGAATCAAGTAAAAGCAGAAAATATGAACAGACTGATTACTACCAATGAAATTGAATCAGTAATCAACAAGCTCCCAACAAACAAAAGTCCTGGATCATAAGGCTTCACATGGGAATTTTACCAAACATTCAAAAAAGAATTGATATCTATTCTTCTCAAACTATTCCGAAAAGTTCAAGAGGAGGGAAGGCTCACAAGCTCATTGTACCAGGCCACCATTACCCTAATTCTAAAACCAAAGACTTTACAAAAAAAGAAAACAATAGACTAATGTCCCTAATGAAGATAGATTCAAAAATGCTCAACAAAATTCAGCAAACAGAATTCAGCAATACATTAAAAAGATCATACATCACCATCAAGTGAGATTTACTGCTGGTATGCAAGGTTGGTTCAATATCTTCAAGTGAATCAACATGATACACCGCATAAACAAAATGAAAAATAAAAATCATATGGTCATATCAATTGATGCAGAAAAAACATTTGACAAAATCCAGCATTCATTTATGATAAAAACTCTCAGCAAAGTGGGAATAGAGGGAACACAGGTCAACATAATAAAGGCCATATATGACAATCCCATAGCTAACATTGTACTCAATGGGGAAAAGCTAAACGCATTCTCTTTAAGATCAGAAACTAGAGTGTCCGGATCGTGGTTTTCGTGGGGGCGTTAGGCACTGTGAAATGCTGTGGGATGCGGGTTCTGTGAAACTTGGTGACCATCCGGGCAAGTACTGTGGACACTCAACAGGACACTTCTGCTCCACTGCGGGGGCAGCTAGGGCATAGCCCCATGTGCTCTGGGATGAGGTTCTGCAGGTGTGGGAACAAGCTCAGCCATCACCTCAGGAGCTTACAGAAAGTATAAAAAGAATTTTAAAAACTTATTTATAACAGGAGAGTTCGAGTCAAGATGGCACAATAGATAAACACTGTGTTTACCTTTTCTCATGACGACATCAAAACTACAACTAAATGACAAAACAAACATCATTGAGAATCACCTAAAATCTTGCTGAACCGAATCCCTACAACTAAGGACTTGCAGAAGAAGCCATCTTGAGACTGGCAGGAGGGGCAGAAACGTGGAACAGGCTGGTCCCACACCCAAGTGTGATCATTAAAAATTGGGAGAGATATCTCAGACGTGGAGGTCCCTCCCTAGAGAAGCAAGAGGTCCCAGCCCCACACCAGTCCAGGGTTCCAGTGCCAGGGAGAGAAGTCTCCATAATTTCTGGTTGTGAAAACCAGTGGAGATTGTGACAGAGAGAGATGGAGGGCAGCTGAAGTCCCAGCAGATCCTCTTAAAGGGACTGTGCAAGGACTTACTCAACGACGGAATTGCTGGCTCTGAGCGCCAGACCTGAGGCAGCAGCTGGAGAGGCAGCCAAGACAAATGTTGGGGAACTGAGTTTGTCTGGCTTAGGATGGGACCCAGAGGGGTAGCTTTCTCATGGATGGAGGAGCTGGCAGAGGCCATTGTTTCTTTGTTGAGCCCTCCCTCTTCACAGCATATATATGCAGGCAGCACCCATATCTGAGTCTCCATCAAGCTGGTTAATGCTGTTCCTTTGCCATGCCCTGGTGATCCGTGACCCTGCCCAACTTTCGGGCATACCCAAGCCACTTCCAGGGCTTTTTCTTATAAACCGCCTGCCTTAGCTCATGCTGCAGACTTCCCTAGGGTCTCTCAAAGGTTTGCGGAACCCAGAAAAGCAGCATCAGGCTTGAGCGTGTCCCAAACTTCTGGGTGAGCAACCCTAAGCCCAGCACTAGTGGCAGCTGGCCTTGGTTCGCAACTTGGCCTCTCAACGCACTTCCAAGCATGGCACGGGCAGCAGCCATTTGCAGATTTCTTTGTGGCTCCTGCCGGGTGGCCCTGGGTGGGGCATGGTCTGCGGCTGAATTTGACCTGCAGTGGATCCCCTCCAAGGTGGTCCTGGGGCTGGCACCCCCAGTGGCCAGCTTTAAAACATGCTGGAGCATCACCCAGCTGCCTCCAAGAACGACACACACAAGGGGTGAATTGGGCAGTACCAGAGCCCTGCTGAGGTAAATCCAGCTCTATAGGGTCAGCCCCTGAACCACAACTCCTCCACTGTTGTGAGCCAGTCCTCACAACCAATGAGCCTCAGGGTCAGTCCCTCCCACTGATGTGCACATAGCAACCAAGGCTCAACTAGACAAGCAAAGCACACACAACACACACAAGGGACACACATGGAATGCATGGCTCAAATGACCAGGAAGAGTGCACCACTGAGCCCCACAGCACACCTACTACATAAGGCCACTCTATTAAGACTGGAAGACATAGCAGCCCTACCTAATACATAGAAACAAGCACAGGGAGGCAGCCAAAATGGGGAGACAAAGAAACATTTCCCAAATAACAGAACAAAGCTCGAGAAAAATAACTAAACAAAAAGGAGACAAGCAATCTACCAGACAGAGTTCCAAACACTGGTTATAAGGATGCTCAATTATCTCAGGGAGAACTTCAACAAAGAGATAGGAAACATAAAGATGAAGATAGAAAACATGAAATAGAACAGTCAGAAATAAAGAATACAATAATGGAAGTGAAGAATACATGAAAGGGAATCAACAGTAGATTAGATGAAGCAGAGGACTGAACCAGTGATGTAGAAGATAAGGTAGTAAAGGCACCCAATCAGAACAGCAAAAAGAAAAAAGAATCCAAAACACTGAGGAGAGTTTAAGGGCCTCCAGGACAATATCAAGCATATCAACATTGGTATCATAGGGGTACCAGAAGAAGAGGGAGCACAGAATTGAAAACCTATTTGAAAAAAGAATGACAGAAAACTTCCCTAACCTGATGAAGGAAATAGATATAAAAATCCAGGAAGCACAGAGAGTCCCAAACAAGATGAATCCAAACAGGCCCACACCAAGACATAATAAAATGCTGAAGGTTAAAGAGAAAGAATCTTAAAAGCAGCAAGAGAAAAGCAGTTAGTTACCTACAAGGGAGCCCCCATAGGACTGTCAGCTGATTTCTCAACAGAAACTTTGCAGGCAAGAAGGGATTGGCAAGGAATATTCAAAGTGATAAAAAGCAAGGACCTGCAACAAAGATTACTCTACCCAGCAAAACTATCATTTAGAATCAAAATATAGATAAAGAGCTTCCCAGACAAGAAAAAGCTAAAGGAGTTCACCACCAACAAACCAGTATTACAAGGAATCTTAGAGGGACTTCTTTTAGACAAAAAAACAAAACAAAAACAAAATATGAATAAAATGGCAGTAACTATACACCTATGAACAATCACTTTCAGTGTAAGTGGATTAAATGCGCCAATCAAAAGATAGGGGGGCTGAATGGATAACAAAACAAGACCCTTACATATGCTGCCTACAAGAGATGCACTTCATGATTGAGACACATACAGACTAAAAATAAAGGGATGGAAACATATTTCATGAAAATAGAAGCAGAGAAACAAAGAAGAGCTGGGGTAGCAATACAAGCAATACAAGAGACAAAAAAGGACCTAGTAATCCCACTTCTGGGTATTTATCCAAACGAACCCAAAATGCTACTTTGAGAGGATGTGCTCATCCATATGTTCATTGCAGCATCACTTACATAAGCCAAGGCAATCTGGGTATCCCTGAATGGATGAATTGATAAAGAAGAGGTGATACATACATACAATGGAATATTACTCAGGTGTAAAAAAGAAGGAAATCTTGCCATCTGCAACAACATGGATGGACCTAGAGGGTACTGTACAATATAGCATAGGAATATAGTCAATAACGTTGTCATAACTTATGTATAGTGTCAGATGGGTACTAGATCTATGGGGTGATAGATGGGAGGGGGTTTGGGGGCAGGGTGAAAAAGGTGAAGGGATTAAGAAATATAAATTGGTAGTTACAAAATAGACATGGGGATGTAAAGTATAGGGAATATAATCAATAATAGGGTAATAACTATGTACAGTGCCAGGTGGTACTAGTCAGGGGATCACTTCCAAAATTATATAAATGTCTAACCAATATTCTATGCACTTGAAACTAATATAAAATACTACTGAATGTCAACTCTAACTGAAAAATTTAAAAAGGGAAGATCAATAATATTGTCATTGCATGATACAATGTCAGATGTTTGCTGGACTTACGGTGATCACTTATTTAGCACAGGAAATATAATCAATAACATGGTAATAACTCTGTATAGTACTAGTTGGGTACTGTTGAATAATTATGATGTACATCTGAAACTAATATAATATCGTATGTTACCTACATTTTAATAAAAATCTTAAAAAAAGAAAGATCAGGAACAAAATAAGGATGCCCACTTTCACCACTTTTATTCAACATGGTATTGGAACACCTAGCCACAACAATCACACACACACACACACACACACACACACACACACACACACACAAAAGAAACAAGAAAAAGAAAGAAAAGAAAGAAAAGGCATCCATATGGGAAAGGAAGAAATAAAACTGTTATTATTTGCAGATAACATTTATATATAGAGAACCCCAAGGATTCCACCAAAAATCTATTAGACCTGAGAAATGAATTCGGTAAAGTAGCACGATACACAATTAATATTCAGAAATCAGTTGTATTTTTATATACCAATAACAAACTATCATAAAGAAGTTAACAAAACAATCCCATTTGCAATTGCATTAAAAAAAATACGTAAGAATAAATTTAACCAAGGAAGCAAAAGACTTGTACTCAGAAAATTATAAGACATTGAAGAGAGAAATTAAAGAAGACACAAATAAATGGAAGCGTATATCATGCTCATGGATAGGAAAAACTAATATAGTGAAAATGTCCATACCACCCAAAGCAATCTATAGATTCAATGGAATCCTAAAATACCAATGGCATTTTTCACAGAAATAGAACAAATAATCCTATACATTTATATGGAACCATAAAAGACCTCAAATAGCCACAGCAATCCTGAGAAAGAATAAAGCTGGAGGTATCAAGCTATTTGGTATCAAATTATATTACAAAGCCATAATAATCAAAACAACATGTTATTGGTATAAAAACAGACACATAGATCAATGGAACAGAATAGAGAACCCAGAAATAAATCCATGCCTATATGGTTATTTAATCTATGACAAAGGAAGCAAGAACACACATTGGGGAAAAGACAGGGTATTAAATAAATGGTGCTGGGAAAACTGGACAGACACATACAAAAAATTAAATCGGACCATCTTCTTATGCCATATACAACAATAAACTCAAAATGGATTAAAGATTTAAATATGTAAGACCTGAATTCACAAAATTCGTAGAAGAAAAACTAGGCAGTAAATTCTGAGACATTACCCTTAGCAATATTTTTACTGATATATCTCCTCAGGCAAGGGAAGCAAAAGAAAAAAACAAACAAATGTGACTACATCGAATTAAATGCTTTTCACAGTAAATGAAACCATCAACAAAATAAAAAGACATCCTACCGAATGGGGAAGATATTTGCCAATGATACATCTGATAGGGGGTTAATATCCAAAATTTATAAAAAACTCATACAACTCAATATCAACAAAACAAACAACCCAATTAAAAAATGGGCAGAAGGGATGAAGGGACATTTCTCTAAAGAGGACATACAGGGTGGCTGGATGGCTCAGTTGGATAGAGCGTGAGCTCTGAACAACAGGGCTGCTGGTCCGATTCCCACATGGGCCAGCGAGCTGTGCCCTCCGCAACTAGAATGAAGATAACGAGCTGCCTCTGAGCTGCCACTGAGCTCCCAGGCGGCCAGATGGCTCAGTTGGTTGGAGTGTGAGCTCTCAACCACAAGGTTGCTAGTTCGACTCCTGCAAGGGATGGTGGGCTGTGCCCCCTGCAACTAAGATTGAAAATGGCAACTGGACTTGGAGTTGAGCTTTGCCCTCTACAACTAGACTGAAGGACAATGACTTGAGTTGGAGCTGTTGGGTCCTGGGAAAAACACACTGTTCCCCAACGAAGTCCTGGAAATACACAGTGTTCCCCAATAAAGCCTGTTCTCCTTCCCCAATACAATATTAAAAAAAGAAAAAGTGGAAACCTGGAGGGGTCCCTCATGATTATCCACAGAGGGCATGGACACGATGTCTGTCAAAAAGCAGAAAGTGTTAAAAAAAAAAAAAAAAGAGGATATACAGATGGTCAATAGACACATGAAAAGATGCTCAATGTCAGTGATCTTCAGACAAATGCAAATAAAAAACAATGAGATACCACCTTACTCCTGTCAAAATGGCTATAATCAATAAATCAACAAACAACAAGTGTTGGTGAGGATGTCCTGAAAAGGGAATCCTTGTGCACTGTTGGTGGGATTACAGATTGGTGGCAGCCACTATGGAAAACAGTATGGAGGTTCCTCAAAGAATTAAAAATAGAACTACCTTATGAGTCAGCAATTTCACTCCTGGGTATTTTTCCAAAATCCAAAATACTTATTCAAAAATATATATGCATCCCTCTATGTTCAGTGTAGTGCTATTCATAATAGCCAAGATATGGAAACAACTGAAATGCCCATCAATAGACAGCTGGATATAAAAATTGTGGTACATTTATACAATGGAATAAAAAAGAATGAAATTTTACCATTTGCAACATCATGGATAGACCTAGAGTATAAATATGCTATGTGAAATAAGACAGACCGAGAAAGACAAATACCATATGATCTCACCAATATGTAGAATCTAAAGAACAGAATAAACAAATGAACAAAACGGAAATAGACTCATTGATAGAACTGATGGTTGCTAGACGGGAGGGTGTTAAGGGGATGGGTGAGAATAGCGAAGGGATTAAGAAGAACAAATTGGTAGTCATATAATAGTCATGGGGATGTGAAATACATTATGGGGAATATGGTCAATAATGTTAAAACTATGTATGGTGTAAGATGGGTACTAGACTTACTGGGAGTATGACTTCATAAATTATATAAATGGCTATCCACTGTGCTGTACCCCTGAAACTAACATAAAATAATATTGAATGTCAACTAAAATTAAAACAATACACAGTCACGGGATGTAAAGTACAGCATAGGGAATATAGTCAGTGGTATTGTAATAGCTACGTATGTCAGATGGGTAGTAGACTTGTTGGAGTTATCACTCTGTGAGATATGTAAATGTCTAACAATTATGTTGCTTTGTACACCTGAAACTAAAAAAAATAAAATAAAAATCTGTTAGTCCTCATCATTGATCTTGACTTGAAGTTTTGCATCTTCAACAGTTACTTTCATGTTGAATATATAGAATTCAAGTGAATTCTGGGAAGACACCTTGTCCCTCTGCTTTTCAACTTCAGCTTTGTACTTTTCAGCTTCCTGAACCATGTGCTCGATGTTTTCCTTGCTCAGATGATCCTTGTTGTTAGGGGTGGTAATCTTGTTCTTGTTTCCTGTACTCTTATCAACAGAAGAGACATTGAGGATGCCCTATCAAAAGTGACCTCAGTCTGAGGAACACCACAAGGTGCAGGAGGTATGCCTGTGAGTTCAAACTTGCCAAGCAAATTGTTATCCTTGGTCATGGCCCACTCACCTTCATAAAGTTGAATGAGTGCACCAGAATGGTTATCAGAGGAGGTAGTGAAGGTCTGCTGTCTGCTTGGTAGGAATGGTAGTATTGCACTTGATGAGGACGGTCATGACTCCAATAGTTTCCATGCCAAGACAAAGAGAAGTGAAAATCATGAATGTTTTTAGATTTGTCTCCAGATAACATGACTGCCTGAACAGCTGCACCATAAGCAATAGCCTCATCAGGATTGATGCTCTTATTCAACTCTTTCCCATTGAACAAGGCCTGTAGGTGTTTCTGAACCTAGGGGATATGGCTAGAACCATCCACCAGGACAACATCATGGGTCTGGGAGTTTTTTGTTTTTTTTTTATAAATTAAAGTTTATTGGGGTGACAATGGCTAGTACAGCTATCTAGGTTTCAGGTGTACAATTCTGTAATACATCATCTATATATTACATTGTGTGGTCACGACCCAGAGTCAGTTCTCCTTCCATCACCATATATTTGATTCCGTTTACCCTCATCCCACACTCCCTCCCCCCTTACCCTCTGGTAATCACTAAATTACTGTTTGCGTCTATGGGTTTTTGTTTCTTTATTTGTCTAGTTCCTCTGTTGTTTTCAGATGAAATAGGACCATTTGTGACAACATGGATGGATCTTGAGATTATAATGCTAAGCGAAATAAGTCAGAAAGAAAAAGTAGAGAACCATATGATTTCAGTGATGTGTGGTATATAAACCAAAAACAACAAAAGAACAAGACAAGCAAATGAGAAACAAAAACTCATAGACACAGACAATAGTTTAGTGGTTACCAGAAAGTAAAGGGGGAGGGGAGTGGTAGATGAGGGTAAAGGGGATCAAATATATGGTGATGGAAGGAGAACTGACTCTGGGTGGTGAACACACAATGTGATTTATAGATGATGTAATGCAGAATTTTTTTTTTTTTTTAAACACAATTCAAAAAAAAATGTTTTTACTGGGGAATATTGGGGAACAGTGTGTTTTTCCAGGACCCATCAGCTCCAAGTCAAGTCGTTCTTTTTTTTTCAATCTAGTTGTGGAGGGCTCAGCTCACTGGCCCATGTGGGAATTGAACTGGCGACCTATGTTATGAGCACTGCTCTCTAACCAACTGAGCCAACTGGCTGCCCCGGGACTTGTTGAGCTTGGCATCCCAAGGGGCTTCCTCTATAGGACCCAGGGTGCTACAGAAAAGGTCACCATTCAGTTCTTCAAATCAGGCATGAGTGATAGAGGTATTGAAGTCAATTCCTTCATTAATTGAATCAGTCTCATTACTGGCCTGGGTGCTGTAAGAGAGAGTACACTTGGACGTTCGTTCACAAGCAGTATGGAGGCAACGGCTAGCCCTCTTGTTCTTACTGATGTCCTTCTTATGCTTCTGCTTGAACTCTGCAATAAAATGGCTGACCATTCAGTTGTTAAGGTTTTCTCCACCTAAGTAGCTATTGCCAGCTATAGATGTGATCTCAAAGATTCCATCTTCAATTGTGAGAATTGACACATCAAAAATGCTACCTCCCAAGTGCAAGATCAGCACATTTCTTTCAGCTGCAACCTTTTCGTCTAAGCCACGAGCAATAATAGCAGCAGTAGTTGGCTCAGTGATGAGTCTAAGTACATTGAGACGAGCAGAAGTTCCAGCATTTTTAGCAGCCTGACACTGAGAGTTACTGAAGTAAGCAGGTACTGTGACGATAGCATTGGTCTTCCCAAGGCAGGCTTCTGCAATTTCCTTCATCTTCATTAAAACCATAGATGACACTTCCTCTGGATAGAAACTTTTTGCTTCTCCATTATATTTTACTCGGACCTTGGGCCTGCCAGCATCATTCACCACCACAAAGGGCCAATGCTTCACATAGGATTGAACAACAGCATCATCAAATCTATGACCAATGAGGCATTTGACATAAAAAACCATGTTGTTGGGGTTCATTGCAACTTGCTTCTTTGCAGCATCACCGATCAATCTTTCGGTATGAGTAAGGTGACATAACTTGGGGTGGTTTGGTTTCCCTGATTATTGGCAATTATTTCCACTTTTCCATGCTGGAAGACACCCACACAAGAATAGGTGGTATGGAGATCAATGCCAACTGTAGGTCCCTTAGACATGGTTGCTTCAGTGTATGTGCAGCTTGGGAAGAAGAGAGATCCTGACAGCTACCCCCTGTTCAATGAGACCTAATTGACTCTTCTTCATGTTTTAAAGACATGTCAAGCAATAGACCAATAAAAAGTATATATACTATGCCAACAGTGGTGATCCTGGTGCCACCCAGTTTGTGGCTCACCACAGAAAATGCCTAACTGAAAATAAATCACAGTATCCCACTTATAGACAATAACCCACTATCCATGTCACCAGCTTGCTATTGTTATGAACTTAGACATTTCACAGTTCAAACTGGGTATGAAACATGGAAAAAAATGACTAAGTAAAATAATAGTCTTCTTTCAGATAGAGCATGAGTGTACATGTAATAAATACATCTAAATTTGTCTTGGTGAGTTAAATCAGCTTCAGCTTTAGGCAAAGAGGTACAGTATTAGGCTGAAACGGTTCATTTATTCCCAATTTGTTATATATGTAGAATATGAAATTTATTTTTCACTTGATTAAAATTAAATTAGGTTTCATTTTTAAATGCAGACCTCTGTTTGAGTACTTCATTTAACTACAGCCAGGTTGGAATGAAGCCAGGAATAAACACTGCAGACTCAGAAAACCCTTCTAGCTTTTCAGTCTCTTCATGAAGCCTGAGAAGAGCACCAGTGTAGGCAGCGGGCGTCTTTGTCTTTGTGATGACTCACATCGTCCAGGATTCAATCATTTATTTTTAAGTCATTCCACAAATATGTGAAAGGCACTTCTCTAGGAAGGGCCATGGGAACCACAAAAATACATGGCCTTTACCCTCAAGAACTTTACAGATTTCCCCCCCACTAATATAAGCAGTCCTTGTACTTTAGTTTAATGACCAACAACCTTACAAATTAAATTTTCTCTTCTCATTGAAACAAACTCATTTTGCCTCAGGGGTATATTTTCAATAGAGTGCGAGATCAGCCTACTCAATCAAAGACTAACTCAAAGACTCTTACTTTTTGGAAAAACTAGAGAAGACACAACAGTGAAGAAATCTTTGGGTTCCAGATGCAAAACAGTGAACTACAAGGAGTAGTTAAAATTCATATTACTATGGGATCAATGTGTACATTACACTAGGGGGAAAAGGGCATAGAACAGATTATGAAGGGCCAAAATCAGGGGGACTATTCAGACACGGTTTTAGAAGGGCTACCAAAGTGTTCCATGTCTCTTGGCTGCTATCAATGGAACTATATCAGATAGAAAATCAGCAAAGATATAGAAGAAGTCAACAACATCATCAACTAATAGAATCTAACAGACAATTTTACAACACTCCACACAACAAAGCAGAACACACATTCTTTTCAAATACTCATGGAATATTTACCAAGATAGACCATAACATTGCTCATAAAACAAACCTCAACATACTTAAAAACAGAGTATGTTCCCTGACCATAATGGAATTAAAAATAGAAATCCATAAGAGAATAACAGGAAAAAAATTTTCTAAATACTTGAAAATTAAACAAAGCATTCTAAATAATACATGGGTCAAAGAGGAAGTCTCAAAAGGCATAAAAAACACTTAGAACCAAATGAAAATAGAACATAACATTTGTAGGATAAAGCTAAAACCGTGCTGAGAGGAAAATTTATAGTACTAAATGCTTACATTAGAAAAGAAGAAAGATCTTAAACCAATAATCTAAGCCCCTACTTTAAGAAACTAGAAAAAGAAGAGCAAATTGAACCCAAAGCAATCAGAAGAAAGGAAATACTAAATATGAGAGCAGAGAAAATAAACGAAACAAAAAGCCGATACTTGGAAAAGATCAGTAAAACTGGTGTCTCTAATAAGATTGACAAATATAAAAAGAGAGAAGACATACATTGACAGTATAAGGGATGAAACAAGGAATATAACTACAGATCCTAAAGCTGTATAAAAGGATAATAAGGAAATACTACAAACAACTCGACACACATAAAGTTGACAATTTAGATGAAATGGAACAACTCCTTTAAAACTACAAACTATCGAAATTCACTCAGTATGAGACAGATAACCTGAATAATCCTAAAACAATTAAAGAAATGTAATTTGTAACTAAAAAGCTTCTGAAAAAGAAATATCCAGGATCAGATGATTTCACTGAAGAATTTTACCAAACATTCAAAGGAGAATTAACGTCAATTCTAAACTATCTCCTCCAGAAAACACAGAGTGAAACACTTTCCAATCATTTCATAAGGCCAGTATTACCTCAATAGCAAAACGAGAAAAAAACAGCCCAAAACAGAAAGGTAAAGATGAATATTCCTCATGAATGTTGTCATAAAAATTCCCAACAAATTACTGGCAAACTAGTCCATCTCTATATTAAAATTTTACACCATGACCCAGTGGGATTTAATTCAGGAGTGCAGTCTATTTCAATACTTGAAACTCAATCAATATAATGCACCATATCAATAGGTTAAAGAAAAAAATCACATAATCATATTAATTGATACAAAAAACGCATGTGACAAAATTCAACACTCATTAATGAAAAAACTCTCAGCCAATTAGGAACGGAGATGTGATGGTTAATTTTATGTAACAACTTGACTGGGCCACAGGGTGCCCAGACAGTTGATCAAACATTAATATGGGTGTGTCTGTGAAGGTGTTTTGGATGAGATTACTATTTATAGACTGAGGAAAGCAGACTGCTCTCCCTAGTATGGTGGGCTTTGTTTAATCAACTGAAGACCTAAGTGGGACAAAAAAGCCGAGTAAAATCTTCTTCTATCCATTCTGGAGAACCCTAATACAGAAGGCAAACTTTCTCAACTTGACAAAGAGCATCCATTAAACAAACTTACGGCAGCATCATACTTAGTGGTGAAAGAACGAACACTTTTCCCTTAAAATTGGGAACAAAACAAAAATGTCTGCTCTCATCACTCTTATTCTAGAAGTCCTAGTCAGTGTAATAAAGCAAGAAAAGGAAACAAATGATACACTGGTTGGAAGAGAATAAAACTTTCCCTGTTTAGAGACTACATGATTGTGTCTATGTAAAAAATCCTAGGAAATCTATTTTAAAAACTCCTAGATTTAATAAGTGAGGTCAGCAAGATCACAAGATATAAGATTAAAAAACAAAGATCAAATTGTATTTTTATATGTTCGCAACATGTAGAAACCAAAGTTAACAACACAATACCATTTATAATTTATAATAGATACAAAGAAGTGAAATATCAAGTTACTAATTAAAAAAAATGTACATGATCTATATACTGAAAATTACAAAACATTGATGAAAGAAATAAAAGGAGATCTAAATAAATAGATTGACATACCTATCCATGGATTGGAAAATTCAATATAGTAAAGATGTCAAACTCCCCCAAACTATCAGACGCAGTCGGACAATTAAGTTAGCGAACTCATCCTAGAAAAAGTACTACATATCTCATTGCTGAATATCACTATGGTCACCTTCAAAGTACTCCCTTTGGGAAGCTATGTACCAATGCCAGTGCCTCGTCTACCCTTCAAAGCCATTTTGGAATTTTTTTTCTGGAATGGCCATCAGAGCTGTTGTCGTATGACCCTTGATGTCCTGAATGTCATCAAAATGTTTTCCTTTCAATATTTCCTTACGTTTGGGTAAAGAAAGAAGTCATTGGGGGGCAGATCAGGTGAGTAGGGAGGGTGTTCCAATACAGTTATTTGTTTACTGGTTAAAAACTCCCTCACAGCCAGTGCCATGTGAGCTGGTACATTGTTGTGATGCAAAAGCCATGAATTGTTGGCGAAAAGTTCAGGTCATCTAAGTTTTTCACGCAGCCTTTTCAGCACTTCCAATTAGTAAACTTGGTTAACTGTTTGTCCAGTTGGTACAAATTCATAATGAATAATCCCTCTGGTATCAAAAAAGGTTAGCAACATCGCTGCAACAAGTTTGCAAACTTAATTGTCAGATCTCGTATAAATACAATACAATTCCTACCAAAAGCAAAGTTTTGTTGTACATATAGAGAAACTTATTCTAAAAATTACATGACAAAGCAAAGGAACTAGAATAGCTAAAACAATTTTGAAAAAGAAGAATAAAGTGGGAGATACCACTCTTGAAGTTCAGACTTAATATATATATAGCTGTAGTGATCACAACAATGTAGTAGAGGGACAGACACAGAGATCAATCGAGCAAAGATTCCAGGAGTAGGTCAACACAAATACACCTGACCAGTTTTTTTTTTTTTTTAATTTACAATTGATTTTTGACAAAGGGACAAAAACAATTGAGTGGAGAAAGGTAAGCATTTTTTAAACAAATTGTGCTGGGCAGTGATAGGCAAAATGAGCCTCCATCTAAACCTCACATCTTATGTCAAAATGATTCATGAATTTAAATGAAAAACATAAAACTATAGAACTTTTAGAAGAATTTAAAATCTTGCATGAGGAAATCTTTGGGATCTAGGGCTAGGTGAAGAACAACAGAAGTATGATTCATTAAAGAAAAAAACTGATAAATTAGATTTTATCAAAAGTCAAAACTTTTGCTTAGAAAAAATGCAGAGAAACTGGTGCTCTCATACGGTGTTGGCGAGATATAAAATGGTACAGCCACAACGGAAAATAGTTTGACAGCCACAATGGAAAATAGTTGGACAGTTCCTTATAAAACTAAACTTGAACTTTCTATCAGACCCAGTAATCTTATTCTTGGGTATTTACCCAGAGAAACGAAAACTTATGTTTATGCAAAAACCTGTACATGAATGTTCATAGAAACTTTACTCATAGCAGCAAAAAACTGCAAACAATTCAAATGTCCTTCAATGGGTGAATGGTTAAACAAACCGATACATCCATA